>NW_027187335.1:7873679-7953074 GCF_028583685.1 Petaurus breviceps papuanus | reverse complement strand
GGCCTTTCCTACCTTTTCTTGGGAAATCGTCTTCTCCGCGCCGTAACGGGCCTTTCCTACCTTTTCTTGGGAAATCGTCTTCTCCGCGCCGTACCGGGCCTTTCCTACCTTGTCTTGGGAAATCGTCTTCTCCGCGCTGTAACGGGCCTTTCCTACCTTGTCTTGGGAAATCGTCTTCTCCGCGCTGCCTTTCTCTCCGTCTGCACACTTTGCTCCTCTTTATCATCCCTTAATTATTTTTGCGTCATTTCCTCAAATTCCCCTCGTATTTGTAACCTCTATTCACAAAAGTAGTGCACACTTTTTAAGAATTACAAGTATCATCTTCCCATATAGGGATGTATCTCCACTTTTATCTCCATTGAAACCCTTACACATTCTTTTCCCTTCTTATCTGTTTCTGCCTGTCTTGGGTCTTGATATTGGGGATCAAATTTTTGGTTTAATTCTGATCTTTTCTTTATGAAACTCAAAATCCTTCTATTTCATTAAATGATCCTTTTTCCCCTTGATGTATTGTGCTTAATTTAGCTGGATAGGTGATTCTTGATTGTAGTACTAACTTTTTTGCCTTCTAGAATATCATGTTCCATGACCTCCAATCTTTTAATGTTGCAGCTGCTAAATACTGTATAATCCTGATTGTGGCTCCCCAACATTTGAATTGCCTTTCTGGACACTTACAGTATTTTTTTGTTGATCAGATAGTTCAGAAATTTGACTATAATATTCCTTGGGGTTTTTATTTTGGGATTTCTTTCCTGAGATGATCAGTGGATTCTTTCAATGCCTGTTTTTCCCTCTCATTGAAAAATATTGGGGCAGTTTGACATGACAATTTCTTTAAAGATGCTGTCCAGGTTCTTTCAATTATGACTTTCATCTAGTTCATTTATTCTGACATTTTCTCTTCTGGGTCTTTTTCCCAGGTTAGTTGTTTTTCCAATGAAATATTTTACATTTTCCTCTTTTTATTCTTTTGAACATTTGATTGATTCTTGATGCTACATAGAGTTATTAGCTTCCACTTGCACAATTCTAACTTTTAAGAAGTTGTTTTAATCAATTAACTTTTACACTTCCTTTTCCTTTTGACCAATTATATTTTTTAAGGAGTTGTTTTCTTCAGTGTATTTTTGTATCTCCATTTCCATTTGGCCAGTTCTACTTTTTAAGCAGTTATTTTCTTTTTCCCAGCTGTTGACTTGTATTTCATAATTCTCTAACATCACTCTCATTTCTTTTGCCAATTTTTCTTCTACCTTTCTTATTTGATTTTTAAGTTCCTTTTTGAGCTCTTCCATGAGGTCTTTTAGGGCTTGAGACCACTTCCCATTTTTGTTTATTGTTTTTACCCATAGTTATTTTGAAACTCTGCTCATAGGGTGGAAGGAGCACAGTCAATGGCTTCTTATGTCAGGCACTGCAGGCCCTGTCTATTTACCTGATACTGTGGTGATGTTGCCCTGAGGCTGAGAGGGGCCCCTCATGTCTGGTTCTGCCCTGTGGGGGTGGAGTAGGGGTAACTCATGCTTCTGGAGGCCTTAGGGGTCTGTCAGCTTACCTGCTGCTGAGCCAGGGTCCTAGGGCAGTTTCTGGCATATGCTGAGGTCAGTGGTTTCTGCATTTCCCCAGGGCTACACTAAAGCAGGTGGAGGTCACTTGTTTGCCTGAGGCTATGCTGAAGTGCATGGTAGTTTTAGAAACTAGAGTCTGCCAGTTCCCTTGACTATGATGAGGCATGTGGTGGGCCATGGTGTTGGTGTTTGCTTTCTCCACTTCACTGGGATGCAGAACTGCTGTTTTGCTGATGTGGGACTGCCCGCTGACTTGGTGGTATACTTCCTGTCCTAGACTGTGTTCCCACTTTCCCCAAGTGAGGCAGACCTTTTTTGCTGATCTACCAAATATCTTATGCTAAAAGATTGTTTACCCCATATTTTTCACCCCATAGTTTGCTGGTCCTACTGTTCCAGGATTTCATTTGGGTCGCTATTTTATTGTTGTTTGGAGGTGAATAAGGGAAAGTTATTGTGATTTACTGCTTACTCTGCTATCATGGCTCCTTGATATTGCTGTCAATAAAAAAAATCATCTCTGTTATTATTTTCTCCATTACTTTAAAAAAATTTTTAATTTTTAAAATTTAAAATTTTGATTTTTTTGTTCTTTATTAATTTGTTTGTTTACTTTTAGTTCACAGGATTCAATTCCACAATTCTTTGAGTTTCAAATTTTCTATCCCTCCTGCCCCCCATGGTGACATACAATCAAGTACAGTATCTTCAAATAGTTTCACATTAGACATTAGTCAAGTTATAAAGAAGGATTGTATCAGTTGGAAGGAAAAATGGGAAAGAAGAACCAAAACCGAACAAGAAAAAGTCAGAGAGAAGGTAGTTTTCTTCAATCTGTATTCAAACTCTGTTCTTTCTAGTTCTTTCTCTGAATGTAGACATCTCTCTCCATCATGAGTCTTTTGGAGTTGACTTATAACCCTGCATTGCTGAGAAAAGTCCAGTCTATCAGAGTTGGTCATCACACATACATTGTGTCTGTAATTGTGTATAAATTTCTCCTGTTTCTGCTCTTCTCACTCAGCATCAGTTTGTATAAGCCTCTCCAGGGAAATATGAAGTCCATCTGCTCCTTGTTTCTTTTTTTTTTTTTTAAGCAATTGGGGTTAAGTAACTTGCTCAAGGTTACACGGCCAGTTATTATTTCTGGGTGTGGTGCTGAGTATCTGAGCCCGAATTTGATACAGGTCATCCCAACACTGGAGCCAGTGCTCTTACTCGCTGAGCCACCTGGCTGCCCCTAAGCAATCGGGGTTAAGTAACTTGCTCAAGGTTACATGGCCAGGTATTTCTGGGTGGGTGCTAAGTGTCTGAGCCTGGGATTAGATCTCCAGGTCTTCTCAACACTGGAGGCAGTGCTCTTACTCGCTGTGCTACCTGGCCGCCCCATGATCCTTGTTTCTTATACCACAATAGTATTGCATTACATTCATATAACACAACTTGTTTAGCTATTCCCCAATAGATGGGTATCTCCTTAATTTCCAGTTCTTTACCACCACAAAAAGAGCTGATATAAATATTTTTGTACATATGGGTCTTCCTTCTCCATTACTTTAAAAATAAATAGTTTAATTTTATCATTTAACATTCATTTCCATGGAATTTTGAGTTCCAAATTTTCTCCCTAGCTCTCCCCTATCCCCTATTGAGATGACACATATTCTGATTACCCCCTTCCCCAATCTTCCCTCCCTTCTATCACCTCCCTCATTCTCTTACTTTATTGTAGTGCAAGATAGATTTCTGTACCCCGTTGCCTGTATATCTTATCCCCCAGCTGCATGAAAAACAATTTTTAATATTTGTTTTTAAAACTTTGAGTTCCAAATTCTCTCCCTTCTTTCCTTCCTCCCCACCCCACATTGAGAAGGCAAACAATTCAATATAGGTCATACAATATAGTTATGCAAAACACTTCTACAATAGTCATCTTGTGAAAGACTAATTATATTTTCCCCCATCCTATCCCACTCCTCACTTATTCTATTTTCTAATTTAATGCTGATGCTTTTCAAAAGTGTTTGCTTCTGACTTCTCCCTCCCCCATTCTGCCCTCCCTTTTATCATTTCCTCCACACCCCCTATCCCCACCCCGCTCTTATCCCCTTACTTTCTAGTAGGGTAAGATACACAATTGAGTGTGTATGTTATTCCCTGTTTAAGTCAAATCTGATGAGAGTAAGGTTCACTCATTCCCTCTCACTTCCCCCCTCTTTCCCTCCGTTTTGAAACCTTTTCCTTGCCTCCTTTATGTGAGATAATCTACCCAATTCTTCCTTTCTCCTTCTCCCAATACATTCCTCTTCCACACCTTATTTTCTAGATATCATCCCTTCATACTCAACTCACCCTGTGCCATCTATCTATCCTTTCATCCATCAATCCATCCATCTATCTATCTATCTATCTATCTATCTATCCATCTATCCAGCTGCTGTTGCTACTGCCACCATAACTGCTACCTAGTACTACCTCTGCTGTCCAGGGGCTGAGGCTGGACCACATTCCTCTTTCACCCGGGTCCCACAGAGTTTCCCAGTGACATTCTGTGCTGTCTTTGGCATTTGTGGTTTGAGAAGTCTGGAAATTGCCACAGCTGCCAGTGATTCAGGGGTGAGGCCTGCTCCAGCACTGTCTGTGCCATCATGGTCCATGCTAGACTGCTCTGTCCCCAACCTGGCACAATAGATCCTTCTTGTTAACTTTACAGTTTCTCTTGGGATGGCGATGTATTTCCTTCTGTCATTTTGTGGGTTCTGTAGCTCTAGAATTTGTTTAGAGTCATATTTTACAGGTAATTGGAGGGTTTGGAGGAGATCTCAAGCAAATATTTGCTTTTACTCCCCCCATCTTGGTTTTGCCCCCTCATCTTCTTGAAAGCAAAATTATTCCTTTCAGAATTTCAATGCTAGGTTTCTTCTTTTATATCTTTGTCTTTCCCTGATTTTCTTCTGTTGTTAAGTAGCCTAGTGAGGGATTTGATTTCTGGTTCCCGTTAAGATCAGTATCCTACTATTTTGGTATGAAATAAATGCATGTATCAGTCATTTAACAAGTACTTTTTAAAAGATTAGGATATTCCAGGCACTGTGTTAGCTACTTGGGACATAAGAATCAAAAGCAAATAGCTCTTGGACTCAAGGAGCTTCCATTCTGTATATTTTATTAGCATTGAATATATTTTGTTCTATTGACAGCATATACCTATAAAATTAAGAGGCAAAACATAAACAAATATATATGAAAGACTTGGCACATCAAGTTCAATTAATCAATCAACCAATCCATAAACAGTTATTAAGTGTCTACTATGAGCCAGGCACTGTGCTAAGTATTGAGAATACAAAAAGAGTCATCAGATAGCCCCTGCCCTCAAGGAACTTACAGTCTACTGGAGGAGACAACATGCATACCAATATATGCAAAGGAAAATATATACAAAATAAACAGGAAATAATTAATAAAGTGAAGACATTAGGATCAAGAGCACTTGGAGAAGTTTTCCTATAAAAGGTGGCTTTTTAAAGTTGATACTTAATTGATAATAATTCATAATAGTGAGGGGGGGTCAGTATTTAGAGCAGGGGATGGAGAACATTCTATGCATGGGAGAAAGCTAGAGAAAGTATTCAGCGTCGAAACATGGAGAATCTTGTTTGTGGAACTGCCAAGAGGCCAGTGTCACTGAACCAAAGAGTACATGTTGGTAAGTAAATAGTAACAAGGCTGGACATTTGGGAAAGATTATGTCATGAAGGTCTTTGAATGCCAAACAGAGCTTTTTGTATTTTATCCTGGAAGCAGCAGGAAGTGATTGGAGTATATTGAATGGGGAGGTGTGTGTGTGTGTGTGTGTGTGTGTTGGTGTGTGTGTGTGTGTGTGCATGTAGTGTCAATACAATATTCACAGTGACCACAGTCACTATAAATATACCTGCATGGTTCTGGATCACAAAATATAACAGACTCTCCACTTAGAAGACAGAAGCAAAACATTTATTCGGACCCCAGGAAACCAAATCCCTAAACTAGTAAGCCAATTACATCATAGCAGCATAGAAGTTAATGCACCACAGTGTAGCAGAGAGCCACACCATTATTTAGCCTTCTCACAAACCAACACAAGACCAATATATACTCACAAGCCTGTGTCCCTTAGAAGCATCCTGTCCTCCTATCCAGGTTTCTCTGACTCCCAGCTTCCTAAGGTCTCTTCACCACCCTTCAACAAACTCCTCTCACCACAAACTCCATGTGATTACATTCTGCCTACTAGAAGGCAGAGTTTATTTTCAAAACAGGGAAGGTCTTCAACTTCTCTTAGGCTTATTAAGGGGTAGGGAAGATCTTCAAATGCCCATTATCATTATTGTGTGTGTGTGTGTGTGTGTGTGTGTGTGACATGGTTGGATCAGTGCTTTAGGAAAATCACTTTAGTGAATGAATAGAGAATGTTTTGAAGTAGAGCATGAGACTTGATGCAAGAGGACTCACCAAAAGGCTATTGAAGTTGTCCAGAAGCAAAATAATAAGGGTCTGCACTAGAGTGGAGGAAGTTGTCAGATGATAGAAGGGAATGTATTTGAGAAATGTTGCAAAGGTGAAATCAATAGGCTTTGGCAACATATTGAATATGGAGTAGGTGGGAGATAGTGAGGTGTCCAGGATGACTCCTAGATACTGAGCCTAAGGAACTAGGAGGGTAATGTTTCCCTCTACAGAAATAAGATAGTTATGAGGAGAAAGGATTGAAAGAAAGATAATTAATTCTGTTTCAGAAATGTTGACTTTATGTCTACTGGACATCCAGTTTAAGATATCTAAAAGACAGATTTACATGTGAGATTGGAGGTCAGCAGAATGTTTCAGGCAGGGTGAGTATATTTGAGTATCAGCATAGAGATGGTAATTAAATCCATGGGAGCTGATGAAATCACCAAGTAGTATAGAAGAAGAAGAGAAGAGGTCTGAGACAGAAGTCTGAGGGATCCTATGGTTAGACAGCACAATCTGAATAAGGATCTAAGAAAGAAAACTGAGTAACAAAGGTCAGATAAGTAAGGTGAGATCTCAGAGAGAGTTGTATCTCAAAAATCTAGACAGAAGATAGTATTACAAAAGAAAAGATGATTAACAGTGTCAAAGGCTATAGAAATGTCCTAGAGATTGAGGTTTGAGAAAAGGCCATTGGATCTGGCAACTAAGAGATCATTAGTAACTTTGTAAAGAGCATTTTGGTAGAACGATAAGGTGGGAAGCCAGATTATAAGGGGTTAAAGAAGAGAGGAGGATAAAAAAACATGTAAGCATCTATTATAGGCAGATTTTTCAAAGAGGTTCATTATAAAGTGTAGAAGAAATATGGATGATGGGAGGGATGGAAGGATGAAGTGAAGTTTATTTAAGGATGTAGGAGACATGAGTATGTTTGTACCCAGAAGGGAATAAACCAGTAGACAGGAAGAGATTGAAAATAAGTAATAACATGAGAATAACAGAGGGTAAAATTGTTGGAGTAGGCAAGATGGAATGGGATCACTTGAACAAGTAGAGGGATAGCCTTTATAAGGAGTGAGGTCACTTCATCATATGAGGCAGGGTGAACTAGGTAATAGTGACAGAAGTCATCTGAGTAATAGAAGATGAGAAAGAAGGGAGAAGAGGAAGCTCATGGTGAATGGCCTCAATTTTTCCTGTAAAATATGAGGTAAGGTTCTCAGCTGAGCAGTGAGGGCACAAGCTGGGGTTGTGCACCATAAATTTGTAGTGAACCCAATCAGATGATTGCATTATTTTCTCTATATTTGTTTAAAAATGCATGTAGAAGAGGAGCTAGGTGGCACAGTGAATAGAGCACCAGCCCTGGAGTCAGAAGCACCTGAGTTCAAATCCAACTTCAGACACTTTACACTTATTAGCCATGTGACCTTGGGCAAGCCTCTTAACCCCAATTGCCCTGCTTTCCCCCCTCCAAAAAAAGCAAAAAATAAATGCATGTACAGCAGCAAAAGGGAATGTTAAGGATCCAAGGCTGAGGCTTGTCTGGTTATAATCAATGGTAGGATAAGGATACTAGAGAGGACAGGAAAGGAAAGTGGTATAAAGTTAAACTGATTCATCAAGGGGTCAAGATGATAAAGAGAAAAGAGGGTGGTTAGTGTAGGGGAGATGGCCTGGGAGAGACTTGTTGGGTTGGTGGATTTGAGGTAATAGTGTGGATGAGTAGCATTGTGTAAGGAAAGACAGAGAGACAGAGACAGAGAGACAGAGAGAGACAGAGAGACACAGAGAGAGAGAGACAGAGAGAGAGAGACAGAAAGAGACAGACAGAGAGAGACAGACAGACAGAGACTAAAAAAGGCAATTGGTTACGGTTGGATGAGCAATTTTAGAATTCCTTAACATAGATGTGGGTGATGGAAAGATCAAAGAATGGCTAGACATTTTTGTGTATGACTGAGGTGGAGTAAAGGAGTAAAGAACATGGGAAGTGAATAGATTGAAGAACTCAGTGTTTAGTATTTGAGGAACAGTCAATATATAGTTTGAATTCCCTTAGTATGAAAGCAGGAATTGGGGGGAGGAGAAAAATGTAAGCCAGATATCAAACTCTTTGAAGAAGTAAGACTTGGGGATTTTTATACAACAGCTACCAGAATTTTGATTGGATGGTCAATATAAATAGTATCAACCTCAAAGGAAGATAGGTCAGTAACTGATGCAGGTAAGGGGGGAAAATAAAAGTAGATTTCTGACATATTGCTCCACCTTGACCAATGGAAGGGCTGGGTGGTGTTTAGCTGAACATTTAGGGTGGGAGGGGTGAAGGAATTGGGAATGAGGATTCAGATGGTGGGGTACAGAGAATGGGGTTAAGATGATTATAGGAGTTTAGTTTCACTTCTGGATATGACAGCCAATGGATGAGCCTCTATATTACATGCATGACACTCTTCTCCATTGTTTGGTAAATCTACTGCTGGCCAAGACCAAAGAGGCTACTCATCAGGGCTGACTTCTCACTATACACTTAGCTATTGTACCTACTGGGCAGGTACCAGGCAGGAAGACACATCTTCCTGAATTCAAATCTGACCTTGTGCACTTAATTACACATTTCCTACTTCCTGCTGTTGGTAGCTCAGTGGCATGGTGGATAGAGTGCCAGGCCTAGAGTCAAGAGGAACTGAATTCAAATCTGGCTTTGGATACTTAGTAGCCTTGTACCCTGGGTAAGTCACTTAACCATATTTGCCTCAGTTTCCTCATCTATAAAAAGAGTTGGAGAAGGAAATGACTAACCACTCCAGTTTCTTTGCAAAGGAAACTCCAAATGGGGTCATGAAGAGTTGGGCATGACTGAATACCTCAACAACAACATTTATATCTACTGGGAGATTTAGCTGTGGACTATTCTTGCTAGGCTTCTTGTAGCTCTTCTAATCTTTCAGAATGCTCAATATTGTCACATGATTTGTCCATCTTTGACATTCCCTTAAAATTAGGCAAGTTTATGTACAACAAACATAGAAATAAAGGTGACATTTCTCAACAGTCTTGATGGAGAGATATAGAAGTTTTTGGCAGGTTGCAACCTGGCACTCCTTTCTTTACTACTAACTCTCCCTCCACCCAGAAGTTTACCATTTTTCTTTTTCCTCACTCAACAGTTACCAGGAAAGAGGATAGATGTGGTGATTGGGAAGATTTTCATGTGGAAGGCAGCACCTGAGTTGAGTTTTGAATGAAACTAGGGACTCTAAGAGATGGAAGTTATAAGGTAAAGCATCTCAGGCATGAGGAACTGCTGCTTAAAGGGGAAGGAGATGAGAGGAGCATCATAAATATGGAGCATTAAAGCATCAAATTTGACTTATGATAATGTGCAAGAGGAGTAATGTCTAATAAGGATAGAGAGGTAGGTTGAGGTCAGGTTTTAAAGGACTCTAAATGACATATAGATGCATTTCTATGTGATCATAGAGATAAGGGAAAGTCTCTGGAGTATATTGAGTTGGGGAGTGAAATGGTCAGACCTGTGCTTAAGGGAAATAATTTTGCCAACTGTGAGGATGATATATTAGAGTGGACACAGGTTTGATTCAGGGGAGTGATTAGGAAGGAAGTGCAATAGTTTACACAAGAGGTAATATTGCTAATAATGAGTTCTTTGAAACAGATTATAATAGAAGATCATAGGATAATAGACTGAGAAATGGAAGAAACCTTAATAGTCATGAGAGATCCCATTATTTAGAGATGGTGAAACTTAGCCCCAGAGAGATTTTGACTTGCCTTAAAACCTCAAAGATAGCTATTCGAAGAGCCAGGATTTGGACCTAGATCCTCTAACTTCAAAATGAATAGCTCTTTTCATTGCACCACAATATTTTCTCTATTATGTTGTTGGTTATATTTTCAATTGGGGAGCAATCATTAGAGGATAATATGGCAAGATCTGCAGGGCAGGATATTGGGGCCATACACATTCACACTTCACCAATATGAGTGATCAGCCTTCAACATGCTACTTGATTTATTATCATATTCTTTCTGATTATCTTGAATTCTAGAGCATTTAGGGGTATGTTTAGATACTTCATCATTAATTACTAAAATGATAAAGTCTTTCTCATTAATCAAATAACTCAAAGACCTCTTCTCAGTTTATTAAATATTTCATAAATTAGAAAAAATAACTTTTTTCCCTCTAAAGTACTTTCTCTTTTTTACTTTCTCTCTTCCCTCCTTCTTCCTCCCTCTCCTCTCTTTTTTCTCTCTCTTCATATATCTACATATATTTGAACATGTAAACATAAATGATTAGATGTATATCTACATATATGTGAATATATGTTTACACTCATATATGTAGATATGTCACTAAACCACTAGGCTTAAATTAAACATCGAATTTACTAACTTTATTAATGATTTAGCAAATAATAAAGAAATAACACCTAATAATTTACAATATCATAGCTGTGGGAAAAATCACCTCTAACCATCACTACTGTTGTAGATGACTTCTCAAATCTGAACACATAGAACTCCCCTTCAGTTCACTCAAAATGCCTAGTGTCTCTTCTCAAGTCTTTTCATCTTCTTTCTAAGATAAAGCTTAAAATATTCCTTTCTTGTCTCATATTCTTTCTTCTCTATCTTTTCCATTTTCTACCAGACCATCACTCTTAACAGAATATCTTTAGACTCACTTCTTAGAGAATGCCCACTTAACTGTTAGCAGTCAAGATTCAATCTGACTCTTAAAGGTACAGTAACAATAACTTCCATGAAAGAGGCTATTATAGATGGTGTCACAGGCAGCTAAATTACAAAATGGGTTATCTTCTTTAACTAGCTATCCCACTTCTAGGATTATATCCTAAAGATTCTATTGAAAGGAGGTGATTTGATTAAATCTTCCCATTTTCCATATGAGGAAATTGGAACTCAGAGAGGTGGAATGACTTACTGAGCTATCATTGAACAAGTTAGTGACAGAGTCAGGATTTGAACCCGTGAATTTGACTCCAATTTCAAGGATTATTCTACTGTACTATGCTATCTCCATCATTGCATTTAGGGAGAATGCATTTTATAAAACACAAATTACCCTTAAGATTGCATTCACTTAATTTTTAATGTACTAATTTTAATTAAGTTATACGAATGCTGCTGAGCTTAGTAAACTCAGAGAGCTTCAAACGACACCCCCACAGTCCCTGAAACATCCTTCTTTTTAATGAAATCTTCTTTTTGTCTGAAGTCCAGAGCTAGCCTCCCCAGAATTTGCTTACTCTTTTCTCTTTCTCCAATCTGGGCTGCTATTTCACCATTTGTTCTATGAAATCCAATTTGCAATTGAATCTTTTGTCCAATACTTTACTACATAGATGAGATCAGGAAGTGTTCACCTCCTTAATAAGAACAACCAAGTTTGTTTTTGTCAAGTCAACAGTCAAATTGTACCTTCTCTAGGATCTAATATTTATTTTGCTGCCCATATCCTGTCAGTAGGTCCTGGTGATGAATTCTCTAAGGGTGACTGAGGGGAGAGAAGTAGCCTGGAAGCTTGAGGACTAAGCCTTTGAGGTTTTGAGATTCTCTACTGATTTGGATGTGTCTCTATTAAGAGACAGTAACAGTGTCTCTGTTCAAGAACTAACCCTTTGGGGGTGGCTAGGTGGCATGGAGTGAATAGAGCACTGGCCCTGGAGTCTGGAGGACCAGAGTTCAAATCTGGCCTCAGACACTTAATACTTACTAGCCGTGTGACCTTGGGTCAGTCACTTAACCGCAATTGCCCTGCCTTTCCCCCTCCAAAAAGAAGAAAAAATAACTAGCCCTTTGAATGCTTTGTCTAAAGGGGCTGACCAGGGAGAGGAAGCTCTTGCCTGAGCAAGGAAGCTTGAGCTGCAACTTAAAACAGCAGAGATTCTGTGCTAATGATGAGAACCATTACGAGTGCTGACCTCTACTGAGAACGAGCCCCAGAGTGATCTCCTGCTTTAGATTTTCATAGTTGGTGCTTGATGCTATCTTAATGCTGCTTTATAGATTTCCCAGACACTATCTGAACCCTTGGACTGTGTGTCTGATGCTGTAACCTGACTTATAATGGCTGACACTCTGCCCATCTAAGCTCCCAGCTCATTGTGCTGGACACATTATGTTCCACACTATTACCTTGCTGAGAGACAGTGAAGCAGTGGGAAGGAAACTGACTATTGAGTCAGAGGATCTGGGCTCAACTCCGGGACTGCCACCTACTCCCTATGTGACTGTGGCCAAGTCCTTAACCTTCCTAAATCTCATTTTTTTTCATCTGTAAAATTAGAAGATTGGACTAATTAATCTCTAATATCTCTTCCAGCTCTAGATCTAAGACACTGTAATTTTCAGCCATTATATAAATTTCAGCTATTGTTAATCCTAGATCTAACAGATTTTCTTTCTGGTGTGATTTAATTATTTCTAATGATACTAGACAAATGACCTATCACCCCCACACCCTGCTTCTCCACTAAAATACCTGCAGTGACAAATGGGAGCAGATGGGTCTCTGTTGCTGATGATGCTATCTGAAGACTAAAACATTTGAGCACTACTGCTGGAGAAAGACTAAAAGAAGATGGCAGTAGGAATTGAATCTGATAAGAGACTAGGCAGAGATGAGACTAGAGAAACGGCCACGCAGAAGGTCTTAGTTTGAGAACTGGAAGAGATCGTAAAGGAAATCTAATCCAAACCCCTCATTTTGCAGATGAAGAAATTGAGGCCAAGAAGATTGAAATGATTTGCCCAATTTCACCTGGATTAATCAACAGAGGCAGGAAAGAAAGATAGGTCCTCTGAAGGTGTCAAGTGCTCTTACCATTGTTTTATGAAGCCTCTCATAGTAATTGGGCTTGCTCTGAGTTCTATATTGTTTTTCTCATATACACTATAGGCAATGGTATAGTGGCAAAATTTTAACCAATCAATAAACATTTATTAGGCATTTGCTATATGTCAGGTCAGAAAGATGTTCAGTCATTTTTCTAGTTGTGTCTGACTTTTAGTAAGCCTATTTGAGGTTGTCTTGGGAAAGAAACTGGAGTGGTTTGCCGTTTCCTTCTCCTCGTTTTATAGATGAGGAAACTGAGTCAAAAAGGCTTAAGTGACTTGCTCATGGTCACACACTAATTTTCTGAAATCATATTTGAACTCAGGAATTTGAGTCTTCCTGATTCCAGGCCCATACATTTGCTAACTGTGTGACCCTGGACAAGTTACTTAACCGCTGCCTGCACAAAACTTCAAAAGTAAATGGCAAACCATTCCAGTTTCAAGGACATGGAAATTTTTCAAGGAAAAAGTTCTTTGCCAAGAAAACCCCATGAATAGTTGGTCCATGGTGTCTCAAAAAATTGGACAAGACTGAACAACTGAATAACAACATGCCATATATATTAAGCACTGGGGATACAAAAAGAGGTAAAAGTCCCTACCCTCAAGAAGCCCTCAACCAGTTCTTCAGAAAAAATATTCTCATCACATTTTATATTTTAATCTGAATCATTAATATCTTCTCCACTTTCTTAAATATAGACAGTCAACAAAATAATCAAAGATTGAATTGTAGTATTTTTCAATTGGGGGAGAGGGTTACTCACACTGACATTTCAACAACAGACTTCCTCTGAAGCCATTTTGAATTGGCTCTGGCACACCCCTGATTCTAGGAACATGTGGGTAGAGCTGTAGTTCAGAGATGTCTGACCCCAGATCCAATACTCTTGCATAGTATCCTACCAATTTTTTTCTCATTTAAAGTGAAGAAATTGAACTCAGTAAGCCTGATATTACTTCTTATTCTAATATCTTATCTTCTCGTCCATGTGGTTTTTTCTCAATTACCTTTTATTACACACCAAGTATTCAGTCCTGTGTTCATCTCTATATAGGATGTAAAGAATTTTTTAAAATGCCTATAATCTTGCCATTGAGGGTCTTATTATGAAGTAGGAGAGCCAAATTGAACATTTTTGTTTTTGTTTAGTCACTTTAGTCATGACCGACTCTTTGTGATTCCATTAGGGGCTTTCTTGAAAAAGATACTAGAGTGGCTTGCTATTTTCTTCTCCAGCTCATTATGAGGAAACTGAGTCAATCAGGATTAAATTATTTATCCAAGTTCACACAAATATTTGAGGCTGGATTGGGACTAAGGTCTTCTTGACTGGATAGAGGCTGCTGCTCTCTCCACTGTACCACCTAGCTGCCCAAATTGAACATGCAAGACATAATGAAAAAAAAACCCTGTATAGCACCATATAGGCTATTTTCTCAATTCACATTTTTATTGATAAGGCAGGTCCCCAGAGAGCTGTTCAAAGCTTTAAGGATAATCCTGAGAGTCTGGGTTCTAGTGCTGCTCCATCAGAAGTGCCTAATGGTGTGATTTCCATTAGAGCAGAAATAATTAGCTTTAAACAAAGGTATTTATTAGATGACATAAGAACAATAATTATACTCTGTCCCCATCAAATCCCACAAATACAAATATGAGCCATAGGAAAAGCAAGCAAAGGGTATTGATGCACTTGTATAGAGAGAATACTTGTGACAAAGGGGTAAATCAGAACTCTGGGTTGCTAGTAGTCCTTTTCTCCCTTTGTGGAGTTTTCATGAATTTCTCCTTAAGGGTAGCATTTTGCTGGTGTTTGACAGCCATTGTCCTTGTAGAGTCCATAACTGACATTTTTCTCTACTAGGAGTCATTATGCTCCTTGGAGATATCTTTCCACAGGCGCCCTCTGGCTCGATGTGTTGTTGCCTATTGAATTACTCTCTGATCCCAGTTGGAGGTGCTACCTGCTACTGAAGACAAGGCAATTGGAGATGGTGAGTTTGAGAGAGAAAATCTTCTCACACCTCTTCACACAACCAAAGAGTGATTCCATCTGAGGGACTTGGCTCTAATTTTTGAACTGTGATACTCTGAAGTGGAACTCTTTGACCATTTACCTGGTTTCTAGCTTGACTTACTGAATGGCTCCTTCTTTCTACATGATGACCAAGAAGTAGGACTTGATCTCCTCAACTAAACACAGGATACTTCCTCTGTCTTTTTATCTACCTTTCATCCAAGGATGAAAACATTATAATTCTCTCAAATTGATCAAGGACTCATTAATATCCAGTTTAATTTTGATTGATTATTCAATCTAGGCATACTTTAATTACATTATTTGGAGTTGTGGTGGAACTTCAACCTGATGACCACAAAATAGAATATAATAATATGCCTACAGGAATTCTAGAAAAGTGAATAGGAAATTGACTTGAAATCAGAGAAACCTGGGTTCAAACCTGCCTTTTAAACACTGGCTAGTGGTTGATGGATGAGTCCCTTAACTGCTGTATTTTTAGTAACTCTTATAGACCTTAAATGACAGATGACTTTGGAATGACCACTCTGCAGGAGTAAAGGGAGTTCTCATACCAAAGAGATCCTTACCATCATAAATTGTAAACGAAATCAAGTGCGAGGTTATTATAAAAGCAAACTGCTGCAATAGTGTGTAGCTGTAGAGTGCTTCACAGGCATGATCTCAATCTGATGCTCCAATTGCAATGATTCATTTTCTCTCACAAGTGCCAGGTTTTCTATCTACCACACTGTCATGGACACTTAGTGCAGAGTACTCATTAGCTGATGTGCCCTGTTGCCCAGTGTACTCCTCTTCAGCTATGTTTGACTAATTACTCTGCATCAAATACCCAAATCCAAGCTTCATGGTTAATTGGTGGGTTAACAAACCCAGTGCAATCACTAATTAATTTCTCTTTCAACACTGACTTTGTAGGAGACCATATCTATGTATTCCCATTGAAATTATCAGGGATCCTGATCTCAGAACTCGAATCTCACCTGATCCTATTCAGGGAGAGAACTATAACTCATTTTTCTGTGTTGGTTTTAGGGCTATTTTAGCTCAATCATCAGGGTTCAGGGAAAAATTCTATAGTCTTCCATTTGTTGATGTCCCTCAGAACATATGCATAACTCCTCAAAATGTCTTCCCCAGTAATAACACATTCCCAGTGTTGATATATATTCCAACAGAACATAAGTTCCTTGAGAAGAGTCCTCTTTTTCCTTTTGTCTTTTCATCCTTGGCATTTGGAATAGTGCCTTGAATGTAGTAAATGCTTAAAAATGTGTGTTGTTTGACTGAATAAATGCTTGACAGTTACTGCTATGTGATCTAGCAGAAATCACTTAACATCTGTCTGACTCAGTTCCCTCATTTATAAAAGGGTAATAAAAATAGTACTATTCTCAGGGTTGTTGTGAGGATACAATAAGAGTGTATTTTCAAAGCACTTTGTAAATATTAAGGAGCTATACAAGTGTTATCTATTATGCAATTCTTTATACTATTCAAAGCATTGTTACTTATATTATTTCATTTATCCTTTGTAATATCTTAGTGAGGAATGTAGACTGGGAATGTCATCTTAGAATATAGATAAGAGATTTCTTGTCTATAAAATGAGGAGAGCTATGTTAATTGGTCTCTTTTATTCTAAAATTCTAAGAATAAGGCAATATAAAGGTTTTGTGATAAACCTAAGTGAGGGTCACACAGTTCATTGTAGCCGAGGTAGTCATAGGACAAAGAAAGGCAGTGTTGCACAGTGGAAATATTAGCGGGATGCCTGAACAAATTTTAGAATATAAAGGTAATGGAATGTTATACCATAAGACATAAAGAATAATATAGAACCATATACACTTATGAAGACTTGTGTAATAAACATAAACAGCAAAGCAATGCACAAGATGACCAACCACAATGACTTAAAACAGTGATATCAAACTAAAAAAGAAATGGATCCCTTGCCACAAGCATTTGCCTTAGAAAGCCACAAATTAACATGATTACTTTGTATTGCACTTCTATTGCTTTACCACCTCCTGGGTTTGGGGGCTGTAAGTTTGACACCTCTGATAAACAAGAGACATTTTGAAAGTTTTTAGCTCTGATCAAAGTAGTGACCAATTAGGAATTTAAAAGCAACATACCTCCCACCTCTTGACAGAGAAGTGATGGACCAGATATAGAGAAGTAGATGTTTATTTTCAAGAATGCCCAATAACTGCTTTGTGCTATTATACATACTTCTTATAAGGAGAAGAGCGCTCCTACTTGGAGACAGGTATGTGAGTTCATAGGTAGTGGTAGAGATGCTTACTAGCTGTGTGACTCTGGGCAAGACATTTAACCTCTGCCTCAATTTGCTCACTTGTTAAGACTGGATAATAACAGCATCCACGTGCTAGGGTTGTTATAAGGATTAAATGAGATAATACTTGTAAAGCTCTTAGCACAGTGCCTGGAATGTGGTAGGCACTTAAAAGATCCATCCTTCCCTCCTTCCCTCCTTCCCTCCTTCCTTCCTTCCTTCCTTCCTTCCTTCCTTCCTTCCTTCCTTCCTTCCTTCCTTCCTTCCTTCCTTCCTTCCTTCCTTCCTTCTTTCCTTCCTTCCTTCCCTTTCTTCCTCTCTATAGCTATCCCCAGACAAATGCAAATAATGAATGTAGTGAAGTGGTAGCATCTATTAAGATTTACAATATTTGAAGCTATAATTACATAAAATATGACAATGTTTGTAGCCCAATGGAACTATACAGTGCAAATTCTAATAATATTAATATGACCAGTGCACAGGATGCATTATTCATATTAATTGGGACCTAAATATAGACCAAAGAAAGGTGACTTGGCCTTAACTGTATTACGTTTTAGGCCCTCATCCTTTCATCTCTATTTTGCATACTACATATATATGTATATATATATATATATGGAGCCACTCATCATCACTTACAAATAGACTGTACACCAACTTCATGACACTGAAGCAATTAATAGAATTTTCCATTAAAAATAGTTTTTGGTCCAAAGACAAGGTTTGTGAAACAAGAACTTGACAATAATGAAATGCTTTGTCTCAGTTAGGAGAATCTGTCAGACATGTAGAAAGCAAGGACAGTCAAGAAAACCTCACAGGGACCTAAAAGATAACTGCAGATTCTCCAGAGTGTCTACCAAAGCTTTAGGAAAGGATGAGCTAGCACATTCTGAGACACTTCACAGAAGTGAGAAAATAGGATCATTTTAATAGATCTGCCTCTACACCTGCATGCGTGTTACTAAAACAAGGGCAAAAATGCCTTTGGCCTTTGTTTACTAGATAAAATTTCTTGGGAGCTGTGCAGATAAATTATAAAGTTTTAGTACAAAAAATTGCAATAAACAATATTCATTCTAAGGTGGGGGAGGAAGGGAAATTGGAGTGACAGACAAGGTAGTAGGTGGATGGTTAAACATTCACAGGAGAATAGCTTTAATGTACAAGTAATTGATGTAAATACACATATTGGAAATTCATGATAAATAAGCAAACTATCAGTAAAACTGGTGTATTTTGACAGAGAGACAGAGACAGAGAAAGACAGACAGAGAGAGAGAAAGAAGGAACAGAAAGGAGGAAAGAAGAAAAGAAGAAAGGAAGAAAGTTAGGAAAGGAGGGAGAGAGGGAGGAAGGGGAGAGGAAGAGAGAGTATAAACATTTATTTAGTGTTTAACTATTGTGAAGCACTGTGCTAAATGCTGGAGATAGCAAGGGAAAAGCAATATTCCCTACTCTCAAAGAAGTCACATTCTAATGGGGAGAAGGGGGGGAGGAGAATATAAGAAATAACATATGATCTTTAGTGTCACATTTATTGATAAAACTGTATCAATTTCTGGTGTTAAACCATTCTGTATCATCAAATAATTTGGTGGAGAGAGCTTCCTTTCCCTTGTGTTGAGTGGCTATGACTACTGATGAGTAAGGAACTGTGGTACCTAAAGAGACAATTGCCAGATGAGGGTTTTATCTCTAGATGATGGCTGTGGGACTCTACTGGAAGCAGGGTTGGTAGTGTATGTATATGTGGATGGGGGCACTATTTCTAGAACACTTGGACTAATATGCCCATTGTGGTATTGGGTGAGGGTTAATAGTGGCAGAAGGGAGGGTCCCTTTTCCACAGGGATTGCTCTCCCTCTATGATGGCTTCCAAGGTTGGAGTGGAAGCAAGAACAATAGAATGTGGAAGCACTGATATTCTTGGGTTCTTGGACTTCAAGGTCCAGATGGCCCTCATTTAGGTCTGAGGGGATATGCTTGTTGAGGTAGTAGAAATGGCTTAACTCTTATGGCAAATGCTGACTTCTATGTCTCCCTCAAAGGGAGTTGCTGCTAGGAAAGGGAAGGGAAAAGAAGGGGGAGGGGAAACAGAAGGGAAAGGAGTAGAAAAGAAGATAGGGGAGCTAGGATTTTTTTGGGGGTGCAAATGTTTCTTCAGTAAGTCACTCTTCTTTGCCTTGAGATGATCAATTCCAATTCAGTTAGTTAATATTTCCCAGGCTCACTTTCTTTCTCTTGTCCTTGGCCTTTTCTCACCTGTGGAATACCTGTTAACACAGATGGTGGTATAAAGATGGCTAAGGTTATGAGACATACTATCCACAAACAATCGTGAAAATGGCACAGAAATGGCATCAAGAAACCTAGGTTACAAAGATATGAGTCTCTGAAAGGTGTTGACCTCAAATTTCAGAGAAACATGCACTTTGTCAAGAAACATAAAAGAAGGGATTGAAGAAGATTCAGGCCAATAATATAAAAGCCATCAAGGCCCTAAGCAGAGGACACCAAAGCTCTGAGGACCAAGTCCTCCAAGACCAAGCTACTCAGGCCCAAGATCCCCAAAGCCAACATCTGGCATGCTAGCCACAAGATGGCCACCAAGTGTCCAGGTCCTAGATTTAACAACAAACACCCAGGTCCCAGGATAACACAGTCTGAACCACAGGTGGCCAGAACTATTTATGCCAAGGCTGACAAGACCACTGATATCAAGATCACTAAGTCTGACACCAAGGTCAGTAAGTCTGATCCCAAGGTTATCAGATGTGGCTCCAAGGCCACCAAATCTGACAGCAAAGTTATGAAGGCTGACACCAAGGTCACCAAGTCTGATCCCAAAGCCATCAAGTCCTATGCTAAGGTCATGAAGCCCAGTGATTCCAAGGCTAATATAACCCTGAGAGATAGTCTACTAACCCCAAGCCGGCCAACTCCACCAATCCTAAGGGCACCAAACTCAAAGATGCTTGTACCAAGTCTTCAAAATAGATGCTTCAGGACAGAAATACTTGTTTAAAACCTAAATCACCATTTTTTTTTCCCTCCGTCAATCTATGATTATTCACTATTTTGTACAAATAAAGGAAATGGTGAGTCATAAGAAAAAAATTCACAGGATCCTTTCTAAAATATTATATAAATGAATGGATAGGAACAATGTTATGACTGCAATTTATGCCTTAGAAGCAAGGTCATTGTCTTTCTTGCCTTTTTGTGTGCAAATGATCTACTTAGGAATTAGATTCTTTTTTTTTTAAGCAATTGGGATTAAGTAACTTGCTCAAGGTTACATGCCAGTTATTTCTGGGTGTGATGCTAAGTATCTGAGCCTGGATTCAATCCCCCAGGTCATCCCGATGGTGCTCTTACTTGCTGAGCCACCTGGCCACCCCTAAGCAATTGGGGTTAAGTAACTTGCTCAAGATTACACGGCCAGGTGTTTCTGGGTGGATGCTAAGTGTCTGAGCCCGGATTCGATCCCCCAGGTCATCCCTACACTGGGGCTGGTACTCTTACTCGCTGTGCTACCTAGCCACCCCTAGATTCTTTCTAATCAGTGAAATGACTCTTTCCCATTTGAAGGACTTCCCCTTTATATTTTTATGTCTCTTTCTTTTAGCTTTTTCTGTTTTCCAGTGTATTCTGAATTCTCACTGGGGTTCCTTGTTTCATATATGACTATTTACTAACTTATTCACATAGAACTTTAAAGTTAGCAAATGATCTATTTGTCTATCTTTCTATCAATCTATCTATAGTCATTCATGGCTAATAGTAATTAAAAGGTGAACTCCATATAATAAAATAAGAAGAGCCAGGGAACATCACTAGTCATACTCAAAAGGATCTGTGATTTCATTGATTTGGCTATTGCCTTACATCATACTGATAATGACTAATCCATCCCTATATGTTAAATAGGATAGGCTGCTTATATCCACTATGTTCTTTTCTATGATACTACAGGTGACACAGAAATTATTTCTCAGAGGCCATAATGTTCCAGGACTCATAGGCATACTATAATAACTGTAGAATATTGGCAAGGGTGTGTAGGAATTAGCTTGAATCTCAAGATGATTGCTAAATTTTCAGTGTCGATATTTAAACCTCCAAAATTGTCAAACACCACAAATCAGATTTAATTTTATTGTTTTGTTGACTGTCTAGATATAAGAGGATGATGGATGCAATGTTAATAATTCACATTGAACTTAAATGTGTGTCATGTTTACATTTTTAATAGAGCTAGTTGTTAAACATTTACTAGCTCATCCTTGAATATTTGAGTTAAAAAAGATCATTTCTGGGAAAATTGGAAATCATTTAAGGAAGTCTGATATTTCCTGAGGGAAATTCCAGCTTTAGTCATCTTCCTATTCATTCTGGGGTCAACCATATTTTATTTGAACTCTTAATGTAAATGTATGTATATGCATATATTTACATCTCAATACATGTCACAATCTGGACAACAGAAATTCTTCATTTGCATAAGTTTTCTTGCACAAATAGTTAGACCAAATATTTTGAGTGGATATCTATCTCTTTTGGGAGGCACTATAGTGTTTTCCATCTTGGTGCAACCAGCATGATGTCATCCATAAATGAGACCATCTAGCTGATCCCATTATCCACAGGCAACCTTTCTCAAACTTAAATTCTGTACTTGATCTCTTCCATTACTATGGTCAATGCCTTGTTAAGTTTATGCCTCTATTTTTATGCCTGATATTACTGAGGAAGGGGGTCAGTGACCAGAGTTATCCATTTGTTTTATCTTTCAAGAAAATTTGAATAATTTTAATATACAGATTAGAGATGCTTTGTTGGGAGAGAATATTTTAAGTAGGGTTTTTTTTTCCCCCACTGAATCCAATGTTGATGAACAAAGAGTAAGCACAGTGAAAATCTTATATTCTCAACATTTTCCAAAAAATTGTATAAGAATAAAGATTTGGTATAGTGTGGAATATTGTCTAACTATTCTTCAGCATGGCATAGTTAAAGAGGAACCCGTCAAGGCAGGAAGACCTTGGTTCAACTCTGACCTCTGAGATAAACTGACTGCGTGACTCTGGGCAACTCACAAGCTCTCAGTGCCTTGGACAAGTTTCCAAGATTTTAAAGAAGGTGACAACCAACATTGGGAAAGTGAGTTTCCTTACCTGGAAGTTCTCTATTTTAATGAAATCATAGATCTAGCTTTTATCCCTTCAAAAACAGTTCAAATGTTTTATCTTTTATCAAGTCCTCATATAATCCTACATTCCAAAAGACCCTCTTTTCCCTCTGATGCTTCATTTTGCACAGCTAATTAAATTTCCATAAGCTTCTTGAAGATAGATTTTTCTATCATATACATTTCTGTTTGTTGTTAAGGGAGTGTGTGTGTGTGTGTGTGTGTGTGTGCGTGTGTGTGTGTGAGAGAGAGAAAGAGAGAGAGACAGAGAGACAGCGACAGAGAGAGAGAGACAGAGAGACAAAGAAAGACAGAGAGACAGAGAGAGACAGACAGACAGAGAGATAGATATCAATGGATCTCTGATTCCATTGTTGTCATCAATCCCTTTACCAACATTACTCAAAGATCTCTTAATCCTGCTTCTGGTAACTATTTGGATAATTACAATTTTTTCAGCTCAAATTATTTTTCTTAGAATGACAATTATTGATCAATTTCTTACATCTAAATAAATTTCTATAACAAATGACTCCCCAAATGCATGATTTTTTTGACATCAATATTAGGGTAGTAAAAAGTGAGATAACCCATGTAAGAAGACTTACACATCCAAATCAGATTCATTGAAAGGTAATTGTTTTTTGTTTTGTTTTGTTTTTTTTGGAGGGGGAGAAGGCAGGGCAATTGGAGTTAAGTGACTTGCCCAAGGTCATATGGCTAGCAAGTGTTAAGTATCTGAGGTCAGATTTGAACTCAGGTCCTCCTGACTCCAGGGCTGGTGCTCTATTCACTGCACCACCTAGCCACCTTCTCCTCTTTTTATGAACATGACATGAACACTTGAATGAATGAAAAAAAAATAAACATTTAAGTACCTATTATTTTCAGATACTTTGAGAGATGCCTGTAATACAAATAAAAAATGAGACAATGCCTGTCCTCAAGGAACTTTTATTCTAAAAGAGAGATAACATATATAAGAGAGTACAAGGTCAGAGAAGGTAGCTTTGGTCTGGAGAGTTCCAAAAATGTAAGTGGACTTATTAGGCAGCAATTTATCTCATTTTTTCCCATTAGCAATGTAGTATAGACTTACTTCATTTACTTTTCCTAAATCAAGAGAAAGAGATGTGAATGAGGGGGCTTAGTAAGGCTGGGGACCAGGGTGTCTGGAGGGTAGCCATAGAGGTAGTATCCATAGGGCCCTGGGGAACAAGGCTGGGGAGCTGTGTGTATGTATGTGTGTTTGTGTGTATTGTGGTAATGTGTCCTAGTTTTCTTATCTCTCATATGTGATGATCTTTTATCCTTACTTAGCATGAACTTAAGAGCATCAGAATTTGGTAGGGAAGCAAGGGCTTATCTGTGACCTTTTACCAGTTCTGTGATTTGGGATCTTTGAGCTTTGGAATGGGTTGAGCATTTAGAGCTGGGAGAAAGGAAAACAGGGAGAAAACAAAACAAAACAAAACAACCCAAAACCTGATTTTCCCCAGGGCTTGCTCTGGAGTTGTTTTCATAGAGATAAAGGGCTTGCTCTTCCTCACTTTGACTAGATTCTGAAGGAATCTCCTATATGGAGGGTCAGAAACTCAAAGAAATAAAAACTGACAAAGCTTGTTCACAGACTGAATTCCTAATGTAACCCTGAATTCCTCTGAGTTCATTTCTAGACTAGTCCAAATTATGCCATAGGTACAGTGAACAGGACCATATAGCCTCAGTGTTTTTTTGTTCCTTCCTTGTCCTTCCAATGAATCATACAGTATTTTCCTTATTGTTGCACAGGATTCTGACACTGTGGACCCTTCATAGTTGGAACTGGTACTATTGTTGCTTGGGAAATAAACGTGTTTCCCAATATTTTTGGGGAGAGAGAGAAAAACTTTGAAAACTACACACATAGAGAGAGTGGGATGCCCAATGTGTCTCTGATTTCTGACTTATCTCCTTAGAGATTTGGGGTAAGATTGGGATTCTCTTTGACTGTGACATATTTCACTCCCAGAGAGCCCATATACACCTCTGTATTTTCTGAAATATATCAGATTAAATCAAGAGAGAAATCTCAAATAAATGAATACCCAGAGGCTAAGATGATGAGTGCAAACATGATGCTTCTTTCTTCATTTCCCATTACACTTAAGCTAAGGATTAGCAACCAAGGAATTGTCTTCTGTTCTGAATCTATTGTACCCCTAGCCCAGAAATATTTAGGGACACACACCCACACACACACCCCTACACCCCCCCACATATATATACATATACATACATACATACATACATACACACACACACACACCCCTACACCCCCCCACATATATATACATATACATACATACATACATACACACACACACATATATATGTGTGTGTGTATATATATATATATGTGTGTGTATATATATATGTGTGTGTATATATATATATATATATATATATATAGTTTTGTTCCCCTTTCAGAGACTGGAGATACAAAGGTCTAACTTTGGTCCTTCCTGTTCTCTTCAAAGTGAATATTACTGTCTCCCTTGGAAAGGAAGAAAGGAAAAGGAAACAAGCATCTACTGTGTCTACAAGATTCCTGGCATGGTGCTAAACACTTTGTTGAGGTCAGAGTTGGGAGAGCATGCTCGGCTATGAAAGAAGTCACTTAGATGGTTTTCTCCTAACAAAGTGGAGCTTTATTGGTGCAGAAGCAGTGGAATAACCCTGGAAGAGGGGCTATCAGTTTACAAAGGGACAGGGGCTTATTTTTTTAAGGATAGGATAAGGGAGACAAGGGAAAATTTATGGCCTAGAATGAGGGAGACAAATAATTTTGTGGTCTAGGTTAAGAGGGAAGTTTGATGATATTCCAAGATAAGGGGAAGAGACTTTAGGACACCCTCAGGTTCAGGAGGGACCTTGCAAAGTACTGAAAAAGCAACAATTTGTATTAACCTTTAGGACACCTTTGTATCCACATCATTTCCCCACTCAATCACTAGGCAGGAGAAATGTTGGTGGAGAAGAAGGTCATTGTCTTTAGTAGCTGCTTCTTGCTGAACAGGAGCAAAGAATCCATTTTAGGGACTGAGAATAGGTTGAGGAGGGGGTGGTCAGGACTGGGGTGCAGAATGCAGTGCCAACTGAGTCCAGGGTGGAGAAAGGCAAACTACTCAGGAAAAACAAGGTTAGGGATTGGTATCCTAAGAGTTGAAGGTGAAATTTCTGCAGGCGAGAAGGCACAAAGTGAATCAAGAGGTTGAACAAGCATGGGCCAAGTATAAGAGCAAGTAAAATTATTAATAATGGGGTCAGAATGTTGGGGGGGGGAGAGAAACCATGACTCTCAGGAGAAGGTAGGGGAAGATATCAGGCTAGAGTAGATGTCTTGCATCCAAGAGGCTGCCTGTAACATCCTTTGAGTACTCAAGGGATAAATTTCATGCAGGGTTTTTGGGGAATAAGGGGAGAGCTATGGGGAGTAAGTTAGTATCCTGAGGATGATGGCAACACACCCAGCAATCATGTACTGTACCTTGACCCACAGAATTCCCTATTTGAATTAAGGCATCAGACATCCAGTACCAAGGGATCAGGCCTAATCGTAGGCATAGGTGGGAATCAGGAATTAGTGAGATAGAAACAGAAGTGGTTCAAGGTAGGGCCCACAACACAGCATAGCTAGAAAGCACACAGGCAAGTCCCAACAGTGAAGGGCTTCAATGCATAGTCTTTTTTGATCACTTTTCTCTCTAGTCATGTTTTACATTTTATTTCACATCTCACTTTATGCCTCTTGCTTGTTTCATCTGCCTCAGCAATCCTGTCTACCTCACAATCCATCTAAATGCTTTTGAGAGAGGGACAAAGGAACTGTCACTGCCTGAGTAGGGGTAAGAAGGGGAGTAAAAATGAGGCTGAAGCAGTGTCCAGGGGTTGAGGAGAGTGTGGAATAGGTATGCTTGTTGCATGACCATCTGCAGGTAGACAACCAATAGTTTAGGGACACAAATCTGCAGGGAGCAAATAAAAGAAGCATTATAAGTGATGTCAGAAAGAGTTAAGCAAAGAAAAACCAACAGAAAACAAGAGGCCCACGATGCTATTATTTATTTTGACATATAGGATTATCTAATCTTGTTATTTTCTCAAAAGTTTCCATTCTGATTCCAATTCCTAAAATTTAGGAGGATCAGATGCTATTAAGGATCCAACTCTATACATGTAACTATAAGTAACCTTTCTGCAGGTAGAAGCTTTCTACCCTTGGGTTCAACAGTTATACAAATGAGTTTACTTATAAGAGACTGACTTTTACTCCAGTTATCGTAGAAGACTTGGGAAGATCCATAAGTAATTAATTCCAAAACAGTGTGTATCAAGTGGTTGTTTACAATAAAACATGTTTATACCACAGGGCACATAGTAAAAACAAGTATTATTTCCATAATTGTAGCAGACTGTGAATCAAGTTGACTTTTCTAATCATATCCTCTTTTGGGGGATGTTATCTCTACATTATATTTATTTGGCCATGAATTTAAGTTAAAATTGTAAGCTATTTATCCTTGTATCCTCAGAGTAACTTAGAGATGTTCCATTTTTCATCTATTATTTAATAGATTTAGTATTGTACTTACAGAACTTGATTATAAATATTTGTTACAAAATAAAGCAAGGGAAATATGTCATGTCATAACAAAAAGAAAGAACTTCCTTAGCTTTGTTTAATTCCAGGCATATCTGATAACCAATCATATAGTCACTAGACGTTAAAAGCAGGGCTCAGGATTAATCAGATGGAAAATTTTCCTTTTTCAGAAAGGAAATAGCACAATTGGGAAATAGAATCAGGAAGATTTTACCTAGGCTGTGTCCAAGTTTTTCCTCCATACACTTCCTAGCCATAGACATCTACCTTTAGCAGTTTTCAACCTGCAGCTCATGCCATTCTCCTATTGGCTTTATGACAACTATCCCTGTAATCAAAGCTCAAAAGAGTAGCAAATTGTAGTCCCATGAAGTCTAGAATAGTAAGTTCTAATAATCAGGGTTTCAGGTGAGTTTGGCTTTCAAGGATCACATATCCAAGATAATAAGAATTTAATTTCACACTGGCAACAGCAAGATTGATCACAGAAAAAATAATACTACTCTCAGAATCCCTTTAAACTATGGGAACATCTTAAAGTGAGTCTTAAGCAGTTTGCATAAGTTTTTGCACATGTCATAATCTCAGATTTAAAATGATATTAGATTTCCCACTAAGAAAACCCAAAAGAGCTCATAAATTAGTACTCTTCACTAACATAACTGTACTGGAATCTCATTCCAGCTTAAACAAACAAAAGGTTGCTAACTTTAACCTCATAAGTTGATGACTTTGTGTCCTTGTTTCACAAGCTTTTTTTATTTTTCACTAATTATACACAATCTGAAAGAATGAGACACTTCAGGAATTGAATCTTACACATACAATAAGTTCAAACACTAATTTAACTCTTTCTTAGGCATGGAATGAGGACAGCAAGATCTCTTCTGCTTTACCACTCATTATATTAATTTAGCAATAAATTATCTTGAAATTTTAGTAGGCCTTCTAAAAATTGCACAAGAGATTTTTCTTTCCCAAAACATTTCTTCTAAAATATCTCTCCTTCTTTAAAAACAGTTTAAAATTTATCTTGAAAGCAAAAAAGAATAATCACTAAACTTTTATGAAGAAAATTACTTGGAAAGTTTTCAAATGATGGATATCTTTTTCTTCTTCCTTAAAGCAAAAATAAAGCTTTAAACATTGAAATTCATTAAATACTAAGTTGGTATAAAATGTCCTTAAGTAACATAAATTCACAAAGTATTATAACAAACTAAATTCCTAGTTATTCCAGAATCCCTAGATATCACAAAGTACCTTAGTCAAAAAGGTGTTTTTAATAGAGGGCAATTTGTTTTTGTAAGTCAAGAAGAACATACCTAATTAAATCAGCTTTATTATGACAAAAAATGTTTACCAGGACTTTAAAAATTTACTCAATATCTTTTCTTTCCTTTATCCTTAAATATATCACTAGAAATTTGGAAAATTATTACATTCTGGACTCTCAAATAGTGAATGTGGTAGTCCATAAACTTACAAATCAGCATACATAAATATATTCTTAGATGAAACAGGCTTGAAAATTACACCCCTATTTTTTTTCCAGGGATCCTAGTTTTCTCAATAGGAATTCTACAACACAGAAACTTTTGCACAGAGTTTATGAGAACTTTAGCTGAAACTTCCTCTTAAATATAGACAAAACTTGGCAGTTTATCTGAATCCATTCATTCTTCCCTATTTTTTTTGTACAATTCTTAATCTAACATCTAGATCACAAAAGGAATTGCTTTTTCAACAATACAACAGTTTACCAAATTACAAGATTTAGAAATGTAACAATGCCCATTATCAGTTTAGGTGAATGTATTTCTAAATCACCTTGCACAGAGAATCATTCATCTCATCATTATTATAACTTCATAACTTTAAAGCTATAACTTCAAAACATTTTATGTATTTTATTTTTTCCCAAATTTATTTATTTATTTTTAGTTTTCAACATTCATTTCCACAAGATTTTTTTACAATTTTTTTCTCCCTGTCTCTCCCCTACTCCCCACCCCAGAATAGCAAACCTATTTAATACCCTTACCCCCAATCTTTTCTCTCTCATATCTTCCTCTTTCCCCACCCCCTCCCAACTATCTAGTATAGACAAAATGGATTTCTATACCCAAGTGCCTGTATATCTTCTTTTCCAGTTGCATGTAAAATACATTAACATTTGTTTTTTGAAACTTTGAGTTCCAGAGTATTTCCCTTCCCTCCTCAAACACCCCCACTGGGAAGACAAGCATTTCAACATAGGTTGTAATTGAGTAGTTACACAAAACATTTCCATAGTAGTTATATTGTGAGAGACTAACTATATTTCTCTCCATCCTATCCCATCCCCCACTTATTCTATTTTCCACTTTTTCCCTGTTTCTTTTCAAAAGTGTTTGCTTCTAACTACCTTCTCCCCCATTCTGCCCTCCCATCTATCACTCCCCCTTATCCCCTTCCCCACTGCTTTCCTGTAGGGTAAGATATGCAGTTGAATGTGTATGTTATTCCCTCCTCAAGCCAAATTCAATGAGATTAAGATTTATTCATTCCCTTTAACCTTCTTGCTCTCTCCCACCATTGTTAAAAAGTGTTCTCTTGCCTGTTACATGAGATGCTTTGCCCTAATCTATCTCACCCTTTCTCCTCCCAATATATTCCTCTCTCACCTATTAATTTTATTTTTAAGATGTCCCTTCATATTCAACCCATCCTATGTCATCTATGTACTCATGTACACACATATGTACACAATCACATGTATATTTATACGCACATACACTCTCCTATACATACATATATGTGTATGTATACATATATACATATATATTCCCCTCAACTATCGCCATACTGAGAAAAGTCTCATGAGTTACAATGATCATTTTTCCATATAGGAATGTAAATAGTTCAACTTTTATAATTTCCCAGTGGCTAGGAGAAGATCATTGGAGTCCAAATAGTGAGTTTCAGCACCAAATTGTTGAGGTCAGAGTTGGGAGAGCAGGTTAAGATGTGAAAGAAGTCTCTTGATTCTCCTAACCAAGGGGAACTTTATGGAACACAAAAGTAGTGATCTAGCCCTGGAAGGACTAGCAATTTACAGAGGGACAGGGGTTCCTTTTTATAAGGACAGGATAAAGGAGACAGGGGAAAATTTATGACCCAGGATGAAGAAGACAAGGAATTTTATGATCTATGATAAGGGGGATGTTAGATGGTATTTCAAGATAAGGGGAAGAGACTTTAGGACACCCTCAGGCTCAAGAGGGGCCTAACAAGGTACTGAAAAATCAACCCTTAATATTAACTTTTAGGGCACCTTTGTATCTATATCAGCTTTACAAATATCTCATTTGACCCTCACAACAACCCTGGGGGTTAGGTGTTATTATTTTCCTCAAATTATAGGTGAGGAAACTGAAGTAGGCAGAAGTTAAGTAACTTGCCCAGGGTCACACAGCAAGTAATTGCTTGAGGCCAAATTTGACCTTGAGTCTTGTCTCCAAGTCTAGCATTCTAGCCATCATAAGGCATGGGGTAGACCTTATATCATAACTTCCCATGCCTCTTCACTAGCTACATCTATGCATTTTTACAACTTACTTGATATGACAGGGTACAGACTAGATCCAAATTGAGACCTTTGCCACTTATCCCAAAAAGAACTTGGGTCTCATTTGTCTATAGGCCCTAGGAAAACCCCACCTTGAACACTCCTTCAATTTCCCCTCTTGATCTTGTGTTTTCCTGAGGCTATAATCCTATCAACTGGCCTTTCATTATCATTATGCCCAGTGCTTAACAGCTCTTCATTGTCATTACCTCTGGATAGCTTTAGGCTGCTTCCTACTCTTGATCTTATCTATTCTCTTTCTCCAGGTATTAGACCTCTAGTCACCCCAGCCTACTAGATCCCTCCCACAGTCTTTCTGTATATAAGATCCATCTTGTTTCCATTAAAGAACTCAGATTCCTTAAGAGTCTGGCCAATATGGTAGATTTTTAGTGGTGTTCTAATAAACCTTGTTTTTCTTTGGTTGAAATAAGGCTTGGGTTGAATTGATTCTGGCAGGACCTAGTGTCACTGTTTTGGGGTCCTAGCACCCTTACACTTCAACAGATGCACGTATTTTACAAGGGTGCACTCACAACTTACTCAATCCATATTGAGATGTCTTGCATGTTTGAGGTAGGCCAGTTGACCATTGCCAAGAGCTAGTATATGTTCTAACATAATGCTACCCACCTTAGTGGGTAGAAGGCTTAATGAGTTGCTTTGGCTAAATAGACAAATCATTCTTGTCTAATCTCCTCATTTGTTCTGTAGTTGAGTAAATTGATCCCAGAGAGGTTACATTAGTTGTCAAGTGTCACACAGCTAGTTAGGAGGCTGTGGTGGTACTAAGTCTCCTGGGCCAGTGTTCCTTCTGTACTACAGTGCCATTCCATATTTTTGATGCTGACTAGAATCAATTCATGTGAAAAGTTATGGAGGGCAATATGGAGGTATCAAAAGTATTTTGTTTTATTAGTGTTTTCTTTCAGGGATCTTGTTAGTTGAAGAGAGGGAGTGAAAAGACAGCAGGAAAAATTGTTAAAGCAACCCTTTGACAAAAATCCTCTGATCTTCAGAGCAGGGAATCTGTGTAATAATAAATACCAGATTGGGGAGAATATTGTCTAAAACCTCTGCAGATATTCAATTAAATCAGCTGGGGGTGATGAGTCAGACAACAATATAAACCAAGTGGCTTCAAGGCTATGGAGGAAGATCCCAAAGGAGAAAAAAGACAATATCTGCTTTCAAGGAATTTATATTGCACATGGTGAGAGAAACCATAAGTATAAAATAAAGTTAAATGTGCTTTTAAAAAAATCTATCAGCAAGTATATGTCAACATGGTACAAACTAAGGACTAAAATACTAATCAAATGAAAAATGAAATAGTTTAAAGTCACCTCAGAATGGTAGTAACATTATGACTGTTACTTTGTTCATATTGAATTTTAAATGACAATAAGGTGTATAGATGGTGTATAGCTGGATAGAACCCCAGGCCTGGAGTCAGAAAGATTCATCTTCCTGAGTTCAAATCTGGCATCAGACACTACTTGAGTGACCCTGGGCAAGTCACTTCACCTTGTTTACCTCAATTTCTTCATTTGTAAAAGAAATGGAGAAGGAAATGACAAAGACTCCAATATCTTTGCCAAGAAAACCTTAAATGGAATTACAAAGAGTCAGATGTGACTAAACAACAACAAAAGTTTTAAATAAATTACAATTCAAGTAGTGGGTAGAGTTCTGGCTTTGGAGTCAGGAAGACATGGGTTCAAAGTCCCCATTGAGCACTTAAGAGCTATATGACCTTGGGTAAGTCATTTAAATTCTTTCAACCTCAGTTTCTCATCTATAAAATGATGGGGTTTTACTCATGGCCTATGGAGGTCTCTTACAGCTCTAGAAGATATGATCCTATGAAAACCTGGTTTACATTTTGAAAAGTTTTGCTTTTCATTTGGCAACAAAATGAGAACGAATTATTTGTGAATTTTTTTCTTTTGATTTTGTCAGAAGTATGGTAGAACACTTAGAGCTAACACTAGGGTGTGGAGTTAAAGTTTTTTATCCAGGGTTCTAATATTTGGAGGGTGGTGACAACACTTGAAGCTTTTAGCATGTACAAACAATCATAGCTAGCACCAGTTTAACAAGAATTCACTGCTTGGGCAGCTAGGTGGTGTAGTGAATAAAGCACAGGCCATGAAGTCAGGAGGACCTGAGTTCAAATCTGGCCTCAGACACTTGATACACTTACTAGGGTGTGACCTTGGGTGTCACTTAACCCCAATTGCCCTCCAAAAAGCACAGAAAAGAAGAAGAAGAAGAGTAATGCTTAGAGTCTTTTTTTAAAATAATTAATTTTAAACTTAAATACTAAAAGTTAACTATGCAATAAGAATAGAAAAAGAAATGTTATAAACTTAAATAGTAAAACTTAAATACAAAATTAAGAGAAAAAAAAGCATTGCCATGTACATAAGGACATAAGAGACAATTCAAAATACATAGCAATAAATCTCCATTTTAAGAAAGCCTGTATAATAAATACTACACATTGTGTTCCAAGCTGTCTATCTTTGCTTCCTTATAAGTTTTCTTTTGTTCTCTGCTATGCACCTTTTACATTGTTCTTTTTTCACTTTCCTCCTTCCCTCCTCTAAGAAGGCAACAATTAATCATAGACACACACACACACACACACACACACACATATATATATATAGACATACATACATACACACATACAAATATGTAGATAGTTATAATCACACTAATTTATAGACACATATGTACACATATTGTATGTATATACAGAAACAAATATACATGTATATATACATACTGTATATATGCATGCATATGTTTATGTATTCATATGCATCATACATGACTGTACTATATTTGCTTGTCTTCTGTTTCTCTGAGCATGGATGTCTTCCTTCATAGGTTCAAAACTTTCCATGTTTTCCTAAGTCCACCAACTCATCATTTCCTGTACCATAGAAATATTCCAACCCTATATTGTCTGGTTATTTTAAATAGTCTAAAACCATATTGATTAATATCACAGACATATAGTGTAGTTTCACTTTTTTTCCTCTTTTGATTAAATCTATTTTAGCTTTAAATTTGTCTGAAATCTTGACTAAAACCCCATCTTTTCTTCCCCTAATAAATTCTGCTCCTGATCTTAATTTTATGTTTTAGTTTATCTCCTTTTTCCTATCGCTCCTGACTCTTCTTCGCCCTACCTTGACCTCCTTCCTATTACTAAACCTACCCCTTCACCAAAGATCTCTCCCTCTTCTTCTCCCCCTTCCCTATCTCCTTATCCTTTAATTTCTTTCTGAATTTACACTTTTATCCTCTTTTAGACAGATATATATATCATTTTCTCTTTAACCCATTTCTGATGAGAGTACAGTTCCAGAACTATCAGCTCTCCCCTACCATCTAATTCCTCTGTGTCATTTCTTCCTCTTGCACCTCATTTATATACTCTTTTTACCTTTTCCTAGATGGTTTACTTTTTAGCATCGAATAATACTCAGCTTTACCCCAATCTTTTTTTCAAACCACCAGACTACTGGTAACAATCTTAGACATGCAATTTATATTTCCTCATAAAAGAAGGAAAGTCTGTCCTTATTGAATACCTTGCAATTAATCTTTGATATTTATCTTATGTTTCTCTTGGATCTCATATATCAAAATTTTTTTATTGATTTCAGGTCTTTTTGCAACAAAGTCATGAAAAGCATGACAATTAATTAAATGTGTATTTTTTTCATTCAGAATTATGCTTAACTTTGCTGGGTATGATATTTTGGGACATACCCCTAGTTTTTTTTGCTTTTTGATATATAGTTCTCTAAGGACTGTGATCATTTAGTGTAGTTTCTGCTAGGTTTTATGTGATTCTAATTGTGACTTTGCCATATTTGAATTGGTTCTTTCTTGTTGCTCATAATATTTTCTCATTGAGCTGGGGATTTTGTAACCTAGCTACAATATTCCTGCAAATTTTCCTTGTAAGATCTCTTTCAGGTAGTAATCAGTGGATTTTTTTCTTTTTCCATTTTGTCCCCATGTTCTAAAATTTCAGGACAATTTTCTTAAATTATTTCTTCTATTATTATATCAAGAAGCTTTTTTGATTGTAGCTTTCAAAGAGTCCAATTATTCTTATGTTTTTTTTTATTCTTGATCTGTTTTCCAGATCAGTTTTTCATATGATGTGCTTCACTTTCTCTTCTAATTTTTCATTCCTTATATTTTATTTATTGCTTATTCTCTTATAATTTCACTGGCTTCCCCTTACTCAATTCTATTTTTTTTTTTTTTTGCTTCTTGTAGGGCAATTGTGGTTGAGTGACTTGCCCAAGGTTACACAGCTAGTTTTGTGTTAAGTGTCTGAGGCTGGATTTGAACTCAGGTCCTCCTCTCTCCAGGGCCAGTGCTCTATTTACTGTGCCACCTAGCTGTGCCCCCCCCATTCTAATTGTCAAGGAATCATTTTCTTCCTTGATGACCTGAGTGCAAATCTTTCCCTAGACCATTATTAGAGTGTGCCTCTAAGAAAGTCACTTAAACTATATCTCAATTCTCTTATCTGCAAAATGAAGAGTTATGAGGATAAAATTAGATATTGTATACACATATGTATATATCTATAGCTATCTATAATTTTGGAAAAAGGTCAAGAGCTAGATTAATGCTAGCTGCTGCTAATTATCCTCTTCCCCCTTATTGTTCTTCTTGTTGTTTGTCCTTCATTCTTTATGAAGACCATGACATCAAAAAAGTGATGCCATGACTTGCAAATGAATTGGATTTAAGTGTGGGAGAGCTCTGTAAAGTCACCAACCTCATTTTTTTTCATCAGGAGTCATCTGGGTCCTGTGGCAAGATATAGATGATTGAAGATACCCCACCATATCCCCTCCCCCCAAAGCCACACTTTGGTTCACTGCAAGTAACTTCTTTATTTGTCTTGTCCTGTTCCATCTGGAGAACTGGTCTTTCAATCCACAGTCTGGGTCTAGAGTTTGCTTCATCAATTCCCATGTGGGGATTTATGTTTCAAGCCAGAGGTCTCTTACCTTACCTCAAATGAATTTTCCTTAAAAAGTTGATTTCAAGGTACCTTTCATGTTAGATTTCCTTGGTGAAGAATGGATCTATTTAATTCAGATCAATATGTGTGTGTGTGTGTGGCCTAAAGTGATTTATCTTTACATATGTCAAGCTCAGTAAAATGTACAAATCTATGCATGTTCTGGGCTGTATTTTCTGGAACTGGGTTACAGAAGAAAGGTAAGCAATCATGATATCCTTTATTCATTTTTTCATAAGCCCCAAGTGTTCCATGTTAATCCCAACATTTTTCTTATCACCTCACCTATCTGGAACTTGAATAAAGTTGTGCTCAGTAAATTCTTATCCAACATGGGGCTGCCATGTGTCAATCTACTTAGAAAGAAAAGGAAAGTCTCAGAGCTGGAGGAGGAAATCCTTTCCAGTTGTAGTCTGGGTAGGAAAAGACTGGATTCAAGTGTCAGAAGAATGCTAGGAAGTCAGAAAAGCAGTGGAAAGGCATTATTCTCCAGCATTCCCTGAGGTTCTCTTTATGTGAAAGACTGTGAAGTCAATGCAAAAGTCTTAGAATACTGGATGACATGCTCAGGGCTCCCCAAGCCCTTGTAGTAGTAAGCTGCTCAGGCTTCAAAGTGGATGACTGAATTCAATGTTTTCTGTTGGGGCATAAGTTTGGGTCTTTGGGGGAAATTTTGCATGAATAATATCTGCAGAATCCAAGCCTTTAGAAAGTCAGAGAAAATCTACATTGCGTCTGGTGGAAAAGATGCAAGATGTCATCTGTTTCTATAGTCTTCAGTTTCCATGAGAGTATATTATTAATGGATTTTGAGGCCTCTATGCTGCCTCCTGATGGCTAATTCTGTTACTGTATGTGATGTTCACAGTACTCTTTTCTTTTGTTTTCAAAGACATGGGGTCCAGGAGCAATTCCTGGAAGATTGTACAAGATAGACTTTCTGAAGAGAGAGCATTTAGCAGGAGTACATAGCCACTGTGATCTCTCAAAAATTGGGTTTTACAATTGGCAAGTGGTTGAAGTTTTTTTGTTGTTGTTGAATCATTTTTCAGTCATGTCTGATTCTTTTTGACCACATGAGTTTTGTTTGTTTTTTTGTTTTTGCAAAGATACTGGAGTGGCTTTCGATTTCCTTTCCAAACTCATTTGACATATGAGTAAACTGAGACAAATGGGGTTAAGTGACTTGCCCAGGGTCACGGAGCTAGTAAGTGCTGGAGGCCAAATTTGAACTCAGGAAAATTAGTCTTTCTGATTCCAGGACAATAACTCCATCCACTTCAGCACCTAACTGCCAGAGATAATACATGTCTGTATTAGGATAATAATGGAAGTGAAGAATGCAGGAATGAAAGATACAGGATGTAGAAATTGATTGAATATATATAGTGAGGATGGGAGACTGAGAGGGAAGAGTCACAGATGATTTTTGATTTCCAAGACTTGATAATAGAATAGAGACTAACAACAATAATAAATACAAACAATTTAAAATATTCCCCTTAATAAAAACAAACAAAAAAACATTAATTGTTGAATTTTTGATCATGTATCTTTTCACTTTGGTGGTTATTTCTGCTGAGGTAATCAGGTTGAGAGATTTGCCAGAAGCATGCAGATGATTGTTTGCTTTTTAAGCTACTTAATTCCCTACCTGCCTTCATATTGGGAAGTCTTAAGTTAATATTTAAACCTATTTTTGTAGGATTCAAATTTAATTTGATTTTTTATTCTGCATTTATCAGACCTCGACAAATATAAACATTTCAATGTACAAAGAAGATAAAAGTGAAGATAATATATGAAACTTTAGTGATATCTAGTTTCTCCTAAAGGCTACTTCATAGTTTATCTACATTCCAAAAATTTTGGTATATTTTCTCATTTGATTATTTTCTTTGATGACATTATCTATTATTTCTAGGATGTTTTTACCTCAATTTTTTTAGGATTAATTTAGTTTTCATTTAAGTTTAAATGCTTTCTTTAAAGTTATATTTTAAAAAGGTGAGAGGTGGCATGTATAGCTGAGAAATATATAGATTCCTTTCTGTTTCTTTTCAGTTGTAACAAGTGACAGTCAATTAACACTTATTAAGCACCTTCTATGTGCCAGTTGCTATGCCAAGTGTTGGGAATACAAAGAAATGCAAAACAAAACTAAATAAAACAAACATCTCTTCCCTCACAATCTAATGGGGGAGATAATATGCAAATAACTATGTACTTGTACTTGTAAGTTATACACAGAATAATTTGGGGGCAATCTAAGAGGGAAGGGCCCAAGATTAAAGAAGATTTGGAATAGTCTGTTATAGAAAGGGATACTCACCTGGAATTTGAAGGAAGCTAGGGAAGTCAGGTCATTATGATGAGGAGGAAAGAAAGAAAAACAATTACCAGTATGGGAGAGAGCCAGTGAAAAGTCTTGTAGTAAAGAGATGGGATATTGTGTTCAAGGAAAGGAAATGAGGCCAGACTCACTGGATCACAAAGCATATGGAGAAGAGTAAGGTTTAAGAAAGCCAGACATGTTGATGGCCAAGACTGTGAAGGGTTTTTTTTTTAAAGCAATTGGAGTTAAGTAGCTTGCTCAAGGTTACATGGCCAGTTACTTCTGGGTGTGGGGGTAAGTATCTGAGCCTGGATTTGATCTCAGGTCATCCTGACTCTGGGGCCGGTGCTCTTACTCACTGTGCTACCTGGACGCCCCCCTGTGAAGGGTTTTGAATGGTAAGAGATTTAATATTTCATCTTGGAGGTAACAGGGAGCTAGTTGATTGATTGGGGTGGTTGATTAAACCTGTGTTTTATGAAGATTGATTTGACAGTTCAGTGCAGGATGGACCTATGTCAGTAGATACTTAAATTTCAGAGATCAATAAGCAGGTTAGTTCAATAGTCTAGTTTTGCGGTGATGAAAGCCTGCATCAGGGCAGTGTCAGAGGAAAAAAAAAAGCTACATATGAGAGCAATCCCATGAAGGTGGAAATGACAGGATTTGATCACTGATTGAATATGGGGGGGGGGCAAGAGAAAATAAGGAGTCAAGAAAAAGACCTAGATTGAAAGCCTGGATAACTTGGATAATAGTGATACCCTTGAAACTAATAGGAAAGTTAGGAAGAAGAGATTGTTTGGAAGAGGTAGATAAGGGGTTCAGTTTTGGACCTATTGTGTTTAAGATGTCTTTAGGCTATCCAGTTTGAGATGTATGAAAGAACTTCAGAAATGTAAGCCTGGATGTTGAGAGAGAAGCTACAGCCAAACAAGTAGATCCAAGAATCATCTATATAGATATCAAAATTGAAACCATGGCAGCTCTTGAAATCACCAATGGCCCAAGAGAAAACATTAAATGATGCTTACCTCCTAATTGGCATGATATGCATTGATATCCAGCAAAGGAGAATTAAAAAGGAATGGTCAAAGAAGTAGGAAGAGAACCAGAAAACAGCAGTGTTCTAGTTTCATGCTACTACCCATCCTTTATCCACATCATCTGGGTTTTTATTACTGGTTGTTAACCATTTTTTTTCTCATTTAATAATTTTTTTTTCTGATCTGCCCTCTGAAATTGAAGTTTAATTTGCTTATATATATTTCCTCTTTGACTCTTTGTTCTTCATATTCAACTCTTCATGATGCCATTTGCAGTATTCTTGGCAAGGATAGTGGAGTGTTTTGCCACTCATCCTTGACTCTATCCTACCTTTTAAACACCATTCTCCTTTACATTTATCCTGTCCATTTCCCTGTAGACTTAATGCATTTTTACACAAAGTTTTGTGTGTAGAATACACACACATACACACATGCACATATGTACACGCACAATGAATACACATATATGTCTGTATGTACATGTGTGTTTAACTTTTCTTGTTAAATTCAGATATAACAAGATTTATCTAATACTCTACCTGTGACATCCTCCATGTTTGTATGATTTTCTTATGCAGTTCAATTTTGTAATATAGTAAATTCCATCCTCTTCTTCCTCATTTGTTTTCTGTCCCCCCTTTCATTTCCTTTTCTTTCCTTACTCAAGACAATTAAAACTTACAAAACACCATGCTACAGCTTTATGTCTGCCACATATACTTCCCTCTATAACCTTTGAAAACATTGGAATTCTGAAAGGAAATTTCTTTCTTCTCTTGCTGTTAGAATATAAGTATGTCATCCTTATTCAATCCCTTCCAATGTTTCTGTTTTTTTGACTATTGTGTTTACTTTTCAGAATTTCAACTCAATGCTGTTTTTGCCATTAAGAATGCTTTCAGAGGGGTGGCCAGGTAGCACAGCGAGTAAGAGCACCAGCTCCAGTGTCGGGATGACCTGGGGATCGAATCCAGGCTCAGACACTTTGCACCCACCCAGAAACACCTGGCCGTGTAACCTTGAGCAAGTTACTTAACCGTTGAGTACTTAAAAAAATGTTTTCAGGGCAGCCAGGTAGCTCAGTGAGTAAGAACACCGGCCCCAGTGTCGGAGTGACCTGGGGATTGAATCCGGGCTCAGATACTTAGCACCACACCCAGAAATAACTGGCAATGTAACCTTGAGCAAGTCACTTAACCCCAATTTCTTTATTAAAACAAAGAATGCTTTCAAGTCCATAGTTCCATCAATGCTTTGCATTCTTCCCCATACAATTATACTCAGTTGCAAAGGATAAGTTTATTCTTGTTTGTAAGTCTTTATCCTTAACCTTTTTTGGAATATCATATGTCATGATTTTCTCTCCTTTTAAGTAGTTACAGTATAATAGTTCCTTTCTACTTGAAATCTTTCTGAATGATTATATTTTTTCTTTGACCTGGAAGAACTGTGATTTTTTTTACATATTAAATTTCTGGGAGATTTCAATTGTAGTTTCTTTCAAAAGATAATTAGTATAGTCTTTTAATTTTTACTTTGTCATTAGTTTCTAACAGATCTGGATAGTTTTACTTGGGATTTCCTGAAATGTGGGATCCAAGGTTTTGTTTTTGTTTTGTGGTCATATTAGTCTCTGTTCAGTAATTAAATTTTTGCTCCTCTACTTTTTCCAGGTAAATTGTTCATAGTAGATATCTTATATTTTCTTCTATTTTTCAATATTTTGTTTTAGTTATATTTTCTGTTGTAGAATGATATCAATAATTTTTATTGCTCAATTTTAATTTTCATGGAGTCTGTAATTTGAATAACATTTCAACTGTCTTTTAAAAATTATTTATATACTTTTAGTTTAGAGCATTCAATTCCATAAGCTCTTGCATTCCAAATTTTCTCTCCCTCCCTCTCCCCAACCCCATAGCAGTATGCAATTCAATATAGGTTCTAAAAATACCTTCACATTAAATATTAGTCAAATTGTAATGGATTATAACCAATGGAATGAACAATGAGAAAGAAGGAATAAAACAAAGCAAAAAAGAGAGAGAGCAACTAGTTTGCTTCAGTCTGCATTCAGGCTCTGTAAATCTTTCTCTAGATGTGGATAACATTTTACATTGTGAGTATTTTGGAGTTGTCTTATAACCTTGCATTGCTGAGATGAGCCCAGTCTATCAAAGTCAGTCATCACAGATAAAATGTGTCTGTAATTGTGTACAGTGTCCTCTTGGTTCTGCTCCTCTCACTCAGCATCAGTTTATATAAGTCTCTCCAGGTCATTATGAAGTTCATCTGCTCCTCATTCCTTGTAGCATTTCTTATTCTTATAGCATTACTTAGTCATTAAATTCATATACCACAACTTGCTTAGCTGAATATTCCCAAATGGATGGACATCCCCTTGATTTCAAATTCTTTGCCAACACAAAAAGAGCTATTATAAATATTTTTGTACATATGGGTCCTTTTCCCATTTGTATGATCTTTTTGGGATACAGTCCTAGAAGTGATATTGCTGGTTCAAACGGTATGCACATTTTTATAGCCTTTTGAGAATAGTTCCTAATTGCTTTCCAGAATTTTCAAAACAGTTAGCAACCCCACCAACAATGCATTAGTGTTCCAATTTTCCCACATCTTCTCCAACATTCATCATTTTCCTGTTTTGTCACATTAGCCAATCTGATAGGTGTGGTACCTCAAGATTGTTTTGATTGCATTTCTCTAATCAATAGTGATTTAGTGATTTCGAGATTACACTCTTCAGGCCAGGAGCTGAAGCTGCCACGTGGTGCTGGCTGGCTGTGCCAGTGTCTCAGCAGCTTCTTGCCCCAGGGGCAAAAGCCAATACACTCCCTCTTACTGGGTCCCAACTTCCAGACTGAACTGACCTCTCACTTTGTCCTTCACATCTATGTGTTGATAAATTTGTAAACGGCCACAGCTGCCGTTGATCTGGAGTCCCTCTGGCTGGGCTGGTCAGGCCTGCCCTGGAGCTAAAGCCTTGGTGTGGGGCTGGGCTCAGCTCCCTGAGCACTGTGCTGGCCAATTCCTGCCAGCCTGCCAGGCTTTCCTCAGCAGGAGGTTAGCTTCTCTGTGTCATTTTGTGGGTTCTGCAGCTCCAAAGTTTGTTTAGAGTCCCCTTTTTACATGAATTGGGGAAGGTGGAAGCCAGAGCCGCAGGGAGGTCCTGCTTCTACTCTGCCATCTTGGCTCCATCCCCACAAATTTTACTTTTTAAGGAACTGTTTTCTTCAGTGATTTTTTTTTCCATTTTGCCAATTATATTTTAAAAATAGATAGCCAGTTTATCTTCTACCTATCTAATTTTGCTTTTAAAATCCTTCTTGAACTCTTCCAAGAAAGCTTGTTGATTTTGAGACCAGTTTATATTCCCTTTTAATGCTGTCCTCTTCTGAATTTGGTTCTTCCTTCTCACCATTATAGGATTCTAAAGTCTTTGTTTTTCCAATTTGTTTTTTGCCCATTATGATTAACTATTTCCTGGCTTTTAAAATGAATATCTGCTTCTGGGATACAGTGGACTCTGACCCATGCTTCTTATGCTGAGAGTTAAGAGCCTGGTTATTGGCTCCGTGTACTGTGACCTCTGAGTGCCTAGACTGAGGCCAAGACCAGGACTTTTTGCATTTCCCTGGAGTTCCCAGTTTGAGGTATAGCAATGGGGTGGTCTGACCTCTTCAGGATTCCACCTCCAAACCCCTGGGCTACTGTTCAGGCAGACTCAGCCACTGGTGGCCAAGGCCATGCTGCTGTCTGCCAATTTCTCTGGTTGTGGTAAGACTCACCTAAGAGTTCTGGTGTTAGCTCATGCTGGCTCTACTTCCAAGGATCGGGATCTCACACTGGTTGACTGAGATGGGGATTTTTGGGATGTTTCCTACCCTGCCCTTTAGCCTCAGCACAGCCACAGCTATGCCCTTACTCTAGGACTCTCAGGCTTCCAACTGGTTTCACTATTTCAAGATTTTACATTGGGGCAATATTCTCTGAGTTTTCAGGGTCAGAGAGGGAGATAAGAGCAGATAAGGATTTTTCCTTCATCTTGGCTTCCAGAAGTTCAGGTAGGTGATTTTTAAACATCCAGTGTGTGAGCTGATAACCCCAGGAGTAGCTGCTGCTTCTGCTGCAAACTGTGCACTCATCTCTTCCCCAGCTCTGACAGACCCCCGTACTATGGTGAGAGGTTTGGAAATCTCCCCTGTGATAGGTGAGTCAGTTTGCATGGGCTTGCTCTGCCTCTGCTATGGTTGGGCCTGTGCTGGTTCAACCCTGTTCTCTGCCCTCCATACTCTGCACTCCCCCTGCCTGGTGCAACAAATCCTACCTGTCTGCACTTTCCTGGGCTGGAAATCTGCCACACTCCATCTCCCAATGCATTCTGCCACTCTAAAATGCATTCAGATTCATTTTTTAGAGGTTACTGAAGGAATTCATGGGGGAGTTCAGATGAGTTCCTCCTTTCACTCTGCCATCTTGGCTTTGTCCCAACATTTCTACTTTCCTTTCTCAGATATTTATCCTCTTTCCATTTTTTCCTTCTGTAAATCCAAGCACAAGCAGCTTTCCAGAGGACTGCTGCTATGAACAGCTTCAAGGTTCTGATTACACAATATAGTGAATTTTCTATTTGTTCAGTAACAAAGTAAGACAAAACATTCACAGAAATCTAAGTACAGCATTCACAATGTTATAGCATAACAAGTTATCACTAAAGTGGCCACATAGTCACCTAGTTTTAAACAAAGTACATTCATTTAGTAACTCAATCATTTAATAAATCCTTAATTCAATCATCCTTAAGGAGCCTTATCTCCTTAATGGACATAAATACAAAGGTCAAAGTTCTCCACCCCTAGGTCACAGTAAATCATAAACTTCTCAGTCAGCATCAGGTATACCAAGAAGAGATCTTTTCATCTTGACTCAAGGCTAGCTCTCAGCTTCCATGGTTCCTCTTCCATGGTTACAGCTCCTGCCTGAATCTACAGAATTGTCTTCTGGGTTCAAAGGCAGGCAGCTCCCAGTTCCTTGTTCAGTTCCTCGTCAAGTGCTTTGTCCAGGTCCTTGTCCAGTTCCCATTCCATATTGAAGCTCACAGTGTCCAGTCCACCTCAAGTCCTTCACAGTTCCTGTTTCTGGGAAGACAAAGCTTAACAGAGCCACAATAATATTCATGCACATTGCTGGCACTATCATCAGTTCACTATCTGCCCGTGAAATCAACACAGACCCATGAACAATGTCTGGGAACTCAACACAAATCATCAGGAAAGTCCGACGACCTCACAAACCCTCCTCCAGGACTTCTGTAAACAGACAACTAGAAAATCCTCTTTCAGGGCTTCAAGTAAGGTCCCAGAGATTCTATACAATGTATCACAAACAAACATCAACACAGACAGAACATACAAACATAGAGTGCTGAGATACCACAAGTTTTCTCCTTCTCCACCACAAGAGCTCCCTTCTCAGTTCTGCTTTCTCCAGCCGGGGCCTCTCCTTATATATGTTCATTAGCTCCTCCCCTTCCTGTTTCAGGAGTTCACAAGTTCTAGGGTTCAGAAGTTGTGGGATTCATAAATTCTAGTTCTTAATACTTGATACAATCATGAACTAAAACAAGGTGTTAACTACTTCCATGTTAATTAAACAGCTGAAAAGAGGTGTTAATTCAATAGCTGAAGCAAAATGTCAATTACTTCTTTGCTTGCCATTACATCTTCCTCTAGAACTCTCATTGCATTTTTATCTCTTGCTTAATTTTGTTTAAACTCTTGTGTAATCTTTTTGTCATGGTTTTTTTTTTTTGATTGTTTGTTTTTATCCACCTTTGAGGGTCTGCTTATAGTTGTTTGTAAGTTACTATATACATTTGGGTTTTTCTTGTGGGCATTTCCTAATGCATACTAATTGTTAATTTGATTTGATTTCTTCTATTTACTCATATCTATAACCTAAGTTCCTGTATCAGGACTTTATGCCAGGTTTAGACTTCACACCTTCTTGCATTCTTTGATGAAGTGGCTAAATTCATTTTAGTGACTTGCCTCTGACTTCTTGTGCCTGTATTATGCGTTTCCCTCTCCCTTGGTGTGTCTATATTCAGAACTCTTATCATGTTTCAGGATCTTTTCAATAATCCCATGTCAGAGCACTGCAGTCTTTGATGCTACCCATCCTTCCACTCCAGTTTCCCAGTCAGAGTATTATTGGCTTCTGGGGCCATGAAGCATTCCTATTTAGAGCCCTGAGCACTCTCAATGTTCCAGCTTCTCCTTCAGAGTATTCTGGCCTTTTGGGCCCCTGCCAACTGAATGCTATATGCTTCAGGAGCCTCAGTATACCTGCTCAGGGAAATGAATGACTTTTGGCTCATTTCTGTTTACTTGTTCTTGTACCATTTCCTTTTATAGGATCCTTTTCCTAACTCCTGATGTCTTCTTCTCCATTGCTAGGATGAATTTAAGTGTTTACCATTGTTTCTTTTTATGTATCTTGATCATCCTTCAGTGTGATGCTGTTTTTACATCTTTGCTGGAATATATATTGGAGATCTGGGGCCCTCTATAGCTTACACATATCTATCTTAACCAGAAATTTAGCCTAAAATTTTAAAAACATATTTAGCTCTTTGAAGGCTAAAAAGTCCCTGCTTTGGTTTTAAACATTCATGGAACATTTTCTTCTTGTGCTATTTTCTAGGAAAAGTATTTAGGTCTATCTTTAGGCTATGGGAACTCCTTGTAACTGTTGTTCTTTATATTTTTTATTAAAGGGACTTGGGTTTCATAAGTTATTACCTGGTTTTATTTATCCCTGTAGATTGTTTTGCTTTCATATGTTCTCCTCCACTCTATCCTCAGTACCCTCTCCATGACCTGCTCCCTCGACATTTCTCTGAAGAATCTATTTCCTTAAACACTTATCCAGGGAATAAGTACATTAGACTGATATAGTTGGGGAAAGATCCTTATTTACTTTTTTTTCCTTTTGCCTTGCTATTGTGATTTTTTTTATTTGCCTATTTTTTCAAATATTGCTCAGAACATGACCACACTATATTAGTACCCTCCTGGGTACCCATCCCTCTTGTAATTCAAGTCTGCGATATGGCATAAATCCAACATGGTCTTTAGAGGTAAACTTTATGTACCTTTGTGCATAAAAGGATTTCTATTTTTTTTTCTAGAGATCCTCTAAAAAAAGTAGCACTCCATCAAAATAGGTAGCTATTTTGCATATACTTAATTTCTTTATTTTTTTGGTGGTGTCAAGGAATGAGACTTTTTAGTGAGAGTTGCCATAAGGTAAAAGTAGGATAATAACATCCATCTCTGCTTACCTTACAGGATTGAATTTGGGAAGTAAAAATTATCCATTTATGAAAATGTTTTGAAAACCACAAAGCTATCTGTGTGTATTTATATATGTATATATGTATATGAGGCATATGTGTATGTATATATGCACACACACTATATACATGTTTTATATATACACATATATAACAATACACATATATACAACCATTCTATACACATGCATACACACATACATATATATTTATATACACAGGTACACATATACTCACACATACACATATACCCCCCAATATTTTTAATAATAGGGGCCATCAGTATCTTCTAACCAAATATAAGAAATATAGACCTTTTAGACACTATTGTGTAGTTAGTAACAGATTTGCTAAAGTAGGGTTAGAGGCAATATGATGTAGTAGATAGAACTTTCAACTGAAAGTCAAGAATATCTGGGTTCCAATCCTATCTCACGTCCTTAATGGTTGTGTGAACCTGGGCAAATCACTGAACCTCTCTTTGTCTCAGTTTTCTCATCTACAAAATAAGGGAGTTTGACTCAATGGCCTTTGAGATCCTTTATAATTCTGCATCTATAATCACAGGATGATACTTTTGGATATTGATGTTTTTTGGTATAGTTCTTTTTTCAATATAATTTTTATGGCCTGCTATTCAACAAGTCTTCAAATAATTTCTTTCATTAAATTTTTAAGTAAAGAATAAATGTGTTAGACTGAGACAGTAGAACTTATAACATAAAGGCAGCCATAGAATCTAATGTTCAAGAAGCATCCTACCCTTATTTACTTTGACATTTGGGTGGCTCCATTATCACACTGATGAAAATGCTTCCTTTGCTAGAAAAGTTTGATATCATATTACCTCATGTGCAGTTCTTATTTGTGTTATTCTCAAAATGCCACCCAGAAGGAGCACAAAATGATCGTACCCTTCAAAAACTCAACATCATTTTCATTCATGATGAGTTAGTACTTTTATGGGGTATTCTTCCCTTAAATTCGGACAGTTTAAGAAAGTCACATAGAGATACCAATCACATGAATCTGGGGGAATGATCTAGTCATTTAGGAAGGTAAACTAAATCTAAGACCATTGTCATTCTGCCCCTGTGGATTGAGAGTCAAGGTATCCACAAATATTGTAGGACCTCACAAAGTGAGACTTTAACAATAAAATAAGTTGTTATTTTGTCCCTGTGGTAATTCTTCAGATGACAAGCTTTCTAAGATCACAAGCTACCTGTAATTTACAATTTCAGAGAGATATCTGTAATTCATAAAGGTTTAGTGAACTCCCCCAAGTCACATAATAAATGCTAGAGGCAGGACTTAAACCTTGATTTTCCTAACTCTAGTTCCAACATCCTGAAATGTTGCCCTTCTTAAACCTACAGGTGCTCAAAGAATGATTAGGTGGCGAACCTGCAGACTAGAGGCTGCATGTGGCCTTCTAGGTACCTGGTTGTGGCCTTTTGACTGAGTCCAAGTTTTACACAACAAATTCTTCTGTTAAGGGGATTTGTTTTGTGAAGTTTAGAGTCAGTCAAAGGGCCTCACTTTAGGATCTAGAGGGTCATATGTGACCTTGAGGCTGCAAGTTCTCTGCCCCTGATGTAACCCAATCTTCTAATTTTGGAAAGGGATAAAGAGATAGTTAAGTAATTTACCCCAAGTCACATATTTACATATAGCAGACCCTGAAGAAAAATCAGGACTTACTGATTAGAAGTCTTATGTTCTTTCTAATACATTATTAATTCAGGATAACTAACATTTTTAGCACCTACTATAAGGCCAGGAACTTTGCTAAGTGCTAGAAACACAAGGAAAGGCAAAAGATAGGACTTGTTCTCAAAGGAGTTTACATTCTGCTGTGAGAGAAAACATGCAAACAACTGTGAACAAATAAGATATACATAGGATAACTCAGGGTATTCTCAGAAGGGAAGTACTAAGATTAAGGATGACTGGGAAAAGATTCTTGAAGAGGTGGAACTTTAGCTGAAAGCTGAAAGAAACCAAAGAAGGCAGAAAATGGTAACAATAAGAAAGAATGTGTGTGTGTGTGTGTGTTGCTGACAGTCAGTAATAATGCACATAAACAGGAGATAAAATGCCTTAGGCAAGGAACAGCAAGGAGGCCAGTGTCTTTGGATTGAAGAGTAAGTGGAAGAAAATGAGTTATAAGAAAACTGGAAAGGCAAGAAGGGATCATATTATGAAGGACTTTTAAAGCCAAATAGGCATTTCTTGGGGTCAGAGCTAAGATTAGAGAAAGCACTCAGATGAACTCTCCCAATACCACCTTGCAAAAAAAAAAACTTTATTTTATTTTATTTTAAATTTATGGAAAAAAAAACATTTCCATTACATGCTATAATAAAAAAAAGATGATTGCACATGAAACTACTAATCTATCATGTACAACTTACTATTCTTTTCTACTATACAACAAAATTATGTAAATCTTCTCATTTTATTCTTCATTATTTCATGCAAGTCTTTCCATTTTCTTCTAAATCACTGAGCCTGATTTCTTATAGCATAGCATATTTCATCACAATCATATACCAAAGCTTGTTCAGTCATTCTTGAATTGACAGACATCCCTGAATTTACCAATTCTTTGCCACCACAAAGAGAGATGGTATAAATATTTTAGAACTTACAAGTTCTTTCCCTTTTCCTCTAATTATATTCATAAACAGACCAAGTAGTGGTATTGCTGGGTCAAAGAATATGAGGTAGTTTAACAACTCTTTAATCTCAAAGTTGTTTTAATTTTTATTTCTTTAATAAAAAACTGTTTAGAAAATTTTATGTGACTATAAATTCTTTTCATTTTTAAAAGCAATTGGGGTTAAGTAACTTGCTCAAGGTTACACGGCCAGTTATTTTGTGTGGGTGTTAAGTACCTGAGATCAGAACTGATCCCGGGTCCTCCCGACTCCAAAGCTGGCACTCTCACTCTGCCACCTAGCAACCCCAAATATTTTCATTTTTTTCATTGGAAGAGTACCTGTTGATATGCTTTAACTATTTACCAATTGGGGAATGATTTGTATTCTTATAGATTTGACAAAATTCTTTATGTATTTTATATATGAAACCTTTGTCTGATCAACTATAGATTTTTTCCCCATTTTCTGCTTTCCTTCTGATCTTGGCTACATTTATCTTATTTGTACAAACCCTTTTAATTTAATGTAATTTAAATTATCCATTTTACACCTACCTTTGCTCTCTATCTCTTGATTATCCACAAATTGTTCACCTATTTATAAGTCTGATAAGTAATATGTCCTGTGTTCTAATTTTCTTGTAAATTCTCTCTTCATATCTAGGTCATGTATCCATATTGACTTCATCTTGGTAAGTATGTCAGATATTAGTCTATGCGCACTTTCTGCCATATGGCTGCTTTCTATTTTTCTACACTTTTTTTTAACCAAATAATAAATTCTTATCCCCAAATCTCAAGTTAACTTTACACTTGTCAAATACAAGATTATTATTTTTATTTGCTGCTGTAAATTGCGTGTCTGCTCTATTCCATATATTTACTTTTCTATTTCTTAGCCAGTACCAGATAGTTTTGATAGTTACTGTTTTATAATAGAGTTTAAGATCTGCTACTGCTAAACCCCTTCCTTTACACTTTTTTCCCATTATTTCCTTTAATATTCTTGACTTTTTGTTTTTCCAAAAGAATTTTATTATTTTTTTCTAATTCACAATCATAATTATAATTACTATTTGTGAATTTCCCTCCATCTTATTTTTATTCACTGTTTTCCTTCTCAGCCTCTTTTTACCCTATCTTCTCCCCTTACGTTACCTTAGTTTCTTTGCCACCCCTTTACAAGTCCCTGCCTTAACTATTCAGCCATCCCTCCTAATCTTAGTCTATATAACGTTCTAAAATTCCCTCCACAAACCTATGCCCCAGTTGTTTTTTTTTTTACCATTTTGGAAGTTCAAAATATTTTTAAAACTCTTCATATATATATATATATTCCTCTTCAACCCAGAGGAGAGTTAAGTTTCAGTATTGCCAACTCTTCAACCCCACCTGATTCCTCTATATTAGTTCTTCCTTTCACACCCCATTTTCAGGAGATAATTTCTCCTTTTAACTTTTTCCTACCCAAATTTTTTTAGAATCACCTCATTATACACAACTCAGCTACAACCTGTCTTTCAAACTACCTTAAATAGGACCTCAGAGTGAATTCTGGAACAGAGAGCCAAGAAAAGGAAAGAATGAGACTTTTAAAAAAATCCAAGACAGCATTTGAGGTTAAAGGAACGATTTGTGACACAAATGGATGTCAGGGGTGGAGCCTTGCCCAGAAACCACATGGATGAAATATTAATAGTGGGAATAGGTTGTAGAGACAGAAGCAACAGCATCTTCAGGAGCTCTCAAGGGGACCTTGCAGACCAGAAATAGATTACAGGATGTCTCTGTATGAGCATTGGATACAGGAGAAGACATTGCTTGGCAACTGTTTCCCACTCCCACCTCTGAATCATAGTTCAAGTGAAGAGAAGAGCACTTTCAGTCAAGAGAAAGTAGAAGCTTTTAGGGGTAGTATCATTTTAAGTGCCAAGAGGTGAGGAGTGCTTTGAGGAGCAGTAACCATTGTAATCTAAATAGACCAGAAGGCCCTCCTAGTTAAGAACCAGAGTGTAGACCAAGGAAGAAGTGACTACACTTCCTCATAGATTGCACCACTTGGTAACACGCAAAACTTCAACCCCCCCCCCCCCCCACACACACCTAACTCTGAAAAAAGAAGTGCAAAAAAGCCTGAAACTTGAGACAGTGATATTACCTGCCCTTTATGCCCCGAATAGAGCCCAACTACGGCATAAATTTCCAAATCAAGAAATGTGGTGAAACGAGCAAACAAAAAAAATGGTGACTATGGTGACAGTGAATATTAAGGTAGAAACTCAGAAGAAGACAATGAAGTCAAAACAGTTTAAAAGTAAAGCCTCAAAAAAAAAACAACAACCTGAATAGGACACAAACCTAAGAAGATTCATATAAGAGCTAAAAAAAAGTGATTTAAAAATCAAAATAAGGGTGGTAGAGGAAAACAGAGATACAGAAATAAAAGCAAAGGAAGAATATTATGAAAATATGATTATCAACTTGGTGAAAGAGGCACAAAAATCCTGAAGAAAACAACACCTTGTAGTTTTAACACAATGTTTACTGTACCAATGGTGACTGTAAATATGATGGCATAGTTCTCAATTGCAAAATATAACAGATTCTCCCTAAAGAAGACAGATGCAAAAAATTTATTCAGACACCAGAAAACCAAATCACAACACCAGAACATCAAATATATCACAGTAGCAAAGAAGTTAATAGACCATAGCACAGCATGAAGCCACACCATCCTTTAGCCTTCCCACAAACACTGATAAGCCTAGCTGTCACAACAGGGGAAAACACAAGCCTAGCTGTCTCCCTTGATGAATCCTCTTGCTTCCACCATCTAGCTGCTCTGACTCCCAGTTTCCTGTGGGCTCTGCTCCACCCTCCAGCAAGCTCCTGCCACCACAGGCTCCATGTGATTTCATTCAGGCTATTAAGGGGCAGGGAAGATCTTTAAATTACCATTACCATTACATTTGGCCCCAAGATCTTTCATATACCTTACATATCAAAATAACATTAACATACATTTCATTACATAGATTAATGGGACTTTAAGGGTAAATGGTGGAGTAATGGGTGTCTGCAGAACTTTGCAACAATATAACAGGAATAACAGAAAATAAGCACATAAAATAATATCTTAGGGTGGGGGCTTGATCACAAGTATCCCATCATTCCCCTCTCCAATGAATGGGACTCAGAATCTTGGGGTAAGGGGTGTAGATCTCTTCTCCATAATTACTTCCTGCTGAAATTGGACATAAAGCTGCCCCTGCCCCAAGAGGTCCCATTCAAGAGGCCAGTTCTTTAGCTGGCATCTGGAGCTTGGTTGACACTAGATCCAGGGGTGATACATCATAGTTGTGTTCAGGGGGTGACATCTGGCTTAAGCAATCAGGCATCTGTAGGTAGAGAGTACTAATCCTACAGGAATCACATCTCACAATCAAGTTTTACAGACAAAAAAAACAACAAAAAGAAACAAATATAGACTTAGCTGTGCCTCTGGAGTCCATGAATCCATTATCATAGCGATGGTCCCAGAAGATCTGTGGGAGAAGTTGTCACTTCTCTATTCCATCTAACATCAAGCCCCTTTTCTTGATATATTTTGTATAGTTCATTACTTGGAATACTATCAATTCCTCTAAAATCTGCCTCTGCTCTCAATAAAGCAGTAAACAATTCTTTTCTTGTCAGTCTATTCTGACTTTGAATCCACTGGTTATTTGCTCTTCTCTTTTGAGGAAATTTATCTTTTTTTCCATTCTCCTAAGTCACTTAGCTATGAAATCTTATCCAGCACCTCCAAAAGAGGGCACTCTGTTTCACCATTAGAAGAGTCAGAATTAGGTATTTATAAGCAAGAAGAACTGTCTTCACTATGACATTTCCAAGAGAAACTGATAAGGGGATATTGTGATATGCATTTGCATTTCCAATCATGAAAGCAGTTTTCATTACCTCCTCCTTTAATTTTCTCATACAGTCTCTAAGCAAGTACCATGGTCTCTTTCCACTAGGCCACATGGAATCAATGGGATACATTTTATTGCATCCCTTAGCAGCTGAAGCTAATAGACTGGTTGTATTGTTACATCCTTGCATGTGGTAATCTCTAAAATTTTGGTGTACAAAAGGATTCTAATACCCATAAATTTTAAGCAATTAACATTATCTACCCATACTCCTCTGGGCCCTTCATCACTGATTCTCATTATCCAAGACACTAATAATTCTCCCATCCTTTGGGTGAATCGATTTAATATATCAGTAACCTCTTATTGAGTGAAATCCTCAATTATCTCCCTGAACTGTGCTTGGTCACCATGGTTCTACTGCTTTTTTCTTAGTATGGGGTGAACTTTTGCCCTTGTAAAAGCTTCCTCATTTAATATTGTATCATTTTCTGCCCATGCATGCTCCTGGCAGTTGTCATCACAGCAGCTAGGTTCAGCTTCTGCCAAAGTTGTTTGAAACTTCCTCCTGGTAGTTTTTTTTATTCTTTTTCTGAGCCAAACCCACAATAGCAACTTTCTCCTCTACCACCTGAGATCCTTCAGCTTGCTCTTCTAAAGGAGGGACCAAACACTATAACACAGAATATTTCTCATACAAATCAACTCACTCACTTCCCTCTGAGCTTTCTCTTACAACAATTTGTCTCTGCTTTTACATATAATATAGCAACCCATTAGTAAAACCCAGCCTCTTCTACACACTCCCTCCGGTTCTCTCCCTGGCTTTATTAGTGTTCCTTGCAAACATGTTTCTAAATCTCTAGGTTCTGCCTTCTGTAACCTCAGTTCCCAGTTTTCACAGAGCCCTGCACTTTTAGCCCATTCCCTTGCTAGGGAGGAATAAAGTAAACTCTCCCATTCTGGAATATCCATTTATTCTTTTAAATCATTTTTGCCTCCAAATAGAGGTCTGATATTTTGCGATCTTATTCTCATCACCAAATGTAGTGTCAACAAAATATTCACAGCACTGATGATGACTGTAAATATGTTGGCATAGTTGTCATTTGCAAAATACTGCAGACTCTCCATATAGAAGACAGAAGCAAAATATTTATTCTCTTAAAAAACAGAATTGGCCAAATGGAAAAAGAGGTACAAAAATTCACTCTGAGATACTACCTCAGACCTATCAGATTTTCTAAAATGAGAGAAAATGAAAATTACAAATGCTTGTGAGGATGTAGGGGGCAAGTGGGACATGAATGCTCTTTTGATTTGGTTGTGAACTAGTCCAACCTTTCTGGAGAAAAATTTGAAACTATTACTAAATGAAACTGTGCATATCCTTTGACCCAGCAATATCTCTAATAATTTTGTATCTGAAAGAGATAAAAGAAAAGGAAAAAGGACCCATTTGTGCAAAAATATATTTACAGCATTTTTTTTGTGGTAGCAAAGAATTAGAAACAAAGGGGATGCCCATCATTTGGGGAATGTCTGAACAAGTTGTTGATTATGATTGTGATGGAATTCTATTATGCTACAATAAATAAAGAACAGGATGCTTTTAGAAAATCCTGGAAATGCTTGTGTGAACTGATATAAAGTGAAGTGAAAAGAAACAGGATAATATTGTATGTAGTAGCAACAGTATTGTAGGGATGCTCAACTGTGAAAGACTTAGCTACTCTCATCAAGACAATGATCCAAGACAATGCCAAAGGACTCACAATGTAAAATGCTATCTACCCCCAGAAAGAGACCTAATAACCTCTGACTGCATATTGAAGCATACTTTTTCACTTTTATTTTTATTGTTTTATTTTGTTTTTGTTTTCTTTGCAACATGACTAATATGGAAATGTTTTGTATGACTTCACATCTGTAAACACTATTAAATTGTCTTCTTAAAGTAGGGGGACGGTTGAGACGAAAGGAAAGAATTTGGAACTCAACATTTTATAAAACAAATATTATAATTTTTTAATATAATTTGAAAATATATAACAAAATGAGTAAAGATAATTAACAAAAACTAAATAGAAGATTGTGTATTTGATCTCTAAGGTAATTAGAAGTTATAGGAGTTAATTGAATTAGGGTAATGGCTATGGGAAGACCTTAGAGCTGAATGGAAGATGGAATGAAGTGAAATGTCAGTTGGTGGAAGGCATTTATTTTCCATATTTTAACATGCATTTGCATTGAGCAGCTTGCCAAATTAATGTAAAAAGCTTGTACTTCAGTATACATATCTGGGACAGACAAGATAAATGGACGTTAAGATGAGAGCAGAGTTGAGTAAGAGGAGATGACCTGACTGGATTTCATTTTGAAAATTACAAAGCTTTTTTAGTGACTACAAACTTGCTGTGAAAAAAAAAAGACCCAACTTTTTAAGGTTAGCATTTTAACAGTGTTGCTAGATAATAATGAGGTACAGGATACAAACACCTCTGGCATCTTAAAATGTATGCCATACAGAGAGCAATGGAAAAAAGAACTTTATGGGAACATTGGGTTATACATGATGTCCCCAAACAATTTTTTTTATAGTTTTAAACTTTAGTTGCTACTATTTTTATGGATATTTTAAGCTATTAAAATTAAAACTGCATTGAGATGTTGGGTGTGCATTTCATAATAAATGAAGGACTTTGCAGAAAAAAAGTACAAATCTATCATCAAATCACAATGGTAGGAAAATAAATGGACTGGTCACATGGCAAGAGCAAGGGATTACAGGTGGACAGCCATCATTTTGTACTACTTATCATGTCTGGAGAAAATAAGGAATGTATCCATCATGTTAAGCAGACCCTTTGTGGCAAACTTATGGGAGGTCACGGATAAGTCCCACCAATTGAACAGCAATGGATAGATTGTTTTATGCTTGTAAGAAGGAACTTATGAATCAAAGAGATCTATTAGAGTATGAGAAGGTAGAGCCAAGTGGTCAATCATTTAAAAAAAGAGAGAGAGGACATTGAACTTTTAACTTCCTGGCATGAAGCAGTACAATAAATTAGATTCCTGTTACTGAGCTTTCTTGAACATATTTTCTTTCAATTTCTTTTGGTAAACAAGCTATTAAAAAAGCACTTTTCCCTGTGTGTATTCGTGCATTTCCAATACTAACATTTAAAGTAACATGTCTCAGTAGGACATCACCACCCTAACCTTTGAAGAAGGATGGAGAGATGGTATTTTTTTTTTATATATTATAAACCAGAAGGAAGGGGTAGGATTAAAAACATTATCACTAGTTTGAAAGCAAGTTACCAAAGTATTGGGACTCCTGTTTCTTGCATACTCTTCAAGGAAGATTGGTGGGGTGCTCTAAGATGCTACACATTTGTCCTGATCCATTTACGACATACAGTACAACCTGTGGCTGGCCTCCTTGGGCCTCTCTGAAATCTTACTGGCTTTGAATAGGGCTGAGCTCTCACACAAGGATTTTTTGTTTATTCTTTAAATAGATGCTAAAATGAAACATAAGCATTCCTAGAAAGGAAGAGATGACCAGGTTTATCAGATTCTTACAGCAGAGGGAAGTCACAAAGAAAGACAAAGCAGGGTCTTTTGCTACAAACTTGCCTTTGAAATGCCACCTCACAAGTTCCTTGATGTTTCCTCTGCAAAGGGCAGGCTTTATTTCTGCCAAAAATCTTTGCAACTGAGCGAACAGAATTTATCTCAAGCTTGGCAGCCAATATACATTATCCGTAGGTTCTCGGCTAAACTATTAAAATTAATCAGGTGGCAAACTTTCATTACAGCAGCTCTAATAAACAAGAAAACTGGACTCCCAGGGTTGGAAATGTCAGTAAATACAACAGCATTAAAAAGGAAGAAATTTTTCAAAATGTCCAAGGAGACTCAAATTTTAGTCCAAATGAAATTAAACTACACTTACAATCCATGCAAAACCATTCATTTTTATAGAGATGTTTCTCAGCACTGAGGATTTAAGTCAGTCCTAGCCATGGGAACCAAAGCCAAGAATCCAGATTAAGTAATAAAATATTTCACAAATGAGTTGGTGCTTGGGGAAAACAGACCATAGAAATGTGACCTCCCTTTCTGTACATTCTAGCTTCAGAAACCTGGGCAGCAAGAATACACATCAATGCTGACACTGTAACAAGGGATTAAGATTAAGGGACCAGAAGCACTATAGGAGTGATGAAATGGGGGATGATATTTTTAGTGGATCTATCCAGTAAAAATGAGAATGAATAGTAAGTGGTACAGTGAAAAGACAGGTCTGTTTATGGAACTCATCTTACCCACCAAACCTCCCTTCATCCAAACTCCTTTGTTTCAGTTGAAGGCACCACCTCCAGTCACCCAAGTTCACAACCTCAGTATCAGCCTTGAGTCTTGCTTCTCCCTTACTCCATATATGCAATTAATTGCTATATCTCATCAATGGTAATTACACAATTTAACTTTTCATCTCTCTGCCTTTCTCCACTCCCAAAGCCATCACGCTTCGACCAGGTCCTATTCACTACCCACTTGGACTACTACAATGGTCTCCACATTAAACTCCCAGGTCCTCGGTTGTCCCCTCTCTTCCACATAGCAGGCTAAATAATCTTCCTTAAGAAAATGAGACCATCTCATCTTTAGTGGATCCCAATTGCTTCTAGACTAGAATACAAACTCTTCACCTTGACATTTAAAGCCCTTCACAATCTGTCTCTAATCACATTAATTTCATATTTCTCTTTAACATAATCTATGATCCAATTAAATTGGCTTATGAAATATTACTCATGTATAACACTCCAATCTCCTGCCTCAGTACCTTAGTATAGATAGTTCTGTCCATTGCCATCTTGCATCCACTTCTTAGAACTGCTAGATTCTTTTTTGGCTCAGTTTAAGTTAAGTTTTCTATGGGAATACAAGTATTTTCCTGACTTCTCCCTCCCATTTCCCCCATTACCATCCTCTTTCTCATATATATATATATATAATTTTATCACTCACACACGTGTGTGTGTTTTCCCACATGTTTTATTCTACTCTATAATACAGTTTTTGAGGGAAGGGGCTGTTTTTGCTCTTTGTTCCTGTATTCCTAACATCTAGCAGTACTGTGTACATCATAGTAGGTGCTTAATGAATACTTGTTGGATTATACTGGACTAAACAGGCTATAAGAGGATAACATAGCACAGAATTGCACAGAATAAGACACAATAGGACAGAACAGTACAGGAGAGGAGAGAACAGGATAGGATAGGGCAAGTTTAGGATAGAACAGAAGAAGATAACATAAAATAGCACAGAATGATTGAATCATATAATATTGACAGACTGATATCTTGGAAATAACAGTGTACTCAGAGTCTGAGGGCTTTTTTTTTTTTACTCTACTCTGCAATAGGTGTACTATCCCATGTAAGTCACTTTTTTCATTAAGACTTCAGTTTCCTGTTCTGTATGATGAGTAATTTGAGCTACAAATCTTCTAAGGACCTTTCTAGGTCTAACATGCTATGGTTCAGGAAAGGAATCTCTATTATGGAGTAGAAGGAGGTGTGGTAACAAGCACCCCAGCGTCCCCAGGGTGGCTGCTCACACAGGTTCTTAGATCTGCTTTGTTAAAGGAAAGCAACTCAAAATGGGTTAACAAGCTTACTTTAATCAGTCAAACATGTATCGTTCACCTAGTTCAGGGGAAAAAGGTCAGCACGCTGAACTTCAAAATATACAGACAGAATTATCAAGACAGAAACAGATCAAGTAGACAATTTCCCAAACTGTGCAACTATTACATCCATACCAAACAACATCTGGGTTTCAAAGCCAGGGGGCTCTGGACAACGGCTTTCTAGAGTTTCATCTGATCAAATCACAGAACACTTCTCAAAGTGGGCCCCCAAAACAAAGCTACACATCAGGGCTTATATAGCCTTCTCCTGGCTCAGAGAATGTAACAACCTTTTGGAGCCACTGGCCAATCAAAAAGTATCAACTGAAAATCAAGCCTCCCACCCCAGGCTCCAGGTGCACTTTAGCCTAGGGACAGGGAAGATCTTTGAATTTGCATTTCCATTACAGGAGGTAAGATGGAAAAGACAAAGTTGGACCAGAGTATAGGAGGCTTTGAAAGGTCTCAAGCGTTTTTACTTTTATTTTAAAGGTATTAAGGGACTATTAAAGGTTTTTGAACATGGTTAAAACTGTGGTTTTACAAGATTAACTTGGCAGCAGTATTCAGGATAGATCGGGAGGAAGGACACCAAATCATCTATACCCTCATTAGGGTCCATAGCGAAGAAAAAAAAATATCCTGGGATAATGTGATGCAGATAGAGATAAGCAAATGAACAATTTAAGGAATATTGGGAAAGTATGAATGTTTACCAGTTTAAGGTGGTAGAAAGCGGGAAACAATATTAATATTTCTTTAAAAGAGTCATGGCAATACCTAGTAAGTACTGTACAATGATTATACAATGTAAGCAGAGTTCAGCATTCTTTGTTATGGTGATATGGCTGGTAATAATATTATATCCATTCATTTATCCAACAAACACATATTTAGTGAGCAGTTACAGTATGAAGATACTATTTCATTTTTGTCTTTGCATCCATACTTCCTATCACAGTGTCTGACATAGGGTAGATGCTTAATGAATACTCACTGATTAGTTGATTGATTTGTTGACCTCTGTTGTTCAGTCCTTTCCTAGCCTCCCACAAGTTGCCCTTGAGAGTTAGACCTCCCAAGAGACAACTCCTTCAAATTCAGGATAGTTTGGGGTTTGTACTCCTAAAACTATAGTCCTTGAGCCCCCATAAATGAGTTTACCTTCAGATAGTCAGTCAGAGAACAAAATTAGCTCAAAATAAAGATGCTTAACAAAATGGTATAATGAAAGCAATAGCAAAAAAAAAAACCCAACAAAAAACATCTCCATGAATTATGGGGGCATTCTTCCACAAAAATGTCCAATACCAACAGGAAGAGTAGATATATAGAATTTTCATAGGTGGGAAGTGTTCAGAAATTATGGAGGAGCAATTAACCCTGCTGTTGTGTGACAGATTTCTTTGCACTCCTATTGACTTTGATCTCATAATCTTCAGTAGATATTGATAGATATTACTCATCTGGATACTGCTATGTGACCTGCTTTTAGATAGAGCTCTGGATGTCTATACTATAGTCCCTACTACTTTTGGTTCCTGGAGCAGTTGAAATCCATAAGTAGGTACTACTCATTTTACCATTTATTTCAGAAAAATAGCAACCTCCACCTTAGAAAAAACAGAAGCCTCACCTATTGTGCTCCCTCAAAATCTGATCTCCATGATCTCCAGTTGCTGAAGTAATAGTATTTTCAGGCCCAGGCACCAAGACCTTTAGTACAAAGAACAATTTCATCCCAAGTAGCTAATTCCCTTAGTCTTTTCACATCTTTCTTAGTGCAGGGCTCAGACACTTCAACCCAGTTCATGATAACTGCATTCTAAATTCACATATCTAAAGGCAAAGCCATAATCCAGAAAATGACTATTTTTCTAATAAATACTAAATAGCTCAGGTGTTCAGAGTTTCAAAATTTTTAACTCTAATTTTCTCCCATTTTGCTATGCAGGCAAAAGGACCTGGAAAAGGTCCAAGCCCAGGAGGCAATTACACAGTATCTACTAACTACTCAGAGAATTCTTGTTGCTGTTTGAAAATGTTGCTTCTCAAATATCTGAAAAGGACCAAGTCTTAAAGAGATTTTATCCTATACCTTTACATAGAGTAAGACCATAAAATGGTGTGTGTGTGTGTGTGTTTGTGTGCATCTGTTAATTAGCCTAATTTAAACACATTTTCTGTAATTTAAGAGAGACAGACTAGTATACTGGAAAGAGCACTGAATTTGCAGTCAAAAGATCTGGCTTCAAAATTTAAAACTGATACTTACTGATTACAAGACTTTGGACAAATCACTGTTATGATTTGTCCAGACAGATCTCTGGACCTTAATTTCCTCTTTTGCAAAGTGAGGGGAGTGGAATTGAAGTACTTATTGCATGACCATGTAAATAGGAGGGGGTATCCAAGAAAGCTTCTAAGTTTTGGTGAAAGGATGGAGATAGCTAGGAAATAAAGGAGGTAAATTGTACTACTCAAACCATTATTTCTGAGTCAATACAAATGAGTAGTACTATACTTTGCCTTAGATGGGTTTCTGAAAAAAATCAAACATTGATTAGATACTGGAAAATAAAATCATGTAATATATAATTCTGGAGATTTCTGTTTGAAGGAATTCCCAGATTTTTTTTAAACTGAAGAATAACCTGTCATTTAGATATTTTATATGTCACACCCCTTCCTAACCACAGGACTTGGCTACTAGGGAAGGGAAAATGACTAACAAGTGTGCATTGTGTGATGCAGGATATTCTGGTGGGATATTTTTAAAATGGACTGAGTCCCTACATGAGGATGAAAGGGTGAAATTGGGGCAATCATGAACTGCCAGGGGTGCCTGTGTGTTTTTACATTCTGGATCCATGGTCCAGGCTGTGACAGAATTACCACATACACAGGACTTCCAGGACAGAGACACAAAACAAAACAATCTGCTTTAAAAGAAGGAGAGGATTAAGAAAGTGAATATGGCAGCCACAGCATCAAATTGGTCACCATACAAACTGGAAGCTTTCTTGCTTCAGAGGTGTCTCCATTCATTCAGCTGTTCATTTTTACCATGAATGGAAAACCCTAGGTAATTATTTTCAAACAACTCCCCCGTGGAAGTAGTTGGAGTAATATGAGTTGGCAAAGGAACTGCTCTTAGGGTTTAGCCCTATGTGTTTTGTTTTTATTTTTGCTTTTGCCCTATGTGCTTTGGTAGTGGAGCAGTGATATTTGTTTTGGGAAAGATTGTGCAAGTCTGGTATATTAATGTTGTTTCTCTGATCTATTTGTTCTTTTTTTTGGAAAATAAATTTTATTTTTGTATCACTTACATTTCCAATTGTATATATCTCCTTATTCACTTTCAGGATAATAAACAATGAGAAAAAAATTTAAAAAAAGATTTAGCAAAAGTAACCAACATCTTGAAAAAAAGTCTGACATTAGGTAGAGTGTTCCATATTCATGTTTTCTTACCTCTGCAAACTGTGTGTTGTGTGTGTGTGTGTGTGTGTGCGTGTATGAAATGTGTTCACATATCTCTTCACTTGGATAAAGCTTGGTCATTATAATTTCACAGTATTCCATTTTGATTATTTTGTGGGATTTTTTCCATTTACATTGTTTTTGCTATAGTATATGTTGTCTGATCTATTTTTAAAATTCTTGTTAAAGTTGTATAAAATATGTTTTGTAAGATATTACTAATGGTAATATAACAGAGTTAAAAAGTGAAGTGTTTTTTTTCCTTTAAAATGGAGGTTAGATATTTCAGTGTGATTAGATATCTATACAGACTTCATGTAAGGATGTCACCATCATAGGGTAGAGAAAAGTGACAAATGGATATTCTTAGAGAGTCTCAGAAAAAGAATAAGGGCCTGAGCTGATTTCTCACATTTAGCATTTTGAGTGTACACGATAGGTGGGATGAGCCTTTGAGTGACAGAACCAATCCTTTATGACTGAAAAGGATCAGATAATGGTTACAATGACTGCCAGAATCATTACATGCACATATGCATATATATCTACTCACTAACCTTCTGGTTCCTTCACTCCCTCAGATCCTGTGTTTTATTTGGTCCCCAAAACATCTCCTTCAGCCAGGGATGATTATATCCTGAATCTCACTATTAGCCACAAGTGTTTCACTTTCTTCAGAAAGCCAAACCAAAGAAGCAAAACAAAACAAAACAAAACAAAAAAAAACAACCCTCTAACCTCACAACAATCTCTGTCTCTCTCTCTCTCTCTCTCTCTCTCTCTCTCTCTCTCTCTCTCTCTCTCTCTTTCTCTCTCTGTCTCTCTGTCTGTCTCTCTCTGTCTCTGTCTGTCTGTCTGTCTGTCTGTCTCTCTCTCTGTCTCTCTCTCTGTCTGTCTGTCTCTCTCTGTCTGTCTGTCTCTCCCTCTGTCTCTCTCTCTTATTTTCTCTCACCAGCCCCCTCATCACGACAGTTTATTCTTCACACATTTAAGATGACTTCAGGGGGCAGACAGGTGGCTCAGCGAGTAAGATCACCAGCCCCAGTGTCAGGATGACCTGGGGATTGAATCCAGGCTCAGATACTTAGCACCACACCCAGAAATAACTGGCCATGTAACCTTGAGCAAGTTACTTAACCCCGATTGCTTTAAAAAAGAAAAGATGACTTCCAATTCCATCATACTTCAGTATGTCCTCAGGCCATTACTCCTATTCTGGTTTTACTTATCACTCTGTTGTTGCCCACACTTTGTTAAACTCTAATCCTGGATGACTTCTACCACCTCCTTCCCACTTCTACTCACCTGAGCTGAACTGAAATTGTTCTCTTTGAACTTACCAATGATCTGCTAAATGACAACTTTGTTAGTCTTTTCTCAGATCTCACAATTCTTGACTTCTGTACTGCATCTTGTGTAATATACTACCCTTTCCTTATGGATATGTGTTCTATTGTGGTTCGTGTATTTTTTTACTCTATTCTCTTCTGTCTCTTCTCCTATTTCTCTGTCTTCTTTGCTGGCTTGCTATGCCCCCTAAATGTGGGTATTCCCCAAGTTTGTATCGGAGGCCCTCTTCTCTCTACATTGTTTTTTTCTTGGTATCCTCACCAGCTCCATTGAGTTTAATTACCATTTTTATATAGATAACTCATATTTCTTTATATCCAGCCATAGACATAGCCTCTTGTATCACCAATTGATTATCAGATATTTTAAAATGTTATAGAGGAAAAATTTTGAATCTCATATGTCCAAATCAGAACTTATTTTGTTTTCCCAAACCTACATCCCTAACAGACTTCCCTATTTCTATAAAAATATATGATTATTTATATTCTCACAAATTCTTAACCTTGGTATTTTTCTTAACTTTTCACTCTTTTTCATGCCACTTATTTAATCAGTTGCCAAACTTCCTATTTATACCATCATATCTCAAATCTGACCTTTATCCCTACTAACACAACTACCATCTTAGTTAGGACCTCATCACCTCTCTCAAAGAATATTGCAGTGGCCTGCTATCTAATTGGTCTCCCTGCTTCAGGTTTTTCCCACTCCATCTTTCATTCAGCTGCCAAAGTGATTTTCCTTAATTGTAGATTTGACATACCATCTCTCTACTCAATAAAATCTAGTTGCTCCAACGTTGCCTCAGGGATAAAATAAAAACTCATCATTTTGACTTTTAAAGTCTTTCATAACCTGGTCTGAACCTATCTTTCCTCATTAAACATTACTCTCTCCTCCGGAAGAAGATTGGCCTCTATGGCCCTGTCAAACTGTCCTCTATGTTCCTTACAAAATGGTGTGCCATCTATTGTTTTTGTAATTTTCACCAGCTAGTTCTTATTCCTGGAATTCATTCCCCTGCACTCCTGCCTCATGGAATCCCTATTTTTTTATGATTCAATCAAAGCATTATTTTCTACTTGAAGCCTACAAGGATTCCTCCAACTGCTGATACCCTCTCTCTCATTAATAATGTTGTATGATCCACAAGAATTGATGTTATATTTAGTCTTTTAACATTTGTACTTTATTTTCATATGTACATGTTTTCTCACCCAATATAATATAATTTTCACAGAATAAAGAATGTTTCATTTTTGTATTTGTGTCCCCCTGTGCCTACCAAGGAATTTGGTATATATTAAGTATCTAATAAATGCTTTTTGGTCTACTAGTTATTAAAGTCACCACCAAAGAGAACGTACTTTATTATGCACTATGCACTATATAGTTACTTTTGATTTTACTCCAATGTAGTACTTTATCAATGTGGTTCCGGAATAGGAATTCTCTTCACAAATGCATGTCAATAGCTTATCTGCAATGTACTTAACAGATTTGCCTGGGAGTACTGAGACATTAAATGGCTTACATTTAAGAGAGTACAGCTATCACATGCCAAAGGTAAGACTTGAAGTGAGCTTCCTAAATTCAAGATTGGCTCTCTATTAATTACACCACAATATTTCTCATGTTGTTTTTCACATAAATAATATCAAAGTTTGAAAGGACTTTGGAGATTGGGTCAATCAACCCACTCATTTAGTAGATGATTAAACAAAGATTCAGAGAAGTAAAATGTTTCATCAAAGTCACATAGGTATTTAGTAGCATGCTTATTGTGGTTTTAAGAAATCCAATCTGTCCAGAACTGAGGTCCATGAAGGGAAGAAGTGAATGATAAGCAAAAGCGTGCTGATAAATGTTCAACAACTATTTCTCTGGGGGGAAAATTATGCAAGACACACATTCAAGGTTAACCTGAATTATTAGCATTTACTCCATCACTTTCTTAAGTTTAGGCAATCAACAAAATAATAAATCAAACCCCGATTTAGAGCATTTGCCAATTTCTGAGGTGCCAATGTTTATAGTGAAAGTTTAACAATTGGTTTGATCGAGCCTGTTGAAGCTGGTTCCAACATACCCCTGGGATAAGTTTGGCAAGGCAAGTTGAAATCAGTTTTTAAAGGGTCTTGAAAATCAGCTTAAGGGAATCAGATTTGATGATGTAGGAAATAGGGAGGCGAATGACACATTGAAAACAATACTTTAGGAAAACTAATAAAGTAGTGATTGGGTAGGATGGATTGAAATAGGTAGAGAATGAAGACATAGAGAAGTTATTTAGTCAGTCAGCAAGCATTTATTAGCTATTTATAACATGCCTTGTACCATGGCAGGGGATACAAGAAAGGCGAAAAAAAAATATTTCTTGTACTAACAGAGCTTTCTAAAGTGGGAGACAATATGCAAATAACTAGGTTCCCACAAAATAAATATACAATAAATGGAAAGTAATCTGAAGGGAAAGGCATTAGGAGTTAGGTGTGGGGGTGGGACACAACTAGGAAAAGCTTTCTACAGAGTGTAAACTTTAAGCTGAGTCTCAATGAAAGCCAGGGAAACTAAAAGAGAGGAGATGGGGCAGGGTACTTCAGAATAGGGGGACAGAATGTACAAAGACACAGAGATGGGAAACAGTGATTTGTTCAAGGAAATGTCAACAGGGCAGTGTAGATGGATCACAGAGTTTGTGGAGAGAGACAAGTAAGGCTTAAGAAGATTGGAAAGGTAAGAAAGGGTCAGATTATAAAGAGCTTAAATGCCATCAGAACTCTTTATATTTGATCTTTGAGGTAACAGGGAGCCATGAGAGCTCAACAGGGAAGAAAATATGTTGGTAAAGGCTTGTGATTTTACAAGATCCCATTGGAGCAGAAGAGGGATGGGAGTGGCAAGAGAACTGATATGGGGACATCATTTAGAAGGCTCTTGATGTGATCCAGGTACAAAGTGATGAGAGAATGAACTAGGATTGTGGCTGTGTGCATGAAGTGAAAGTAATTTATAGGAGATGGTGAAAAGGTACCTAGGTATATGGTACAATAGATAAAGTGTTCCACCTGGAGTCAGGAAGACCTAAATTCAAATCTTTCTCAAATGCTAACTGTGTGATATTGGAAAATCTCTTATCTTATGTTTGCCTCAGCTTCTTCAACTGTAAAATGGTTTCAATAATAGCCTTTATCTCCCAGGAGTTGTTGTGATGATAAAATGCAATAACGTTTATAAAGCACTTTGCAAACTTTGAAGTGCTACATAAATGCTTTCTCTTATTACTGTTAGGAAGCTATTCAAATAGAGAAGGTATAATTTTACAATGGCCTGAGCACTTTAAGTCAAGAGGAAGTGGTAGCCCTGAGGAGTAATATTGCTTTTGGTCACAAGGGATGAGGGACCCTGACTGGGCAAAAATCAAAGTGCAGAACAGAAGAGCAGTGACCACACCTCTACCCATATTTCACTATCTTGGAATCACAGAAAACTCTCATATACCTCAAAGTAGCTCTGAAAACAGCAATGCAAAAAACCCCAAAGCTTAAGACAGTGCCCTTTCCCCTACCAATTCCAAAACAGAGTGCAAATTTAACATATATATTAAAATCAAGAAATAAAGTGGGGAAAAAGAGCAAATAGCAAAACCCTGAACATAAGAATCAACTATGGTGTCATAAATGATCAAAACACATACTCAAAAGAAGATAAAATAAGTCAAAAGAATTACAAATAAAGTCTCAAATAAAAAAAGTGAATTGGAAACAAGTAAAAAATAATTCCTCAAAGAGCTTTAATAAATATTTTACAAGTCAAAAGAGTTGTAGAAGGAAAACTGGGTAAATAAATGAAAGTAAATGAAGAAAATTATGAAAATATATTTAATAACTTGGTAGAAGAGGCACAAAAATAATGAAGAAAATAGCACCTTAAAATCCAGGATTGACCAAAAAAAAAAGAGGTAGAAAAGTGTGCTGAAATAAATAATCCTGTAAGAATTAGAATTAGTCAAGTGGAAGCTAATGACTCCATGAAACATCAAAAAACCAATAAATATAATGTATATATACAGGTACATACATATATATGCATGTAGATACATGCATATAGGTCCTCTTTCTCTTTCTCTTCCTTCCTCCCTCCTTTACTCCCTCTCTCCCTCCCTCTTTGTGTGTTTGTTTTTTCTCTCTTTCTCTCTTTTGGCATACAAACCTAGTAGTGCTATTGCTAGGTAAAAAGACATGCATGATTTTATTGCCCTTTGGGCATAGTTCCAAATTTCTCTACAGGTGGTTGAATCAGTTTACAACTCCACCAGTAGTGCATTAATGTCTCATCCCCACCCCCCACATCCCCTCCAACATTTGCCATTTTTGATTTTTGTCTTATTAGCCAATCTACTAGATATGAGGTGACGTGGCTATGTGGAGCAGTGAATAGAGTACCAGCCCTAGAGTCGGGAGGACCCAAGTTCAAATATGGCCTCAGACACTTAACACAAAAACTAGCCGTGTGACTTTGGGCAAGTCACTTAACCCCAATTGCCCTGCCTTCCCCCCCTCCAAAAAAAAGCAAAAAATGATAGATATGAGGTACTACCTTAGAGTTCTCTCTAAATTTGCATTTCTCCAATCAATTAGAGCATTTTAAAAAATGTGGTTATAGATAGCTTTGATTACATCACATGAAAACTTCATATCTTTTGAACATTTATCAATTGGGAAATGGCTCTTATTCTTAAAAATTTGAATCAGGTTTCTATATGTTTTAGAAAAGAGAAATTTATCAGAGAAACTTGCTTCAATTTTTTTTTCACAGTAACTATTGCTAACTACATTTCCCTCTATCCCATTTCCCCTATTTATTCTATTCTTTCCTTTCATCTTGTCCCTACTCAAAAGTGTTTTACTTCTGAGTACTCACTCTCTCAATTTGCAATTCCTTCTATCGTTCCCCCTTTCCCCCTCTCTTATCCCCTTCCTCTCCTACTGTCCTATGGGGTAAGATAGACTTTGACACCCAATTGAGGGCGTATGTTATTCCTTCTTTGAGCAAGTTCTGATGAGAGTAAGGTTTACTAACTCCCCATCACCTCCTACCTCTTCCCCTCTCCTGTAAAAGTTTTGTCTTGCCTCTTTTATATTATATATTTTAATCTATTTTACCTCTCCTTTTCTGTTTCTCACAATGCATTCCTCTCTCACCATTTAATTTTATTTTTCTTAGAGATCATTCCTTCATATACAATTCAAACCACCGCCCTCTGTCTATATATATTCCTTCTAGCAGCCCTAACACTGAAAAAGTTCTTAAGAGCTTATAATATAATCTTCCCATGTAGAAATGTAAACACTTTAAGCTTATTAAGACCATTATTTTCCTTTCCTTTTTACCTTCTTATGCTTATCTTGAGTATTGTATTTGAAAGTCAAAATTTCTATTCTGTTCTAGTCTTTTCATCAAGAGTGCTTGAAAGTTCTCTATTTTATTGAACATCCATTTCCCCACAGAAGAATTATACTCAGTTTTGCTGAGTAGGTGATTCTTGGTTACACTCCTACCTTCTTTGCCTTCCTGGATATCATATTTGAAGTCCTCTTATCCTTTTGTGTAGAAGCTGCTAAATCTTATGGTATCCTGACTGTGGCTCCATGATTTTTCAATGGTTTCTTCCTGACTTCTTGACCTGGAAATTCTAGAATTTGGCTATAATATTACTGACAGTTTTCACGTTTGGATCTCTTTCAGGAGGTAACTGCTGGATTCTTTCAATTTCTGTTTTACCCTCCAGTTCTAGACTATCAGGGAAGTTTCCCTTGATAATTTCTTGAAAAATAGTATCTAGGCTCTCTTCTTTTTTGATCATGGTTTTCAGATAGTCCAATAATTTTTAAATTTTCTCTCCTGGATCTATTTTCCAGGTCAGTTGCTTTTCCAATAAGTTATTTCACATTGTTTTCTTTCTTTCATTATTTTGGTTTTGTTTTATTGTTTCTTGATGTCCCATAGAGTCATTAAATTCCTTTTTTTTTTTTGTTTTTTGGAGGGCAATTTCCCAAGGTCACATGACCAGTTCTTGTGTGTGTGTGTGTGTGTTAAGTGAACATCCATTTTTTCAATTCTTATTTTTAAGGAATTATTTTCATCAGGAAGCTTTTGTATCTCCTTTTCCAATTGGCAATTCTATTTTTAAGGAGTTTTTTTCTTTTGCTCTGTGAATTTTTGTGCCTCTTTTTCCATTTAGATGATACTGTTTTTTAAGGCATTCTTCTCATTGGCTTTTTGTCACTCTTATCATTTGACCTGGTCTGTTTTTTAAGGTGTTATTTTCTTCAGTACTTTTTTTGCTCATCCTTTCTCAAGCTATTGACTCTTCTCTTTTCCATGATTTTCTTGCATTACTCTCATCTCTCTTCCCAATTTGTTCTTTGCTTCTCTTACTTGATTTCCAAAATCCTTTTTGAGTTCTTCCTTGACCTGTGACTGATTCATAGTTTTCTTGGAGGCTTTGGATGTAGGAGCTTTGACTCTGTTATTTTCTTATGAGTGTGTGTTATGATCTTCCTTGTCACCACAGTAAACTTCTATGGTGTAGTGGCAACTACACTGGCCTACCTAGGATGGCTGCTAACACATGTTCTTAGATCTATTTTACTAGGAAAGAAAGCTGTTAAAGGAGTCAATAATCTTTTTAATTACATTCATTAACTGGGGGGAAAATCAGCACCCTGAACTTCAGAGAAAATCCAAACAAAGAAAATAGAGAAAATTCAAACAGAAAAATAAAAACCAACAGACAGGACTTCTGTCTGAAAAATTAGCACAGATCAACAGATAGATAAAACTGTCTTACCAAGGCAATACAAAATCATTTATCAGAGAGAGCAGCACCAACACCTGAGTTTTTCAAAGCTGGGGGCTCCTTAACGGTTACCCAGAATGTCATCTGGTCAAATCATAGGAACATATTCCAATGAGTAAGCCCAAAAGCAAAATGCTAGCCTCAAAGTATATGTGAACCCATTTTATAGCCAGATGATATCACAACCCTCATGACTCACTGCCTAATTAGAAATTAACAAAAGGCCTTCCTACAAGTAAGCCTCCCCTAAGCAAGCTTCCCTTAATGGACTCCATCTGAGGCCTATTAATGGGTGTGAAAGATTTTAGATGCCATTAAAATTACATACGGTCAGAAATTTTTTCTATTTTTTTACTTATTTTCCCAGCCCATTCCTTGACTTTTGACTCCTTGTTGAAGTAGGACTCTCCTTCTAGGGTGGGGGTGCACTGTCCCAAGCTTCAGGGGTTTTGTGCAACATTTTTCAGAGATACTTCTAGAGACCTGTAAGTTTTCAGTTCTTCTAAGGTGGTATTATTTAAGGAGAGGGATGTTTACTTACTCTCCTGACCTCTGCTCTTATCAGTGATCAGCCATAAGCACTCTTTTCTGAGGGTCCCAGCTCAACTGTGGCCCCAACTTTGTTGTGCTAGTGTTCATCTTCACCCTGTGACTGCCACTCAGGACTGTGACCCAGATCAAAGAATTGGCAAAGCAACAGCATCCTGCCTTGGTGCTAGCAAATAGACCTCTGTAATCTACTTCTTATCTTGTTACTGACTGTGGGCTGAGAGTTCCAGAAGCAGCTGCTACAATTGCTGAGTAAGTGGTTCCCAGGCCTGCTCCTGGTTTGGTGGGGTTGGTCTGTACTGATGGGACCTGTGCTTGACTGTGTTCCACTCTCACCTGGGTATGACAGACTTTTCCTGCTGAGCTTCTAAGTTGTCAGTTATCTGATATAAAATAGGCATGCAAGGAGAGAATTTTACACTATAAAAGGAAAGGGTGGGGCAGGAGGTAGGCAATGCTTTCCAGCCAAAGGTTGGAAAATTACCTCATTCTATTCTTTTGTGGGTTTTGTTGCTCCAGGAATTATTTTTATGGCATTATTTAAAAGTTTTTGACAGAGTTTTGGGGAGAACTCAGGCAAGTCTCTGCCTTTTCTTTGCCATCTTGCCTCTTTCCCAACATCATCTTTCAAAAATTTTCAAGGATATCCTTGAACAACAGGGCATAACAGCAATTGGAAAGAATACACACATCCATATCTGAAAGAGATCCCAAAAGGAAAACTCCCAGGAATATTATAGCCATATTCTGAGCTCCTAGGTCAAAGAGAAATTATTTCCAACAGCCACAAAGAAATCATTCAAATATCATAGAGTCACAGTCAGGATCACACAAGATTTATCAGCTACCAAATTAAAGGAGTGGAGGACTTACAATATAATATTCCAGAAGACACAAGAGCTGGGATTACAACAAAGAATAACCTATCCAGAAAACTGAGCAAAATCCTTCAAGGGAAATAAAGGACATTTGACAAAATAAAGGATTTTCAAGCATTTCTTGAATGCTTGAAATCAGAGCACAATAGAAAATTTGACTTCCAAATACAAGATTCTGGGGAAGAATAGTAAGGTAAACATGGAAGAGAAATTACAAGTGACTCTATGAGATTAAAATACTTACCTTTCTAAATGGGAAGATGTAACATTAATGGAATCTGAAGATCTTCCATGCTCCTTTGTATTGGCAAGTAAGCAGGTACTTAGCACCTTGTTTCAAGTTAACACCTTGTTTAAGCTATTTAATTAACACAAAAGTAGTCAAAACCTTGGGAGGAAGTTGCTGATATAACAGGACAGGGAAGAACAGGGAGGAGCTATACTATATATAAGGAAGAGCACAAGCTGGACAGTCAGAACTTCTTGGCATGAGCATCTTGGAGGCAGGACAGTGGCTACTAGACTGAAGATTGAACTGAGAATTGAGAAAAACTGAGAAGAGGAATAAGAATGGAGAACTGAGACAGATTTTCTTGGAGTAAGCCATGGGGAGGCTGGATAAAGTGATTTGATTTTGAGAACAGAGATTATGGTTAAGACTTCCAAAGGCCAGCTGGAGATGCCAGAGGAAGTATGACAGTGGGGTTGGTACTTTGTCTGTCTGTGGCTCTGTTAAGTTTTCTCTTCCCAGGGACATAAATTGTGAAGGACTTGAAGTGGACTGGATACTGTGAGGTTCAATATGGAGTGGGAACTGCAGAGAGAGCTGGTCAAAGAACTGGGAGCTGTCTGCCTTTGAACTCAGGTAACAGTTGGATAGATTCAGGTGGGAGCAACGACCATGGAAGAGAAGCCATCGAAGTTGAAAGCCTGCAAAAATTCAAGATGAAAAGACCTCTCCATGGGTACTGAATAGTGATTGATGAAATAGGATACTGAGTAGTGACTGATGAAATTGTAATTAACTTGTGACCTAGGGGTGGATGGCTTTTGTACTTTCCACTACCCCTTAAGAGGGTAATGAGTAATGACTGTTGAAGTTGTAACTTAATTGCACCCCTTGGGTGGAGAACTTTGACTTTTGTACTTTGTTTCCCTTAAGGAGGCAAGCCTCCTTAAAGATGATTGAGTAATTGAGTTACTAAAGGATTGTACTTTGTTGAAAACTATGTAACCATTTTGGTGAAAACTATGTGGCCATTTGTAATGCCATGCATAAGCAGCTTTCCAGAAGAATGCTACTGTGACCAGCTTTTAAGATTCTGATTACACAGTATAGTGAACACTTTATTCCATAACAAATCAGAGCAAAACACTCACAGTACCATTCTTCTGGAAAGCTGCTCTTGCATAGCATTACATTATGGTGTAGTTGGCAGGATTACAAAGTATAGTGCCTCTATTTGTTCCAGGATCCATGGCCATTAAGTTTGAGATCGTAAGGTCAAGTATTCTGGAGGGGTGGAATGTAATAATAATGTAATTTGATCCCTTTGTATTGGAAAAGGCAACAGGTACTTATCACTTACTAATTAATCAAGCCATTGTTAAAGAAACAAAAGGTGTGATCCCCTCTTGCTAATGTAACAGAAAGGGGCTGAATAGGGAGGAGCAATACTGTATATAAGGAAAGACCCTGGCTGAGAAAGTGAGATCTTCTTGGAGCAAGCTTTGTGGAGGCAGAAGCTGCTGCCACTGGGGAGGATGAAGAGGAGAGACCACCCCAAGTCAAGCTGAAAGAAGACTTTACTTGGATACTGTGTACTGACTGAGACATTGTAATTTACTAGTGACCTAGGGGTGGAAGACTTGTGTATTTTCTGATGATTGAATAGTGAATAAGTGACTGATTGAGTTAACTTAGTGTACCCCATGAGTGGAGAACTTTGACTATTGTACTTTGTGTCTCTTAAGGAGGCAAACCTCCTTAAGTATGATTGAATGATTGAGATGATTAAATGATTGAGTTACTAAATGATTGTTCTTTGTTCAAAACTTTGTGACCACTGTGGTGAAAACTATGTGGACATTTTCTGTGATGAGTTATTTCGAATGTTATATTTTGATTTTCTGTGATAAGTTGTAACATTGTGAATGTTGTACCTTGATTTACTCTGAATGTTTTGCTCTGATTTGTTATGGAATAAATAGAGTGTTCACTATATTGTGTAATCAGAATCTTGAAAGCTGTTCACAGTGGCAGTCCTCTGGAAAACTGCTCATGCGTGGCTTTACAGAAGATGATATGTGTATCTTCTAAGAATTTAATCACTATTAGGGCAATCAGAAGGATTTTACATAGAAATTGTGTGTGTGGGTTAATCAATTAAGATTATGTAAAAAATAAATAAGTAAGAAAGAAAGGATATTCTGGGAGAAATGGAGAGAGGAATATTGGGAACAATTATCTGATATAAAAAGGCATGCAAGGAGAGAATATTACAGTATAGAAGGAAATGGTGGGCCAGTGTAATGGGAATGTAAATTTGTAAGATCTTCCCTGCCCCTAGGCTAAAGTGCACCTGGAGCCTGGGGTGGGAGGCTTGTTTTTCAGTAGATACTTCTTGATTGGCCAGTGAGTCAATAAGGTGTTACATTCTCTGAGCCAGGAGAAGGCTATATAAGCCCTGATGTGTAGCTTTGTTTTGGGGCTCACTTTGAGAAGTGCTCTGTGATTTGATGAAACTCTGGGCTAGCCGTTGTCCAGAGTTCCCCTGGCTTTGAAACCCAGATGTTGTTTGGTATGGATGTAATGGTTGGACAGTTTGGAAATCTGTCTACTTGATCTGTTTTTGTCTTGATAATTGCGTCTGTATACTTTGAAGTTCGGGGTGCTGACCTTTTTCCCCTGAACTAGGTGAATGATACATATCTGACTGATTAAAGTAAGCTTGTTGACCCATTTTGAGTTGCTTTCCTTTATCAAAGCAGATCCAAGAACCTGTGTTGGCAGCAAACCCTGAGGACCCTTGGGGTGCTTGCTGCTACAGGCAGGCGGTGGGCAATGCTTGAACTTCACTCACATCTAAATTGGTTCAAAGAAGGAAATATCTATCTATATCTATCTACTGATACAGATATCTATATATCTCTCTATTATTATTTATCTATTAAATAGTAATAGAAATCTTACCCAACAGGGAAATAGGAGGGAAAGAGATTAAAAAGAAAGGTTGTGGGTGACAAAGGGAGATAAGGTAGGAGATGGAAGTAGCCAGAAGTAAAATGAAATGTAGAGGAAAAGGATAAAAAGTAGAGACAAGAAAAAACAGAATTAAATAGGATGGAAGGAATAAATCCAATTAATAATTATACCTCTGAATGTGAAAGAGATGAACCAATCCTTAAAATGGTAGTGAATAGCAGGATGGATTAGAAACTAAATTCAACAATATATTGTTTGCAAGAAACATTTGAAACAGAAAGGATCACACAGAGTTAAAATAAGGGTCTGGAGCTGAGTCTCTTGTGCTTTGGCTAAAGTAAGGAAGGTAGGGGAGTAGCCATAATTTTAAGTAAAGCAAAAACAAAAATAAATCTAAAAGGGACCGGCAGAGAAATTACATCTTTCTAAAAGGCACCATAGACAATGAAGTAATATCAATACTTAACATATATGTACCAAATGGCATATCATACAAATTATTAAAGGGAAAAATGAAGAATTACAGGGGGAAGTAAAACAGCACTATTTGGGGGGGGCTCAATTTCTCATCTCAAAGTTAGATAAATCTGACCATAAAATAAGTAAGAAAAAATCAGGGAGATGTATAGGATCTTAGAAGATTTAGATATGATAGAATTGAGAAAACTGCATAAAAATAGAAAGGAGTATACCTTTTCCTCAGGTCTTCATGCCACCTTCACAAAAATTGACCATGTGTTAAAGAGGTGGGAAATATAGATGAAAAATTAATAGGAAATTTAAAAATCTATTCCTAAAGAAGGGATATTTGAAATAGTAAATCAGAGAAACAATAAATAATTTCATTAAAGAGAATGACAAGAATAAGAAAGCATCCCAAAATTTGTGAGATGGAGCCAAAGTAGTATTAAGTTTAAATTTTAATTAAAAACTCCCAATTAAATACCAAAATTGAGATTCTGAAAAACTAAGGGGGAGATTAATAAAATTGAAATAAAATAAATGAACTGATAATAAAACTAGGAGTTGGTTTTATGGGGAAAATACACAACAAAATAGATAAACCATTTATTAATTTGATTTAAAAAAGGGGAGATGAGAAGATGGTGGAGTAGAAACAGGACTTCTGTGGGGCTCCTGCTCCCACCTCCTCCAATTCATGGAAAAACATAACTCTAAACAAACATTGGAGCTACAGAACCCACAAAATTACACAAAGAAGCTAACCTCCCACTGAAGACAGTTCTGCAGGCTGGCAGGAAGGAGCCAGTGCAGCACTCAGGGAGCAGAACCCAGCCTCCTGTGAACCCAAGGTTTTTTAGCCTCAGGGAGGCCACAATCAGTCCCTGACTGGAGGGACTTCAGATCATTAGCAGCTGTGGTGGTTTCTAGAATTATCAACCAATGGATCCTAAGGACAAAGTGTGAGGTCAGTGAAGTGTGGACTTTGGGACCTGGGAGTCTGGGATTATGGCCCAGCCTTTTCCCTCAGGGCAAGAAGCAGCTGAGGCATGGAGGCAGTCCAGCCACTGCCACATAGCTGCATCAGAGCTCCTGACCTTGAGATTTTAGGGGGACCAAGCATCCAGTATGAGGGGGTAATTGCTCTTGCTTTAAACTGCTTGGGTCTGGATCACTGTCTGGAGTGGAGGTCCTAGGGTGCATGACCAGTGTGCCAGGGCATGTGTAGGCTTCAGAGAAGGAAACCAATTAATAGCTCCAGCAGCTGTGAAAACCGCAGCAAATTGGGACAAATATTCCCCTTCTGGTAGCAGAATTCTACTGTGACAAAAAGCTCAAAAGTCAAGTAATTGAGTGGCAACATGAACAAACAAGGGAAGCAAGGCAAGCACAGTGGTCTGACTTTGGATTAATTTTTTGGGGACAAAAAGGATCAGGGAATGGAACAGGAGGAAGACAGCAAAGTCAGAACTCCTGCACCAAAAGCTTCCATAAAAAGAATAAGTTTCTTACAAGCCACAGAGGAACTTAAGGATTTTGAAAACCAAATAAGAGTAGTGGAGGAAAATTTGGGAAAAGAAATGACAATGATGCAAGAAAATTATGAAATGAGTGTCAACAACCTGACTGAAGAAAATAACACCTTAAAAATGGACTTATTCAAATGGCAAAAGAATCTCAAAAAGCCAATGAGCAGAAGAACGCTTTAAAAAGCCGAATTTGCCAGATGGAAAAAGAATCTCAAAATCTCACTGAAGAGGGGGCAAAGTCAAGATGGCAGCGTAGAAACATGACCTCCAAGTGGCTCGGGCTTCCACCTTCCCCAATCAGTGTAAAAAGGGGACTCTGAAAAAACTTTGGAGCTGCAGAACCCACAAAATGAGACAGAGAAGCTAACCTCCCACTGAGGACAGCCTGGCAGTCCAGCAGAAATCGGCTAGCCCAGCGCTGTGGGAGCAAAGCCCAGGCCTGAAAGCCAGAGGTTTTAGCCCCAGGCCAGGCCTGACCAGCCCCCAGTCAGAGGGACTCCAGATCAGCAGCATCTGTGGCCATTTCTAGAATTATCAACACATAGATGCAAAGGACAAAGTGAGAGGTCAGTGCAATCTGGAAATTGGGACCAAGTAAATAGGAGTGCATCAGCTTTTGCCCCCAGGGCAAGAAGCCGCTGAGACACTGGAACAGCCAGCCAGCTTCATGTGGCAGCTTCAGCTCCTGGCCTTCAGAATGTAGGGGGACCAAGAGACCAGTCTGAGGATTAATTGCTCTACCTTTAACCTGCTTGAATGTGGATTGAAGTCCAGAATGGAGGTCCTGGGGTGTGGGTCCAGCTTGCCAGAGCATGTGGAGGCCTCAGAGAGGGCACCCATCTAATACCGCCTGCAGTTGAGAAAACCCCAGCATTTGGGATGGAAGATCCCTGTCTGGTGGCAGAGTCCTACTGTGGCAAAAAGCCCAGGTGTCAAGTGACTGAGGGATGGCATGACCAGGCAAAGGAAACAAAGAAAACAGAAGATTCCAACATTAGACTCCTATTTTGGGATCAAAAAGGACTAAAGCACGGAACAGGAGGAAGACAGTGAAGTCAGAACTCCTGCACCAAAAGCTTCAAAGGAAAATACAACCTGGTTACAGGCCATAGAGAACCTTAAGAAGCAGATATGAGAAGTGGAGGAAAAATTGGTAAGAGAAATGAGAACGAGGCAAGAAAATTACAAAATGAGAGTCAACAATCTGTCTGAGGAAAATACACCTTAAAAATTAGACCAGCTGAAATGGCAAAAGAGGCTCAAAAAGGCAATGAGGAGAAGAATGCCTTAAAAAGCTGAATTTGCCACATGGAAAAAGAATCTCAAAAGCTCACTGAAGAGAATCATTGCTTCAGAATTAGATTGGAGCAAATGGAAGCTAATGACTTTATGAGAAATCAAGATGCTGTTAAACAGATCCAAATAAATGAAAGGATAGAAGTCAATGTGAAATATCTCATGGGAAAAACACTGACCTGGAAAATAGATACAGTAGACATAATTTAAAAATTATTGGACTACCTGAAAGCCATAATCAAAGTAAGAACCTAGAAATCATCCTCCAGGAAGTTTTCAAGGAAAACTGCCCTGATGTTTTAGAAACAGGGGGCCAAATAGAAGTTGAAATAATCCACCAATCACCTGCTGAAAAAGGTCCCAAAAAGAAAACTCCTAGGAATATTATAGCCAGATTCCGGGATTCCCAGATCAAGGACAGAATATTACAAGCAGCCAAGAAGAAACAATTTGAATATTGTGGAAACACAATCAGGATAAGCCAGGATGTGGTAGCTTCTACACTGAGGGATCAAAGGGCTTGGAATATGATATTTTGCAGGTCAAAGGAGCTGGGATTAAAACCAAGAGTCACCTACCCAGCAAAAGTGAGTATCATGTTTCAGGGGAAAATATGGTCATTCAGTGGAATAGAGGACTTTCAAGCATACTTGTTGAAAAAACCAGAGTTGAATAGAAAATTTGACGTTCAGATTCAAGAAGCAAGAGAAGCATGAGAATCTAAACAGGGAAAAGAAACCATAAGGAACTTAGAGTTGAACTATTAACATTCCTACATGGAAAAACGATCATTGTAACTGATGAAACTTTTGTCAGTATGAAAATAGTTGAAGGGAATATATATATATATATATATATATATATATATATATATATATATATA
>NW_027187335.1:7823410-7873669 GCF_028583685.1 Petaurus breviceps papuanus | reverse complement strand
ATATATATATATATATATATATATATATATATATATATATATATATATATATATATATATATATATATATATATATGTGTGTGTGTGTGTGTGTGTGTGTGTGTATTAGGGTATATGTGCATATGAATACATATGTGAATGTGTGTATATATTTTTACAGGTATACACATATAGAGAGCACAGGACCAATTTAACAGGAAGGGTTGATAATTAAAAGATGAACTTAAGAGCTGAGAGAGGAATATAATGAGAGGAGATGGGGAGAGACAGAATGGGGTAAACTATCTCATAAAGAAGAGGCAAGGGTTAAAATGGAGGGGAATAATAGGAAGGCAAAAGGGAATGGGTCAGCCTTATTCTCATTGACTTTTGCTTAAGGAGGGAATGAAATACACACGAAATATGTATGTGTGTATATATATATATATATATATATATATATATATATAATTATTAACACTTTTATTCATGCAATTGGGAAATAAGATATACAGGCACTGGGGCATAGAGATCCACAATGCCCTACTGGAAAAGTCAAAAGGGGTATGGGAGAAAATACGGAAGAGAGCAGATTGGAGGAGGAGATATCGTATGGGACTGCTATTTTGGGGCAGTGGGTAGGGGAATAACAGACTCAAAATCTGGCAGAAATGAATAATGTAAATCAGAAGTTAACAAAACATTTGAAAAATGAAAAAATAATGGGAAAATAAAATCTCACTGAAAAGAATTATTCCTTCAGAATTAGATTGGAACAAGTCGAAGCTAGTGAGAATATGAGACATCAATATACTATAAAACAGATACAAACATTTGAAAAAATAAGAGGCAATGTGACATATCTCACTGGAAAAACAACTGAACTGGAAAATACATCCAGGAGAGATAATTTCAAAATTAGTGGGCTCCCTGAAAGGCATGATCAAAGTAAGAACCTAGAAATCATCCTTCACGAAATTCTCAAGGAAAATTGACCTGATGTTTTAGAACAAGAGGGCAAAATAGAGGTTGAAAGAATCTACTGATCATCTCTTGAAAAAGATCCCCAAAAGAAAACTACAAGGAATATTATAGCCAGGTTCCTGAGTTCCCAAATCAAGGAGAAAATATTATAAGCAGCTTGGAAGAAACAATTTGAATATTGTGGAAACAAATCAGGTTAACACAGGATCTGGCAGTATCTACCCTGAGGGACCGAAGGGTTTGGAATATGATATTGCAGATGTCAAAGGAGCTGTGATTAAAACCAAGAAACACCTACCCAGCAAAACTAAGTATCATGTTTTAGGGGAAAATAAGGTTATTCAATGGAATAGAGAACTTTCAAGCATTCTGCATGAAAAAAACAGAGCTGAAAGGAAAATTTGACATTCAAATACAAGAAGCAGGAGAAGTATAGGAAGGTAAATAGGAAAAAGAAATAATAAGAAACTTATCAAAGTTGAACTACTTACATTCCTACATGGAAAACATTAATTGTAATTTATGAAACATTTCTCAATATGAGAATAGTTGAAGGGAATAGAAATGTATATATATATATATATATATATATATACATATATATATATATACATATATAATGTCTATATGGGTTAATGAATACATATGTGAGTCTGTGTATATATGTGTACAGGTATAAATAGAGGGCACAGAACCAATTGAATAGCAAGGGATCATACTTAAAAGGTGAAATTAAGAGGTGAGAGAGGAATATACTAAGAGGAGATGGAGAGAGATAGAATAGGGTAAATTGTCTCATTTAAGAGAGGCAAGGGAAAACTCTTACAATGGAGGGGAAGAACAGAAAGATAAAATGAATGAATCAATATTATTTTCATTGAATTGGGTTTAGGGAGGGAATGACATTACACACTAAATAGCATATCTCACCCTAAAGGAAAATAGGGGGGAAGGGGATGAGAGGGGGAATGATGGAAGGGAGGGCAGGCTGGGCGGGGGGAGGGAAGTTGGATGCACCCACTTTTGAAAAGAGACAGGATCAAATTAGAGAATGGAACTAGTGGGGGTGGGATAGGATAGAGAGAAATATAGTCAGTATTTCACAATATATACACTATGGAAATGTTTTGCATAGTTACACATGTACAGCCTATATTGAATTGTTTATCTTCCCAGTAATGTTGGATCAAAAGGGAGGTAGGGAAAGAATCTGGAAATCAAAGTTTTAAAATAAAATGTTTAAAATATATTATTATTATTATTTTACATGCACCTTGAAAATAAAATATACAGGTATGGGAGCAGAGAGATCCACCATGCCCTACTGGAAAGTCAGAGGGGGAATGGGAGAAGCTATGGGAGAGAGCAGATTGGGGGAGGAGATATTCAGTGGGATTGCTGTTTTAGGGTGGTGGGTAGGGAAAAAATGAGGAGAAAATTTGTAACTCAAAATCTTGTGGAAATGAATGATGTAAACTAAAAAATAATAAAAATAAATAAAAAAAATAAAAAGGAGAGATGAGACACAAATTACCAGTATCAAAAATGGAAAGGGAGATTAATCAACAATGTAGATAAAATTCAAGCAATTATTAGGACTTGTTTTGCCACATTTAATGCCAATAAAACTGTCAATTTAAGTAAAATGGATGAATATTTACACACATATAAATTGCTCATATTAACAGAAGAGGGAAAAGAATACTTAAATCACCCTATCTTTTAAAAATACATTGAAAAAGTGATCAATGAGCTCCATAAGAAGAAATCCCCAGAACCAGATGGATTGACAAGTGAATTCTACTGAATATATAAAAATAATTAATTCCAGTACCATATAAGCTATTTCCAAAAATGTGTAAGGAAGGAGTCCTAAGAAATTTCTTTTATGATGCAAATAGTGTTTTGGGAAGCCAAAACAAAGAAACAAACTATAGACCAATTTCCTTAATGAATATCATACAAAAAAATCAAATTACTAACAAGGAGATTATAACAATACATTACAAAACTTATTCACTAGTATGGCCAGGTTGTGTTTAAACCATGAATGCATGACTGGTTCAATAGTATAAAAATATTTGAATAATTGAAAATATCAGTAACAAAAAACTAATAATTGCATGATTACTTCAATATTTTCAGAAAATGTAGCTTTAGACAAAATACAACATCCATTCCTATTAAACACATTAGAAAAGACATAAATAAATAGAGCTTTTCTTAAATGTTAAGTAGTATCTACCTAAAATCCAGAGTAAGCATTAAGTGTAATGGTATTACATTACCATTATTTTTAAATTTAGAGCCCTCCAAATAATACTAGAAGTGGATGAAGGATGTCCATTATCATCACTGTTATTCAATATTTTATCAGCAATGTTAACTATAGTAATGAGAATAGGAGAAAAAAGGAGTTGAAGAAATAAAAAAATAGGCAATGAATAAATAAAACTATCATTCTTTGAAGATGTTATGATGTTATACTTGAAGATCCCTAGTTAATCAATTAAAAATTGTATGCAAAATAAACCTACATAAATCATCAACATTTCTATATATGATCAACAACACCAGGCAGCAAGATATAGAAAAATTCCATTTAAAATAACCGCAGACAAAAAATGCTTGAGCATCTTCCTGCCAAGACAAACTCATGGACCATATGGACATAATTACAAAACACTTTTCACATAAATAAAGACAGATCTAAATAATTGGAGAAATATGAATTGCTCATAGGTAGACCAAGCCAATATAATCAAAACAACAATTCTTTCTAAGTTAATTTACTTTTTAAGTAGCATATCATTCACACTACCAAAGAATTATTTTGTACAGCTAGACATAAATAGATAAAAAAATTCATTTGGAAGAAAAGGTCAAGACTATCAAAGGAATCAATAAAAACAAATGTGAAAGAAGGTGGCCTAGAAGTTTCAGATTTCATACTATATTACAAAGTGATTATCATCAAAACAATCTAGTACTAAGAAATAGAATGCTGGATCAATGCGATAGGTTAAGTACACAATTCAAAGTAGTTAATGCCCATAATATTCTAGTGCTTGATAAACTAAAAGATCCAAGCTTTTGAGAAAACAACTCACCTTTTGATTAAAGCAGAAATTTCTGGGAAAACTTGAAGACAGTTTGACAGAAACTAGGCATAGACTAAAATCTCCCACCAAATAACAAGATAAGGTAAAAATAGATAAATAATTTTGACATAAAGGGTGATATCACAAGTAAATTAGGGTAACATGGTAAAATGCACCTGTCAAATATATGGACAAAGGAAATATTTGTGACCAAAAACAGAGAAGATCATGAGAAGTAAAATAGATATGTTGATTCTATGAGATTGAAAATCTTTCATGCAATGTAAATATAGCCAAAATTTGAAAGAAAACAGGAAATTAAGGAAAATTTTTTTACAGCAAGTTTCTCTGATAAAGGTATAATTTCTCAAATATATAGGAAACTGGGACAAATTTATTAAAATATAAGTGATTCTTCAATTGATAAACGGTCAAAAGATAGAATTGGTAAGTTTTAAGAAGAAATCTAAGCTCTTAATTATTACACGAAAAAATGCTCAGATTAGAGAAATACAAATTAAAGCAACTACATGAAACCACTCTGATCTGTCAGATTTGATTAACATGAGAGAAAGAAAGTGACTAATTCTAGAGGTAATATGGAAAAATTGATACACTAATGCATAGTTGGTGTGGTTTTGAGCTAGTCCAACCCTCCTAAAGAACAATTTGGAACTATTTCCAAAAGTCTATAAAACTGTGTGTACCCTTTGACCCAGTAATAACATTGCTAGGTCTATAGTATTACTAGTATCCCAAAGAGAACAAAGAAAAGGGAACAGGACTTATTTGTACAAAAATATTTTATCAGGTCTTTTTGTGGTAACAAAGAATTGAAAATCTAGGGGATACCCATCAATTGGGGAATGGTTGAATACATTTTGGCATATGATGGCGATGGTATACTTTTCTGCTATAAGAAATGATGAGTAGGACGGTTTCAGAAAATCTTGGGAAGACTTATATGAACTGATGCAAAGTGAAGTGAGCAGAACTGGGAGAGCACTGTACACAGTGATAGCAATATTATAGGGATGATAAACTCTGAAAGGGTCACCTTCTGCTATGAAGACAATGATCCAAGAGAATGCCAAAGAACCCATGATGAAAAATGCTATCCACTTCTAGAGCGAGAACTGATAAACTCTGGGTACAGATCGAAGCATGCTTTTAAAATTTTAGTTTTCTTGTTTTTTTCAACATTGCTAATATGGAAATATGTTTTGCATAACTTCACATATATAATTAATACCAAATTGCTTGCCTTATGAAGGAGGAGAAAAGAGCAGGAGGGATGTAGAGAATTTGGAACTCAAAGTTTTAAAAAAAATTGTTAATTTTTTATACACATAACTGGTAAATATTTAGTGAAATACAATATCTATTTCTATCTCTATCTATCTATCTATCTATCTATCTATCTATCTATCTATCTATCTATCTATCTATCTATCTATCTAACCTCTCTCACCTCTCAATCTATGATCCTATGATCTCTAGTTTCACCACAGGGGAAAGATTTTCTAAACACAGCTTCTCTCAATGGAATATTCTCTTACAGAGGAACTCCAGTATGCACTTTTGGTGGAAGTGTTTGTGCTGACTAAGAAAACATGGATGGAATCACAGAAGTGGAAACAAGACTTTCTTTCCAGACTTTTAAAAGGGGGCAACCACTGTATGTTTTTTTATGTTTGTTGTTTTTTTTTTTTCTGTGTCCTATCTGCTTACTTACCACCTTGCCTACCTAAAAAAAAAATAAACACAAATAAAATACTGAGCCTTAGGCTTTTAGAGATTTTGTTAAGATTTGCACTATAAAAAGGAAATAAGGTGAGCTACTCACTTCAACATCCTATTACACATCATTGCCCTTAAAGCTGAAGGGGAAAGCAAAGGGAGAAAATATGGTAAAGCAAAAGATTCTTAGAACTTAAGAATTAGAATATGTGGACTTGAGTCTCAGATATACCACTTATAGGCTGTATGACGTTGGACAAGTCAATTTTACTCTCTAATCTTTTGTTTCTTGATGTGTGAAGTTAGAATTCAAATACTCATCATACCAGTCTCACATGACTGTTATGAGCAGAAGTTTCACTAGGGATATTTTCATGTAGGGGCAAAATTAGTTGCAGTGGATGTTTGGAGGTACGCACCAGCATCTCAGAGGACATTCTGGCTGACAATGCTGTTGTTCCAGTAGAAGCAAAGTCCCACAGAATAATTTGCAGGGATGGCAGACCTTTGGAGAAACACCACCTATTGTGGTGTTAGAACCTGCAGTTCCACACTATATACTGACAAGACCTGGACAAAGAGATAACATATAGAGATGTCAGAAGACTGAAGGTGAAATGTGGGAACATCTGGTATTAGGTGTCAATGGGGCAAAACTCCACTCACATCATCCTATATATGACACTGGCAATAAGATTCAAATAAGATCAGCAAATGAATTCGTCATGTAAAGTAAGATCAGAGCTCTAGATTTGGAGGGGGTTTTTAAAATCATTTAATCCAAATATCTCATTTTACAAATAAAAAAATGAGCCCCAGAGAGGAGAAACTCCATGTCAAAGGTTATAGAGGTAGTAAGAAACAAAACCAAGATTTGAACCTATAACACAAAATCGAGTACTCTTTTCACTGTGCTAACAGGAAAGAAATACCCAGATAAACTATCAATGGAGCCATGTATTTCAGGTCTGATCTTCCTCTCCATCTATGCTAGGACTTCATGCATTTATGAGTTTTACCAGCTACTTTTGTTTGTTTGTTTGTTTTTGCTTTTTTGGAGGACAGTTTGGATTAAGTGACTTGCCCACGGTCACACGGCTAGTTAAGTGTTAAGTGTCTGAGGCCGGGTTTGAACTCAGATCCTCCTGACTCCAGGGCTGGTGCTCTATTCACTCCACCACCTTGCTCCCCCTACCAGCTACTTTTTCCTGACACAGAGAATACTCTCCAATAGTTGGCCCAAATGACTCTGGAATATCCCTGTGAGAATAGCTGCTTTTTTCTACTCCAGAGGTGACCTTAGATCAAGTGATACCTGGCAGTAGTTAGGCCAGCTATTTATTGGGGAAAAGCACTGCAGCCTTTCATGGGAAACCACCAACCATAAATCTACAGTTTTATCCCATTTCCCCTTTCTAGTCTAAGGTTAATTCCCAAATGTTCAAAAAGCTGTCCCCTGGTCTGTTATGTGACAAGGCTTAATCAAAATGTGCCTCTCCTCATGTATGCTGATAAAGAGCCATTTCCGTGGGGAGTCAGGCATTTCATTGGTAGAAACTCCCTTTGGAAATTCTCTTCCAAGGACCCACTTTGCAAACATCACAATCCCACATGCCTTCTTTCAATTTATGGGCTCTCCATCAAATCAGTTGCTATGGATGTGCTTTGGGAAGCAGTATGTTTTGTCACTCTCTATGGGCATGCAATGGAGGCTTCTAGTGACTGCAAGTGAGTAGGCAGCTGATGTAAAGAGAAGGCTATTCTGAAATCTTTTGACTAGAAAATTAATTGGTTTTTAAGTGCTAAGGCATAAATATGCAGGAAGGGTCTGTTCCCCACCCTCACTTCTAGGAAACATAAAACATGCTTAACATATTCAGTGTGTGTGTATGTGTGTGTGTGCATGTATGTATGTTGTGTGTGTGTATATACAGTTAGCCCTTCAACATTGTGTCTTTCCCCATCTTGTTTTCAATATGTCACGGATCAGCATAAGAAATTAAATAAGAATTTTTGGGGAGTTTTGCAGAAGTTGAAGATAATATTCAAAGGACAGCAGATGACATAGAAAAAGCATGGAAACTCAGAAATTTTGTGGATTTTCCAGATCACAGGGGCACCATTACTCTAGCTTCCATGACATGGAAGACCTATATGTCTATATAGGTATAGCTATATCTGTTTATTTAGATAGATATGCACACATATATGCATATTTTATTATACTGGTTTTCTTAGTAATTCTATATTTTATGTATCTAAAAATATTCTGAGAAGGGGTGCATATATTTAACCAGATTGATGATGGGAGCTCTCTCTCTATCTCTCTCTGTCTCCCCCACAAACACACAGTTAAGAAGCCTTGATATATATACAAGAAAATACATTTAAACCAATACTGAATACCTGCTTTATATATAGAATGCCAATATTTATCTGTCTTCCCAGAGCTTAGCTCAAGGCTTTGCACATAGTAGGTACTAAGTAAAAATGTGTTGCATTAAATGGAAAGTAGAAGACTTCTTTATAAGCTGATTATATGCTCTCCCCCTTATGCAGTCTGTCCCAGACAGACTGCCTTTGCTATTCTCTATATAAAGTATGTCATCCTTCGAGCAGAGCTTCTGACTTGTGGCTTGCAAGGAAGATGTTTTCTTCTTCCATCCCCAAGCAGAAGCCATTCATTAGTCAGCCCCGTGTGTCCTTGAAACTTGTCAGAATAGTCCACATAGTCCCAGCACCACACGTTTTCCATGGGGTAAAACCTTTGCTGCTGTAGCTTTATGCATTAAAGAAGAGGCCATTAGAAATTTTTTGGGGGTGAGGAGAGTGATATGTATCCCTTTAGCCATCTGTGTAAAACCTATGGACTCCTAATAATATTTTAAAATTCATAAAATATAATACATTGTAAAGGATTGTATTGAAACAACAATTATATTGGAATATAGTTATACATTTAAAATCAACAACAAACAAGTTCATAAACACCAAGTGAAAAACCTCTGCTTTAATAGAAATACAGTGTCTTGAATAAGGGTAGGTGGGGGGGCAGAGTGAAGAAGGTGGAGTAAAAGCAGGAACTTGCTGAGCTCTCACTCCAACCATACTAATACTTGTAAAAAAAAAAAGGAATTTCAATAACTCACTGGAGAGAATAATCCCTTCAAAGTTAGATTGGAACAAATGGAAGCTAATGACTTTATGATAAATCAAGATACTATAAACACATTTTAGAACTACAGAACCCACAAAGTGACAGAGAGAAACAAATCTCCCTCTGAAGGCAGGCTGGCAGGCCGACAGGAAGAGTCTATTGCACCCAAACTGGGAGTTGAGCACAGTTCTGCGTAAGTCACATGGGCCCAGATCAGTGATGGCCCCAACCAGCAGCCCAAAACAGCCAGGACAGATTTCAGGAGAGTGAAACACTGGCAGCTGTGGTGGTTTCCAGATTTCACAACCCATAAATTCCAAAGAGAAAGTAAAAGGTCAGTAGGGAACTCTGTTCGAACTGGGTTGAGAGAAGAGCATGGTTTGGCCCCTGACCCTGGATGACAGAAGTGGTGGAGGTATGGTGGCTCCAAATGCTGCTGAGTGGCTGTCTCCCAAACACCTGGTCTGTAGATTATAGGGGGACCAAGTGACCACTCAGAGCATAATTGCTCTTGCTTTGACTTGCTTGGATCTGGGTGGCAGTCTTGGGTGGTGGTCCTGGGGTGAGGAATGACAGTATACCAGAGATTGTGGTGGCTGTAGAGAGGGCACCCTCCTCATAACTGTGACAACAGCTCTTACAACTATGAAAACCCCAGAAATTTCTCTCTGGAAGGAGAGTTCTACCATTGCAAAGAGCTCAAAAGTCAAGTAATTAGCTGGCAAGATGAACAAACTGAGGAAGGTAATTAGACCACAGAATCTTTTTTGTGGACAAAAAGTATCAAAACACAGAAAGAGAAGAAGATAAAAAACTCAAAACTCCTTCACTAAAAGCTTCCAGGAAAAATATGAACTGTTTGCAGGCCATGGGGGAACTCAAAAAGGATTTTGAAAATCAAGTAAGAGAAGTGGAGGAAAAATTGGGAAGAGAAATGATAATGATGTAAGAAAATCATGAAAAGTGAGTTGAAAGCCTGACCTAAGAAAACCACACCTTAAGAAATAGACTAACTCAAATGGCAAAGGAGGCCCAAAAAGCCAATGAAGAAAAGAAAGACTTAGGAAGCTTAATTGGTCAGATGGAAAAGGAATTTCAAAAAACTCAATGAAGAGAATAATCCCTTCAAAATTAGATTGGAGTAGGGGGAGGAGTCAAGATGGCAGAGTAGAAAGAGGACTTCTGCAGGGCTCTGGCTCTCACCTCATCCAATTCATGAGAAAGGGGACTATGAACAAACTTTGGAGCTACAAAACCCACAAAATGACACAGAGAAGCTAACCTCCCACTGAGGACAGTGCAGCAGGCTGGCAGGAATTGGCCAGCACTCTGGGAGCTGACTCCAGACCCCTCCCCCCCAAACACAGTCTGAGATTTTAGCCCCAGGGTGGGACAGAACATCTGCGGGCTGGAAGGATTTCAGATCACCAGCAGCAGTGGCTGTTTCAAATGTTATTAACACATAGATGTGAAGGACAAAGTGAGAGGTCAGTGCAGTGTGGACTTTGGGATCAGCTTTTGTCCCTGGGGTGAGAAACATCTGAGGAGCCATGGCCTGTGCAGCTGCAACCACATGGCAGCTTCAGTCCCTGGGCTGCAGACTGTAGGGGGACCAAGTGACTAGTCTGAGGGGTAATTGCTCTTGCTTTAATCTGCTTGTATCTGGATTGCAGTCTAGGGTGGAGGTCCTGGGGTGTGTGACCAGCTTGCCAGAGTGTGTGGAGCCTTTAGAGAGGGCACCCAACTAATACCTCTGGAACCTGAGAAAACCCCAGCATTCGAAACGAAGCTCCCCTATCTGGTGGCAGAGTCCTACTGTGACAAAAAAACCCAGGGGTCAAGTAATTGAGTGGTGACATGACCAGGCAAAGGAAACAAAGTAAATAGAAGATTCCAACATTAGACTCCTATTTGGGGGACAAAAAGAAGCAAAGCATGGAACAGGAGGAAGACAGTGAAGTCAGAACTCCTGCAGCAAAAGCTTCAAAGAAAAACATGAGCTGGTTACAGGCCATAGAGGACATTAAGAAGCAGATAAGAGAAGTGGAGGAAAAATTGGGAAGAGAAATGAGAACGATGCAAGAAAATTATGAAATGGGTGTCAACAGCCTGACTGAGGAGAATAATACCTTAAGAAATAGACCAACTCAATGGCAAAAGAGGCTCAAAAAGGCAATGAGGAGAAGAATGACTTAAAAAGCCAAATTTGCCAGATGGAAAAAGAATCTCAAAAGCTCACTGAGGGGATTAATTTCTTCAGAATTAGATTGGAGCAAATGGAAACTAGTGACTTTATGAGAAATCAAGATACTGTTAAACAGATCCAAACAAATGAAAGAACAGAAGGCAATGTGAAATATCTAATGGGAAAAACCACTGACCTGGAAAATAGATCCAGGAGAGATAATTTTAAAATTATTGGACTACCTGAAAGCCATGATCAAAGAAAGAAGCTAGAAATCATCCTCCAAGAAATTCTCAAGGAAAATTGCCCTGATGTTTTAAAACCAGAGGGCAAAATAGAGATTGAAAGAATTCACTGATCGCCTCCTGAAAAAGATCCCAAAAAGAAAACTCGTAGGAATATTATAGCCAGTTTCTGGAATTCCCAGATCAAGGAGAGAGTATTACAAGCAGCCAGTAAGAAACAATTTGTATATTGTGGAAACACAATCAGTATAACCCAGGATCTGTCAGCTTCTACACTGAGGGAATGAAGGGCTTGGAATATTATATTCCACAGGTCAAAGGAGCTGGGATAAAACCAAGAATCACCTACCCATCCAAACAGTATCATGTTCCAGGGGAAAATATGCTCATTCAGTGGAATAGAGGACTTTCGAGCATTCTTGCTGAAAAAAAACCAGAGTTGAATAGAAAATTTGACATTCAGATATAAGAAGCAAGAGAAGCATGAGAAGGTAAATAGGGAAAAGAAATCATAAGGAACTTATCAAAGTTGAACTATTTACATTCCTACATGGAAAAATCATCATTGTAACTGATCTCAGTATAAAAATAGTTGAAGGGGATATATATATATATATGTATGTATGTATGTATGTATATACACACATACATACACACATATATATAGCTATACATACAGATATATATATATATATTTATATATACACACACATATATGTCTATATAGGAGGGTATATGAGCATATGGATACATATGTGAATGTGTGTATATTTTTACAGGTAAACATAGATAGAGGACACAGGACCAATTTAATAGGAAGGGATGATACATAAAAGGTGAAATTAAGAGGTGAGAGGAATATAACAAGAGGAGATGGGGAGAGACAGAATGTGGTAAACTATCTCATATAACAGAGGCTAGAGAATATGATTATAATGGAGGGGAAGAACAGGAAGGCAAAAAGGCAAAACCTTATTCTCACTGAATACATACCTACTAAATAGGTTATCTCACCCTACAGGAGAGTAGGGGGGAAGGGGATGAGAGGGGGTATGATGGAAGGGAGGACAGGCTGGGGCAGGGAGGGAAGTTGGAAGCACCCACTTTTGCAAAGGTACAAGATCAAAGTACAAGAGCTAGGTGAGATGGGGGGGGATATAGTCAGCCTTTTACAATATATCTGCTATGGTAATGTTTTGCACAGCTACACATGTACAACCTATTCTGAATTGCTTATCTTCCCAGTAAGGGTAGGTGACAAGGGAGGAAGGGAATGAATCTGGAATTCAATGTTTAAAATCAAATGTTTTAAAATACATATATACTATTATTAATACTATTTTACATGTAATTGGGAAATAAGATATACAGACACTAGGCCATAGAGTTTCACCATTCCCTCCTGGAAAAGTCAAACAGGATATGGGAGAAGATATGGGAGAGAGCAGATTGGAGGAGGGGATATCCTTTGGGATTGATATTCTGGGCCAGTGGGTAGGGGAAACAATTTGTTAACTCAAAATCTGGTAGAAATGAATGATGTAAACCAGAAGTTAATAATGCATTTGGAAAAAACAAACAAACAAAAAAACAAACAAACAAAAACCTAGATTGGAGCAAATGGAAGCTTGATGAGAAATAAAGGTAGTATAAAGCAGAACCATAAAATGAAAAATAGAAGTGAAATATCTCATTGGAAAAACCACTGACCTAGAAAATAGATCCAGGAGAGATAATGTAAAAATTATTAGACTACCCTGAAGTCATGATCAGAAAGACCCTAGAAATCATCCTTCAAGAAATTCTCAAGGAAAACTATCCTGATATTCTAGAACCAGAGGGCAAAATAGAAATTGAAAGAATTCACTCATCAACTCTTGAAAAAGATCCCAAAAAGAAAAATTCCTGGGAATATTATAGCCAAATTCTAGAATTCTGAGGTGAAGGAGAAGACACTGCAAGCAGTCAGGAAGAAACAATTTGAGTATTTTGGAAACATAATCAGGATAACACAAGACCTAGGAGCTTCTACCCTAAGGGATCGAAAGGGCTTGGAATATGATATTAAGAAGGTCAAAGGAGCTAGGACTAAAAACAAGAATCACCTATTCAGCAAAACTGCGTATAATGCTACAGGGAAAAACATATGGTTATTCAATGAAATAGAGGATTTTCGAGCATTCTTGATGAAAAAAATCAGAGGTGACCAGAAAATTAGACTTTTAAATACAAGAAGCAAGAGAAGCATGAGAAGGAAAAAGAAATCATGAGGAACTTATTAAGGTTGAACTATCTACATTCCTATATGGAAAAACGATAATTGTAACTCATAAGACTTTTCTCAGTATGAAGATTGGTGATGTGTGTATATGTGTGCATATGTATATGTATACATATTTGTATATGTATATGTGTATATGTACAAACATATGTGTGTGTCAGAGCATATATGTGAGTATAAATACATATGTGAGTGTGTGTATATGTGTATACAAATATACATAGACAGAGGGCACAGGATCAGTTGAATAGGAAGGGATGGCATGTAGAAAAGTCAAGAGGTGAGAAGGGAATATATTGGGAGAAGGAGAAAAGGAAAGATAAAATAGGGTAAATTATCTCATATAAAAGAGGTAAGAGAAAACTGTTACAATAGAGGGGAAGAGCAGGAAGGTGAAAGGAATGGGTTAAACTTACTTTAATTGAATTTGGCTTAAGGAGGGAATAACATACACACTCAATTGGGTATCTTACCCTACAGGAAAGTAGGGGGAAGTGCATAAGAAGGAGGATGATAGAAGAGAGGGCAGACTGGGGGAGAGGGTAGTCAGAAGCAAATAATTTTGAAAAGAGACAGTATCAAAGTAGAAAATAGAATAAGTGGGGGACAGGATAGGATGGAGGGAAATATAGTTAGTCTTTCACAATATAATTACTCTGGAAACATTTTGTGTAACTACTCATGTACAACCTATATTGAATTGCTTGTCTTCCCAGTGAAGGTGAGTGAGAAGGGAAGAAGGGAAAGAATCTGTAACTCAAAGTTTTAAAATAAAATATTAAAAAATTGTTCTTTTACATGCAACTGGGAAATATTACATATAGGCACTGGGGTATAGGAGTCCATCTTGCCATACTTGAAAGTTAGGGGCGAATGGGGGAGGATGTAAGAGAGAACAGATTTTGAGAAGAGGTATTCAGTAGGCTCACTGTCTTGAGGGAATGGGGGAAAGATGGGGAGAATATTTGTAACTCAAAATCTTGTGGAAATAAATGTTGAAAACTAAAAATAAATAAATATTTTTTGGGGAAAAAAGAAATATGGTATCCTTAGCAAGTATAGGAAAAGTCCTCTCATATTCTGTCCTGTTCAGATTTCATTTGGAGTACTCGACTGAACATAGCATTTTAAGAGGCACCCTGATAAACCAGACTTAATTCAGAGGTGGGAAGCTAGGGTGATAACGAGATTTGAAATCAATTCACATTAGGAATAGTTGCAGGTATTAGGGATATTTAACGTTGTGAAGAGAAGATTTAAAATAGTGGGCATCAGATAGCTATCTTCAAGTATTTAAAAGCCTATCCTATAGAACAGGGATTAAAGTTAATCTATGTAGCTCCAGAGGGCAAGACTTGGAATAGTGAGCATTACTTACAGGAAGGAGTCAGATTTTAGTGCTATATAAGGCAGTCAGACAGGATGGATAAAAGGACATTGGTAACAATTAGACCTTCTCAACACAGAAATGGGTTGACTTATTGGCTGAAGAGGATCTTATCTGTGGACATGTTCAAGCAAAGGCCTTAAAAACAAAAGCAAAAACAACAACAGCAGCAAACACATGCCAGGGCTATTGCTCAGAAAGGATTTTCAACTGGGGTCTCTCAGAGGTTTCATAATCTAGATTATAACTAAGAATATTTTCATAGCTATTTCAATAAAATTTATTTCCTTGATAATTCTACATACTTTATTTCTGTGAATTTAACATTATTCTGAGTAGGAGTCCCTAGACCTCACTAGAATGCCACAAGTTTCCATGATATACACAAAAATCTTGAGAATTCCTGTTGTTGAGTGTCTATACATCCCCCCTATATAAATTACCTTTAGAATGGGACAACTTCTAGTTCTCTGTTTCTATGGTAATATGGTTTAATTTATAAAGAGAAGAGAGAACATGTACACATTAAAATGTCCAAGAGGTGTCAAAAAGCATCAATAAAATGCAAGTGTGCCCACATCCTTTCATTTGATTGCTTGATTTGTCCTGGAATGAGGTAACAAGTTCAATTGATATTCATATGACACTATATACACATATATTTAAGTATATAGATTTATACCCTAATATAGTGCTATTTAAATGGCAGTTGTTACTTCATGTGTGATTACATACATGCATACACACATATTATATATACACACATATAGTGATATATGGATACAATTAGTATTATATTCACATAATGTCATATTAAAACAAGTATATCTGTATATATCTGCATATATATTTTCCTCATTTGATCCTTACAACACTTGTATAGAGTAAGTGCTAGAGTGTTATTAATATTATTCTCAGATCTGAACTCAGGTCTAGCTCCAAGTCTAGTGATCTATCTATTCTGTAATTCTGCCCAATCACCCTCAGTCCCTGCAGATAAACATGAAGAGATAATTTTGTCGGTTTTCTATAAAGAAAAAGAGAATATCATATATCTTGGAGTATCCTTAAACCTAGGATTAGCTCCTGAGTGTATCTAATGTCTTGTATTAGAAAAGCTAACTAAAAAGTACTTTATCTATTAAGGAACTATAGATTTTAGAACTACTGGAGTTGGAGAGAAAACTGAGGACCATGTTTATATGTGTTTGTATGCATGCATATATATATAATTACAAGGAATGCAAAAGGAAAAAAAATTAAAATTCTTTCACAAGAAATTAAAACCAACACAGATTACCCTAACTGTGCTTTTAATTTTTTTTAATTCAGTTTTTCATTTTATTCCTTTCTCCTGGTTCCCCCTCCTCACTGACAAATTAATAAATATGATACTAATTATATACATATGATGTCATGAAAATCACATTTTTATATTAGTCTTGTTATGAAAGGGAAAAGAGCAAGAAAAGTAAAGATTGCAAAAAATTATATGCTTTAATCTATATTCAGAATTCATCAGTTCTCTCCCTATGGAGATGTACGTCATTTTCATTATGAGTCTTTTGGAATTGTCATAGATCATTGTATTGATTAGATAGCTACATTTTTAATAATTGATCATTGATGAAATACTACTGTTTTTGTTTACATTGTTCCCCTAGCTCTGGTTACTTCACTTTGCATCAGATCAGGGTTTTTTTTTCTGAAAACAAGCATTCACTTTGTCATTTCTTATAGCACAATAGTAATCTATCATAATCATATACTACAATTTGTATAGTCATCTTCCAATTGATGAACATCCCCTCACTTTCCAATTCTTTGCTACCACAAAAAGAGCTGCCCTAAATAAATATATATACATATATATATATATTTATTTTTTTCCTTTTTCTTTGATCTCTTTCTTTATACTCTTTGAGTGTAAACCCAAAAGTGATATTGCTGGATCAAAGGGCATACAAAGTTTTATAGTCCTTTGGGCATAATTCCAAAGTGTTCTTCAGAAAGGTTGGGCTAATTCATAACAGTGCATTAGCATACCTATTTTCCCACATCTCCCAACATTTGTCATTTTCCTCTTTAGTCATCTTAGCCAATCTATTTGTTTTGAGGTGGTACCTCCAAATTATTTCAATTACTATTTCTGTAATTATTGGTGATTTAGAGAATTTTTCATTTGACTATCAATAACTTTGATTTCTTCTTCTGAAAATATCTCATATCTTTCCCCATTTATCAATTAGAGAATAATTTTTTTTTTTACAAATTTGGCTAATTTCTCTAAAAATTTGATAAATGAGACTATCATCAAAGATACTTGCTATAGATTTTCCATCCAGTTACTTATTTTATTTCTAAATTAGGCTTCATTCTCTTTATTTGTGCAAAATCTTATTCATTTAATATCATCAAAATTATGCATTTTGCTTCCTGTGCTTCTCTCTCTTGTTTGATCAAAAAATAATCTTCCTTTATCCATAGATCCAACAGGAACTTTTTTCCATGCTTCCCTAATTTGTTTATAATATCACCCTTTATTTCTAAATAATGTACCCATTTTGAGATTATCTTGGTATACAGTGTGAAATGTTGGCCTATCCTTAGTTTCTGCCAAACTGCTTTCCAGTTTGTTGAATAGTGAGTTCTTGTCACAGTAACTTGGATCTTTTGGTTTATTAAACACTAGGTCACTGTGTTCATTTACTTCTATATATTGTGTACTTCATTCCAGTGATTAATTACTGTTTTTCTTATTCAGTACTGAATTATTTTGATGAGTACCATTCTGGAATATAGTTTAAGATATGATATGGCTAGGTTATCTTCCTTCACTTTTTCATATTCTGGACCTCTTGTTCCTCCATATGGATTTTGTTATTACTTTTTCTAGCTTTATAAAATAATTAATTGGTATGGTAATGAATACATAAATTAATTTAGGTATATTTATCATTTTTATTCTATTGGCTTGGCCTAGCTATGAACAGTTACTATTTCTCTGATTGCTTAGATCTATATTTGTGTGAAAAGTGTTTTTAAGTAGTATTCATGTAGTACTGGTATGTGTCTTGGCAGATAAACTCCCAAGCAGTCCAATTATGCATACATGTGTGTGTATATATACATATGTGTGTATGTATGTGTATATATATAGCGATCCCATAAGTAAAGGCTTTTAAGTTTCCATTCAGGGAAAATAAACCATCAGTTGACCAAACTTCTAGTGATAAGAATTTGTAAAACATTGTCTAGAAGTTCTCTTAATACTATATTCTCCTTGATTATTATGTCTATTTATATATGCATGTATTTGACAGTTCAAACATATTTAAAATTTTTATTTGTGTTTTCTTTGGCTCCTGGAGTTCTGAAATATTATATTCCTGATGAATAAATCAAATGAGAAGTATATATTAAATATCTATCATGACCCAGGTCCTGTACTAGTTACTCAGCATGCAAATTTAAAAGTGAAACAATCCTTGTCTTTAAGGAGCTATTATACTCTATTGGAGGAATATAGCACATTCATTGATATAACTTGGTGGTGGCAGTATTGGTGGGGAGGGATACACAAAGGCACTAACAGGGAAATCAGAAAGGTTTTTTTTGAAGGAATTGTAATATCCAATGATGCTTGAAGGGAGTTATGACTGCTAAGAGATACAGATAAGTAAGGAGATTATTTCAGGCATGTGTACAAAGGGACACAGGGAAGAAATGAGATTTCCTGAAAAGAGAATCAGAAACAAAGTCAGTTTGGTTGGAACATGATTTTGAGTAAGTCACTTCACCTCCTGACTCCAAGTCCAATATTCTATTCATCTAGCTACCTCTAATTGCGTTTAGACCGAATAATACTGAGTGGTGCCAATTGGTCTTGCACCTCTTCCTGTCATTGTGCCTTATAAATTAATAACTCTATAGCAAATATTTGATTCAGAGAGAGTTTGGATTCTCCATTTAACCTGGGCACTCTGGATGTGCATCATTTGGCAAGACACTCCCTTACCTAGTCAAAGAACTAAAGCTTGGTAATAGATGCTGGTTCATCACTAAGAGGTATTTAGCTTACTTCTTATGAAATTTGATGTTGAGCATTCATCAATCAGTATGCTGTTACTCAGGCTTCTTCTTAATTTATTCACCATAGTGACCTTCTTTAATTTTTTTTTGTTAAGTTTTGATAGGACCATGCTTTCCATCTCTTTTGTTAAAACACAAACTGACTTGTTCTTTATTATTTTGGTCAGTTCTTTGTTTTGAAGAACTATGCCTAAAATTGTATAGTGGTTAGCTAATTATTCAAATATGGTTATTATGCATAAGTAGTATATTTATTTTGCTCATGTTGGTATAGATAATACTGTATATGTATATATTTGTGTATACACATATTCATAAATTTATTTCTTATGAATCTCCTTCCTTGTAGTTAAAAAGAAGAGAAAAGATTTATCAATTCTTTAAAAAATTTATTTTGAGAAAATCTGAACCCAAATCTGTTCTCTGGTTTTTTAGGGGAATATTTCTGCAGGTACTATACAAACTCATAAAATGACACATTGTTAATAATTGAAACTTGGAATAGTTTTTATTTTTTTAATGAAATGATATAGTCTCCAGTATTGAAGACAAGTTTAGTTTCCTTCAACATCTTGTGTTCATTTTGCATAGAGGCAGAGTAAGCCAGTCTCAATTTCAAAAATCTGGGTTCAAATCTTGTCTCTAGCAGGCATAAATGTGACCATTGTCAAGTTGCTTAACCTATTAATACCTAAGGCATTTTCTAAGAATGTAAATTGCAGAGAAGGAGCTGATCTTATTGGTAGGTGAGTTTCCTCACCTGAAAGTTCTCTATAATAAAAAACTCACTGTCTAGTAGTTGGTATTGCTCTCTCCCTGCTTAAATGTTGTCTATATTCTATGTAGAATGCAAACATTTTGATGCCAGGCATTATCTTTGTATCCCCAGGTTACAACAAGAACATACAAATGATAGTTCCATAAAATATGTTTGTTGAATAAATGAATTGATTAAAAGCCATAATGGGAGTTTTTGTAAGGAAGTATAATTCTGTATGGCATAATTCTTAGTGGGTTCAGAGATAGACCAGTATGAAGGATTGAGAGGGCGAGAAGGTAAGGGAATTAGGGGGATCTATTGGGCACAGTTTTACCTCCCCACACACATACTCTAATAGTTTTATACAGTCAGAATTTCTTTAAAATAAACATGGTAGGGGGTGGTTGTGAAGAATGGAGAAAGGCTACTGAAGATTGCCATTGAGTTGTGGTAATGGTAGATGGGGCTATGGAAAAGGATAATGAAATTTGAAGATTTCATGTTGATCTAGCAGGTTGGAGTTATAGCATAATATAATTATGGATTTGGAAGTGGATGGTGACTTCAAATTCATCAAATAGCACATCATTTTGCAAATGAGGAAATTGAGTCTCAGAAAGTCAAAATGATATGCTCCAGGTTACCTGGGATTTGGACTCAAGTTTCTTCCTACAATTCCATCAGTTTCATTGGCCTTATTTGTCTTCATCTTTTCTTAAAAATAACTTCATTTCCTGTGAATGAAAGAACATATTTTCATAAGTTTATGGGTTTAAACCATCTTTTGCTTATAGACTTGTGTCCTCAACAGTCACAAGTTAATTTCTCAACACTATAGGCAAATCTGTAAGAATAGAAATTGAAGGGAGTTGCTGCCCTGCATTAGCAATGGGAGTTTTCTGACCTGGGAATTTTTTGTATCAAGGAGTCTTGGTCCAGTACGTATCTCTATGCTGTATTCCTTAGCTCTATTTCTCCAAGGAGGGATTAAAAGATCCCTCTGTGGCATCCAGAATACTCAGAATAATACCACCACATCACTGCCCTTTATCTGACCTTTTTGGGACTGATTATGGCTGGAAGAATCTCAAAAAACAAAACAAAACCAACTACAAGAAATAAGGCTCTGCCTTTGTAAGAATTCTCCACTGTTAAGCAGATCAGTAACACATATTTTACTATGCAGCAGGCCCTATGCTAAGTACTGAAGATGTAAACACAAGCAAAAAGTAAGATGATGCCTGACCTCAAGGAGTTCACATTCTAATAGGGGAAGACAAGATACAAAAGGGAGATGAAAATAGGGAGGTGGGGAGAAGGCACCCATGTGGGAGAAGAATGTTATAATTTCTGTTGTGCCTAACCTGGAGGGAGCATAAACATAAAGTGAATCGCAGCACGGGGATACTGGAAGTATTGGCATCAGACTAAGGCCTTTCCAGAGTAGCACATCAGAAAGGAGAAGACTAAAATTGGCATGTGTCTGGATGACAAAAGAAGGAAACTAGAAATGACCTTTAGAAGATATATGATCATTGATCTCTTCCCCAAAAAGGATCAAAGGGAAACAAGTATACCAGTGGTTTCCTTTTACTTTTCATTGTGTGACTTAAGAGCAGATTCCTACTCTACTGGCAAGTTCATCTAAATAAAGTATCATGGAGAAAAAAAAGGCAGGCAAAATAAATTTGTTCTTATAACTTAGACTAAGGAAATGGTAAACTGCAACAACTACATTCTAGGCAATGTGTAACCAGCCTACCTCTTTGCCCCAATCAGCTCTTCAGGCTACAATCCCTCTCTCCTCCTACCTCACCCCAAGATAAAGCTTAAAAATGACTCTCTAAAGATAAAATTTTCCCTTTACCTATGTGAAAAAATATTCATCAATTCCTTCTTCATTTACATGATTTAGTTCATTAAGGAATCATATAGGAGGTATTTGATGTATGGAATCTAAATGAGAACATTTTCTTTCTTTTTTTCTTCCTTCCTTCCTTGCTTCTTTCCTTCATTTTTTTAAAATTTATTTTTAGTTTTCAACATTCATTTCCACAAGATTTTGAGTTACAATATTTCCCACATCTTTCCCTACCCCTAACCACAAAATAGCAAGCTTACTGAATACCCCTTCCCCTAATCTGTTTTCTCTTATATCCTCCTCCATTATCTCCCTAACTTTCTAGTAGAGCAAAATGGATTTCTAAGCATATTTGTTTTTAAAACTTTGAGTTTCAGATTTTTCCCCTTCTTCCCTCCTCACCCACCACCACTGAGAAGACAAGCATTCAATATAGGTTGTACATGTGTAGTTACCCAAATTATTTCCATAGTAATTATATTTTCAAAGACTAACTATATTTTCCTCCATCCTATCCCGCCCCCCCCAACTTATTATCTTTTCTCCTTTGACCCTATCCCTTTTCAAAAATGTTGGCTCTTAACTACCCTTTCCCCCAATCTGCCCTCCATTCTATCATCTCCCATCTTATCCCCTACCACCCTATTTTCCTGTAGGGTAAGATACCCAATTGAGTGTGTATATTTTTCCCTTCTTAAGCCAAATTCAATGAGAATCAGGTTGTCCCATTCCCTTTCACCTTCCTGCCTTTCCCCTCCACTGCAACAGTTTTCTCTTGCCTGTTTTATATGAGATAATTTGTCCTAATCTATCTCTTCCTTTCTCCTCCCACTAAATTCCTCTCTCACCTCTTAATTTAATTTTTAGATATTATGACTTCATATTCAACTTGTGCTGTGCTCTCAGTCTATGTATGCATATGTCCACACTCACACACATATTTATATACACATACACCCTCCTATACATGCATATATGTATGTATATATATATATATATATATATATATATATATATATATATATATATATATATATACATATATATTCCCTTCAACTCTCCTAATACTGAGAAAAGTCTCATGAGTTACAATTATTGTTTTTCCATGTAGGAATGTAGATAGTTCAACCTTAATAAGTTCCTTATGATTTCTTTTTCCTGTTTACCTTCTCATGCTTCTCTTGCTTCTTCTATCTGAAAGTCAAATTTTCTGTTCAGCTCTGTTCTTTTCATCAAGAATGCTAAAAAAAAACCCCTGTATTTCATTGAATGGACCATATTTTCCCCTGTTGCATTATACTCGGTTTTTCTGAGCAGGTGATTCTTGGTTTTAGTCTTCGGTCCTTTGACTTTCTTAACATCATATTTCAAGCCCTTTCAATCCCTTAGGTAGAAGCTGCTAGGTCTTGTGTTATCCTGATTGTGTTTCCACAACACTCAAATTGTTTCTTCCTGACTGCTTGCAGTATTTTCTCCTTGACCTGGGAACTCTGGAATTTGGCTATAATATTCTTAGGAGTTTTATTTTTGGGACCTTTTTCAAGAGTTGTTGGGTGAATTCTTTCAATTTCTATTTTGCCCTCTGGTTCTAGAATATCAGGGCAATTTTCCTTGAGAATTTCTTGAAAGATGGTGTCTGGGCTTTTTTTTTTTTAATCATGGCTTTCAAGTGGTACAACATTTTTTAAATTATCTCTCCTGGGTCTATTTTCTAGGTCAGTGGTTTTTACAATGAGATATTTCATATTACCTTCTCTTTTGTTATTTGTTTGTGTCTATTTTATAGTATTTTGATTTCTCATAAAGTCATTAGCTTCTAATTGCTCCAATCTAATTTTGAAGGAGTTATTCTCTTTAGTGAATTTTTTACATTCCTTTTCTGTCTGGCAAATTCAGCTTTTTAAGGCATTCTTCTCATCATTGGCCTTTTGGGCCTCTTTTATCATTTGAGTTAGTCTATTTTTTCAAGTGTTATTTTCTTCAGTGTATTTTTGGGTCTCCTTTAGAAGGCTATTGACTCACTTTTCATGATTAACTTGCGTCATTCTCATTTCTCTTCCCAATTTTTCTTCCACTTCTCTTACTTGATTTTCAAAATCCTTCTTGAGCTCCTCCATGGCTTGTAACCAATTCATATTTTTCTCAGAGGCTTTTGATGCAGGAGTTCTGACTTTGCTGTCTTCCTCCTGCTCCATGACTTGATCCTTTTTGTCCCCCAAAAAAGATTTTATGATCTCTTTGTGCTTCCATTGCTTGCTCATATTGCCAGCCATTTGCTTGACTTTTGAACTCTTTGCCATGGTAAAACTCTGCTTCCAGAATTGAGAGAGCTATGTCCCAAATCACTGGGGTTTTCACAGCTTCTGCAGCTTTTAGTTGGCAGCCCTCTCTGCAGCCCTCACAAGCTCTGGTTCACCAGTCACATACCCCAGGACCACCATCCAAGACCGCTATCCAGATTCAAGCAGGTTAAAACAAGAACGATTGCCCTCTGAATGGTTACTTGTTCTCCTACAATCTTCAGGCCAGGAGGCAGCCAGGCTGTGGTAGGCCTGCTGCTTCTGGCCCAGGGGGTAGGTGCTGGACCATGATTTTCAGTCCCCTCCCCTGTTCCACACTGATCTTTTCTTTGGTATTTATGTGTTGAGAAGTCTGGAACTGATGATTTACTCTCCTGAAGTTTGTTCTGGCAGCCACTGGTTGGGGCCACCCTGGGGCTGAAACCATGTGGCTCATGCTAGACTGTTCTTGGCTCCCAGCTTGGTGCGATAGACCCTTCCTGTCTGCCTGCTGCGCTTTCTTCAGCAGGATATTAATTTCTCTCTGTCACTTTGTGGATTCTATAGCTCTAAAGTTTGTTAAGAGTAATTTTTTATGTGTATTAGGGGTAATTGGAGCAGGAACCCACACCGAGTTTGTTCTTCTACTCTGCCATCTTGGCTCCCTCTTTCTTTTTCTTTTTTCTTTCAGAATCAACTAGTTGGAACCCTCTGCCACAAAGTTCAGTATTCTGTAATCTCAAGAAAGACTGGAAATAAGGCAAATCTGGTGATTATCTCAAATTTAGCTATATCTTTTTTATACATAGTTATCTGATTGCTGTCTTTCCAATGAGCCATTAGCAACTTGAGATCAGGGACTGCTTTGTATTGTTGGTTTGTTTTAATTTTTTTTTTGCATCCCTAGAACTCAGCCCATTATCTAGCACCTAGTAGGCATTTAATAAATGCTCCTTGAGTTGACAAGGAGTTTTTGTCTCTTTTTCTGAAAATAGTCACTAAATCTATACAATTTTTGCTACTGAAAAGTTTAGGAAATGTATTACTTTGTGCCACTGCTCATAATTGTTGTGCCTCCCCAGACCAAAATTCCATTATCTGACCACTACTGCCCTGTATGTCTTGTCTCTATTTATTAGGCAACATGGCAAGGCCAGAAAAATTCATTAAATGTTTACTAGCACTAGGGACTTGGATACAAGCAAAAAGAAGAACAGTTCCTGCCTTTAAGGACCTTATAATTCAGTAGGAAAAGAAAACTTCCATATAAGAAAGCTGGAAAGAGTGGGGGAATGACAAAGGTAGCATGGTGAAGCTGGGAAAATATAAAAGGGGAGGGGAGGTATTGATTCTAGGCTTCCCCTCTTTATGGAGGAAGAGGCCACATAACTAAGAAGCAGACCAAGGTTCCAGTTTGAGAATTATGCAAGGACAATGATGTCCCAGAGTGAGGCTTCAAGTGAGGCATGGTGCAGAAGCACAAGAAGTAAAAAAAAAAAAAATTAAGAGATAAATGAAAGCTCTTTGAAAGCAAGAGTTGCTTCACTTTTGTATTTGTACCCCCATATCTAGACTAGTGGTGTTTAGTTGTATCTGAGTTTTCATGACCTTATTTGGCGTTTTCTTTCTAAAAAAATATTAGCGTGCTTTCCATTTCCTTCCCCAGCTTATTTTACAGGTAAGGAAACTGAGGCAAACACAGTAAAGGAACTTGGCCAGGGTCACACAGCTATTAAGTAGCTGAGGCTAGGTTTGAACTCACAATGATGTCCAGATGCACCACTCTATCCAGTGCCCCATCTAGCTGCCCCATCTAGCCCATAGTAGGTGATAAATAAATACCTTTTCATTCATTCATTTTTAAAGCTCTTTTTTAGGGGAGTGTAATGGGAATGTAAATTTTAAAGATCTTCCCTGCCCCTAGGCTAAAGTGCACCTGGAGCCTGGGATGGGAGGCTTGTTTTTCAGTAGATACTTTTTGATTGACCAGTGGGTCAATAAGGTTGTTACATTCTCTGAGTCAGGAGAAGGCTATATAAGCCCTGATGTGTAGCTTTGTTTTGGGGCTCACTTTGAGAAGTGTTCTGTTATTTGATCTGGATTCTGGGAAGCCGTTGTCCAGAGCACCCCGCCTTTGAAAAACCCAGATGTTGAAACCCAGATGTCGATTTGGTATGGATGTAATGGCTGGACAGTTTGGAAAGCTGTCTACTTGATCTGTTTCTTCTTGATAATTCTGCCTGTATACTTTGAAGTTCGGGGGGCTGACCTCTTTCCCCTGAACAAGGTAAACGATACATGTTTGACTGATTAAAGTAAGCTTGTTGACCCATTTTGAGTTGCTTTCCTTTATCAAAGCATATCCAAGAACCTGTGGTGGCAGGAAACCCTGGGGATGCTTGGGGTGCTTGCTGTTACAAAATGGCGTCACGAACAGGATCTGCAGAGTAAAAGGAAAGTATAGGGACTGGGATAATTGTTTGTTTCCCAGTTGTGTTAGCTGTGACTCTGTGGAGCCATGGAGCAGGAGAGAAGAACAGCCTGCATGCAGACTTTGCTGAGCTGAGAGCAGGAATGGTGAGCTGACTGCATCGGGACCTGGACAGAAGCCAGGAGCGGCTGCCGCCTGCGGGAGGAGAAGGAGCCCAGGAGTTCGGAATTCAGCCACAGGAAAAGATAAGAACTGAGCAGCAAAGCAGGGGCACTGCATGTGTTTCCTGGCTGCATCCCACAGTTTGGGACCCAGGGGGAGGATGGACTTGTAACTATGGTGGGTGGGCTGAAGTGCCTTGGACCCCCAAGGACCCCACCTTGTTGGTTTTGTTGCCCAGCCCCCTCTCTGTACTTGGAAGCAGAGGCTGGAGCTGTGTGAGGGGAAGGACACCCCCCCTCCAAGAACTTTATTTGAACTCTTGTTTTGAATTGAAGTGATAATGCTATCTATGTACTTTGTGTTTGTTTAAGGCCCAGTGGCCACTTTGGTAACTTTAGTTTTGTACCTTGAAAATGTGACCTAAGAGATGTTTAGTGCTAATTCAAAAGTAAATTGTCTATGCTATGGGCATGAAAGATCTTGGGGCTGAATGTAATGGGAATGCAAATTTGGAAGATCTTCCCTGCCTCTAGGCTAAAGTGCACCTGAAACCTGGGATGGGAGGCTTGTTTTTCAGTAGATACTTTTTGATTGGCCAGTGGGTCAATAAGGTTGTTACATTCTCTGAACCAGGAGAAGGCTATATAAGCCCTGATGTGAGGCTTTGTTTTGGGGGCTCACTTTGAGAAGTGTTCTGTGATTTGATCTGGATTCTGGGAAGCCGTTGTCCAGGGCCCCCCCGGCTTTGAAAACCCAGATGTTGATTTGTTATGGATATAATGGTTGGGCAGTTTGGAAATCTGTCTACTTTATCTGTTTCTGTCTTGATAATTCTGCCTGTATGCTTTGAGGTTTGGGGTGCTGACCTTTTTCTCTAATCACATATTTAAGGATAATTCTCAGCAAATGGAAGAAATGTTGATTTAATTTTCCATATTCTCTTTTTTTTAGGGCAATTGGGGTTAAGCGACTTGCCCAAGGTCACATGGCTAGTAAGTGTGTCAAGTGTCTGAGGTCAGATTTGAACTCAGGTCCTCCAGACTCCAGGGCAGGTGCTCTATTCACTGTGCCACCTAGCTGCCCCTCCATATTCTCTTTGTAGCTCACTAGGAAGAGTGAATTTTTATTTAATCATAGATCTTCTTGATATCATTCCTCTTTCCTCTTCTCATCTTTTAAAGCAACTTAAGTGGCATATTAGTGAGTCTGCAGGGTGATGTAATTCTCTGGATGGAGTTCCCTTTATGAAACAAGTCTTCTCCTTATTCTCAGTGTTATGGATTAGAGATTTGGATCTGGAAGAAACGTTACATTGACTCTTATTCTCGTTTTATTGATAAGGAAATTGAGGCCTCAAGAAGTGATGTGATTTGCTCAAGGTCCCACAACTTTTTAGTGACTAAGGTAAGTCTAACAGGCATTGGTCTAGCCTAGGGCCTCCTGACCCCTAGTCTTATGTCATATTTACTAATCTGTGCGGCTTTTCATTCTTCCCTCATGGAGAAAAAAGATAATAGTAACAGCAATGATAACAACAACAATAGATTACATTTAGAGAGGACATTTACTGCACTTTGTTTTTTCATTTCAACCTACTTTGATGTAGATAATGTCAGGAATGTAACCCTCATTTCACAGAGAAACAAATTGAAGCTCAGAAAGTTTAAATGACTTTCCCATGATGACAAGGGTTACAAATATAGAAGCTAACAGACTCAGAGGAGAAGTTCTGGCATGAACACTAAAGATCAAAATGTCCATTCAGCTTTTACCCATTCTCTGTTTCAGAGACACAGTGGTCATCACTCCTTACCAACTAATATTAAAGTCAAAGTGATAATTGCTTTGGGAAACAAATGAGCCTCATTCCAATCAGTTTTGCTTGTGAGAGTTTAGAATCTCTTACCAAGGGTCATTTAAAAAATCATTACTCTTGTTAATTTCTAATCACTAGTAGCCTGGTTATGAATTCTGCTAGGAATGTCATCATTTTTAATATTTCACATCCTTAAGGAAGGAAACCAACAAAGTCACAACTGAAAGCATGTCTTAAATCTTACAATTTAGATAAAAATAATGGGATCCAAAGACTTATATGAACTGGTGCTGAATGAAGTGAGTAGTAACAGGGTAACATTGTACAGGGCAATAGCAACATTGTGAGATGATTAACTCTAATAGACCTAGGTGTTCTTAGCACTACAATGATCCAATGTGATTCCAAAAGAATTGTGATGGAAAGTACTAATCACATCTAGAGAAAGAACTATGGAGTCCAAATGCAGATCAAAGCATACTATTTCACTTTTTTTTTTGTTTTTTTCTTTCTTGTGATTTTTCCCTGTTGTTTTGATTCTTCTTTCACAACATGACTAATGTGGTAATATGTTTACATACTTGTACATGTATGACCTATATCAGATTGCTTGCTCTCTTGGGGAGAGGGAGGGAAATGAAGGAGGGGGGAAATTTGGAATTAAAAATTTTACAAAAATTAATGTTGAAAACAATCTTTACATTAAAAATACTATTTAAAAAATAGTAATAGCTACAAATGAGAGAAAATTATAGGATCCTAGATTTAGAGTTGGAAGAAAACTTAGAAGGAATTGAATTCAACCTTTTTATTTTAATTATGAGAAAACTGAAGCCCCTCAAAATTAAGTAATTGTCTAGAATCACCAAACTAGTAGTTGTCAGAGGTAGGTTTTTAACCCAGGTCTTTCTGACTCTAAGTCCATCACATCCATTATCTCATGCTTTTTTAAGTAAAGGGTATGGTGGATTATGTGATAATTATCAGTTGACTGTGTCACAAATGATATTCGTTGTAATATGTTATTCAGGAAGGGAATGTAGATGCTTTCTCTGGGCACATTAAAAAATGGTAGATGATATGCTTATTTGAATCTGTGATGATCCATCCATAGCATACTTGACATTTCCATTTTTGTTGAAAAAGCCAGGGCAACAAGTTTCTACTTTTCTTTGAATTAATTATATTAAGTAAGGTTTTAAAATTTTAGTACCTTCCTATGGAGACTATAGACAGTATATTTCATTTTCCACTCACCACTGCTACATCAGTCAACAATTACTCTCATTATCCCTGGATTATATAGTAACCAATTACTTAGGAGTAAACTAACCACTTTTTTTCCCATTCTTTCACCTCTATCATCCTAAGCCCTTCAAAACACATGTCCAACTCTGTATTTGCTCCCTCTTTCCACTCTACACTCTGGAATTCCTTTCATAATGAACATACTTCCCTTCATTCTGTATCTCTTTCTATATCTTCCTTCCATCTTCTTGGTCTAACTGAGACCTGATTTTCTCCAAGCAACATTGTTTCTTGGATCATCTTCTTTAGTTCTAGCTATGTTGACTTGACACACTGATCCAAGGGAAGGAGTCAGAATACTCTTTGCCTCATTTACCACGTCCAGATTCTACTTTAGCCACTATCACTCAGCAACCTCTCTTGGGAAGTTCACTTGGTTAAAAGTTTTTACCTTTATAGAAGTCATGCTGTTGGGGTGGCCAGGTAGCACAGCGAATAAGAGCACCAGCTCCAGTGTCGGGATGACCTGGGGATCGAATCCAGGCTCAGACACTTAGCATCCACCCAGAAACACCTGGCTGTGTAACCTTGAGCAAGTTACTTAACCCCAATTGCTTAGGGGCGGCCAGGTGTCACAGTGAGCAAAAACACTGGCCCCAGTGTTGGGATGACCTGGGGATCAAATCCAGGCTCAGATACTTAGCACCACACCCAGAAATAACTGGCTGTGTAACCTTGAGCAAGTTGCTTAACCCCAATTGCTTAAAAAAAAAAAGGTCATGCTGTCTGTGAAACTCCCTCTCTCCCCAAAGTGTTCAGCAAGTGTCCTATTTTTTCATTTTTCCCAATTCCTGTCCTTATAGTGGTGAATCAACATTCATGTTGATTTTCTCTCCCCCCCCTTAACTTCCAATTTTCTTGTAGATCTTAGGACCTACTCCTCTATTACACCACAGAACCACTCAGAAATGGTTGTTCTTATGGCCTCACCATTCCTGATAAAGAGTTCTAATTCCTTAATAAAAATCTCTGGAATTTCTTTATATAATCATTATCTCTTATCATTCCTTCTTTCTATTCCTTAACACAACTCTTAAAACTATTTTTCATATATTCATGATGGTCTCCACCCTTCACCTCTCAGTACTTTTTAAAATGATTAACTGTGCACTTATTTCATGTTGCTCTTTTCTTAGTTTTTATCAAAAAGTTAGCCAATGCAACTTTACTCTCTTCTACCCTCAAATCCCTCACCTTATTTTCTTATCTCTGCTCATTGTTCATACAATCCAAATTCTGGATCTAACCCACCATCTTGCTCTTTTACTTCTACTAATGTACTCCTACTGAATGGAACTGGAAAAAGACATACAACTATGTTCATTAGATGCATTTACTATGATTAGTGCTTTACTCTTCCTCCTCCTATTCCTTTTTCTCCTACTACTGCTATCGCTATTATATCTAGACATAATTGGTTCCTCAATGCAGCAAGACAATTCTATTTTCTCTCCCCAATTGTTTCTCTTTTACATTCTTGATAGAAACTACTTTACTGAACAAAAAGAGACCATGAACCATGAACTTCCATCTTTTCACCTTCTCTTCATCTCAAAAGCCAGTGATATCACCTTCTTCTTCCTTTTTTTTAGGTTATGATATGAGGTAGACCTTCCCTTCACCCAAGCTAGTACCTCAATATGTATCCTTGATTCCATCACCTCCCATCTTCTTCAATATTCAATCTATCCATATCCATATCTATTGGCTTCTCTATAGCCTTAAGAAATTTTCAGGCCTCTCCTATTCTTTAAAAAAAAAAAAACAAGCAAACAAAAACCCCTTAATTTGTTACTCCATTACTTTAACCTATCATCTAATATCCCTCCTCCCTTTCTTAGTCAAATTCCTAGAAAAATAGCTATTCACCCTCATTGACTATTTCCTCTTGTCTCACTTGGTCCTCTGACCTTTATAATCTGGCTCTTGATCCTGTGACTTAAATGGAAGTATTCATTTTAAAGTTTCCCAATGATCCACTAATGCCAGATCTGACAATCTTTTCTAAAGAATCATCCTTCTTTAAGTCTCTGCTTCATTTTGTATTGTTGACTAATAATTCCTCTCTTCTTTCTCTTATCTGGATTTTAGTTACATTACTTGATATGAATTCTCTTCCCACATGTCTGACTACTCACCATTTTCCTCTTCTGTTTCTTTATCATTTCATGCTTACTCATAATGAATGCTTCTCAAGGTTCTATCCTGGACCCTTTGCTTTTCTTCACATCCTTTTTTTTTAGTGATACCATCAAGTCCCATTCATTTAATTATCATCTCTATGAAGCTCATTCACAAATCTATATATATCACCCCTGTAGCTTCCCTGATCTTGAGTCCTATTTCATTTGGGGTTTTCCTCCACTGAATCCAAACTCACCCTTCTAAAATCATATTAAAACACTACTGAATGAGATATGTATACCATATTTCTTTAAGTACTACCTTCAGTCATTCTAATGAAGACAGAGAGTAATTGATACCATTTGAAGACACAGGTAGAGGACTTTTGAGGGGCCTTCTGGACCTACAATTATGGAAAAGAAAGGGAGAATATTCCTTTATAAAGAAAAGATGGGTTTAAAAGCTCAGTGAATTGTCCTCAGAGAACAGGGACTGAGTTTTTCAGGGCATGTGTTGATGAACTAAAATGGAAAGGGAATGTACATCCAGTTAGTTCAAAGTAATTACCTGTTTATGAAAAGGCATCAGTGACATGTCCCTCTTGATCTAATGAGTAGAAGAGAACCCAAGTTCCCAGTAAGAGGTCAGCTTTATTGGTATAATCTCAAAGGAATCTCAGAAATTTTATTTCATTTTCTTTTATTAAAAAAAAGGAAAGAGAAAAGCCTATCTTGTCTTTTTGCCTCATAGCCAGAATTGTTTTAAATGTGCTAATTAATGCCAGGAAGCTCTGTAATTAAAGCCCCTGTGTCCTAGAAATTGGCTAGATAGAGTCACTTCATCACATAAACTAACTAAATCGTTAGATCTTTCCAATAATAATGATTTTCACTCATTCCTGGCCTTAGCCACATTTGAACTGGTGACCTGAAGGTGGAGGGCTCTGAAATCCCATTACAACCCCCCAAAGCCATCTATAGTGATAAGTTGGAGAAGGACTAGCTTAATGTCTCTAGATATTATATCTGAGCTCTCACCTCAGCTGTATCACTAGCATAAAAGCCTCTTCTCAGAGATTTGTAGAAAGTACTACCATTTTAATTAACATTTCCAAACAATAATAATTGCTATTTAGGGATATAAAGCAAGCCACATACCAAATGTTCAAATTCTAAATATTTTATACCCTCAAAATACTCCTTTGGGAAAAGGGAAACAAGTGTCCCTTCAATTTCTGGCATAGAAATATCAGCTCAAACAATGTTCTAAAAGAGAGTAATGGTTTGACTTATGTGGAAATGTGTCTTGTGTCATTTTCACCCTTGACATACAGGGCCTTTACCAAATTCTTAACACTGATTACAACAGTAATTTTGAAATGAGTATGATGTACAATAGCACATGTTAACTAGAACTGCAGAACAGGCCTGAAACAAGGAATACTACAGTAGCATTTAAGAAATAATAGGTAAATTTTTGTTGACATTATAATTTAATCATAAAAAGTTTAGAACCTACTTCTGTATTGAAGATCACTCCCTAAGAAGGGGCATATAAGAAGGGCTTTCATTGTTTTTCTTTTTTATTTATGAAATTGATTGAGGGAAATTTTATAATAATAAAGGGAAGGAGAAAACTGACCCACAGATCATAGGATTAGTGGTTGAAGGAACTTTCTAAACTTTAGAAGGAACCAATTAGTTCCCTCATTTGACAGATGAGGAAACTGAGGTTCAAAGATGTTCAATAGCTTCCCTATGTTACAAAGTACGTAGCAAGGTCAAGATTAAAACCCAGGTCCTTTGAATCAAAATTCAGTGATCCTTACTTTATACCAGCAAATCTCAAACATTTCAGTCTCAGTCTTCAGTCTCTTTATACACTTAAAAATTGTGAAGGACCACTTCCCATAAAGCTTTTGTTTTAGTAGGTCCTATATATGATAATTTACAATATTAAAAATCAGAACATCTTAGTATTGTTATACAGATAGTTTTTACCTGAAAGATCTACTGAAAGAGTATTGGAGATCCCCATGAGATCTCAGACCACATTGTGAGAACTCCTGCACTATATTAGCTTGATTCTTTTAACCATCTTGGTACAACAGAGAATAGCAGAGACAACATTAGGGGGACAGCCAGCAGAATGCATAAGTCATAGGACAGATTATCCAAGAATAGAGCAAGGAAAAAAAAAGCTATAGACTCAAGTGTTTATATAATAGTTGTAAAAAAAATATAAAATTCTATGGCTTTTAATTTAAAGAGGAAAATATGTCCCCTTACATATCAATGAAACTTTGTGGGAATACATTGGGTTCAAGAACTGATTCTGACATAATGTGATTTGTCTCTACAAGATGTAGTGAGTAATGGAGTAATGGTTATGGAGATATATCTATAATTGTGTGTATATAATGTGTATGTATATAAATATACATACACACATACATTTGAATATATAATGTATAGCTGTTTTCCATGCAAAATTATCTATGAACCTCAAGAGAGAAGCACTATAGAAAGCAATTGGGAGAAAAATCAAATGAGGTAGAAAAAAAAGACAATATTTTATTAGGAAAATCCCACAGATTATCTGATTGAAAGAATTAGATCATGAATCTGGTAAATAGATCACAAACCTTTCAGAGAAGCATGATATTATAGTGATAGTTGCATTCAATTGTTCCAATATCTGTTGGTATTCTCTATGTCAGAAGCAGAGCAACTACTAAATTTGTGGATTGCTGTATTTATAACTTCCTGGAGGAAGTAGCAAAAGAGACTTCTCTTACAGATGTAATTCTGACCAAGTATCAGAACTAATGTGTTCAAGAAGAAATGATAGTAACTTTGGAGGCAAGTGGTGGCTCTACTATTACAAAGTTTATAATAGAGAAGAAAAAAGTTCCATAGAGAGTCTGGTTCACATGATAGATATTAGGATAACAGATTTCAGAGCATCCAGCAAAGGACAGGGAAGATTTACTGATTCAATATTTTGAAGGAAATGTCTGTGCAAGATAGATGGGAATCTCAAAAATGAAATTCTGCATAACTTGATCACTGAGAAACATGGTTGATCACTGTATTGACAAGAATTATTTTTGTAGGGGTGGCCAGGTAAAACAGTGAGTAATAGCACTGGCCCCAGAGTAGGGATGACCTGGGATCAAATCCAGGCTCAGATGCTTAGCACCCACCCAGAAACACCTGGCCATGTAATGTTGAGTAAGTTACTTAACCCCAATTGCTTAGGGGTGGCCAGGTGGCACAGTGAGTAAGAGTACCAGCCCCAGAGTCGGGATGACCTGATCAAATCCAGTCTCTGATTCTTAGCACCACACTGAGAAATAACTGGCCGTGTAACCTTGAGCAAGTAACTTAACCCCAATTGCTTAAAAAAAAAAAAGAATTATTTTTGTAAAATTTATTTTTAACATTCTTTTTGGAGGGCATTTGGGGTTAAGTGACTTGCCCAAGGTTACATGGCTAGTTTTTGTGTTAAGTGTCTGAGGCTGGATTTGAACTCAGGTCCTCCTGACTCCCAGGGCTGGTGTTCTAGTCACTGTACCACCTAGCCGCCCCCTTTAACATTCTTTAAAAGAAATGTTTCAAATTCTCTTCCTCACTTCTAACCCTCCCCCACCCATTGAGAAGGCAAGCCATACAATATCAATTATTCATGTCAAGTCATAAAAAATATGTATCCATGTTAACCATTTTACAAAAAAGAAAACAATAAAAATCAAGAAACAGACAGAAAGTGAAAAAAGTATGCTTTAATCTTCACTCAGAGTTCATCAGTTCTCTCTCTGAAGCGGATCATATTTCATAATGGGTCTTTTGGAATTATCTTACTGTCTTGTGTGAGTAGCTAAGTGATTATCTGTACAATGTTTATTACCATATAGAATGTTACCCTAGTTCTGCTCACTTCACCTTGCATCAGTTTATATAAGTCATCCCAGGTTTTTTATTTATTTATTTTTTAACTATATGTTATGGGAATGGGATTCTAAGATCTTCCCTACCCCTAAGCCCTTTTATAGGCTTAAATGACTCTGAGAACCTTCCTTGATTTGAAAATATACTCTGCCTCCTAATAGGCTGAATGTGGTCACATGGAGCCTGTGGTGCAAGGCTTGTTTTTTATTTATTTTTGCTTTTTGAAGGCAATTGGGGTTAAGTGACCTGCCCAAAGTCACATGGTTAGTTTTTGTGTTAAGTGTCTGAGGCCGGATTTGAACTCAGGTCTTCCTGACTCCAGGGCTGGTGTTCTAGTCACTGTACTACCTAGCCTCCCCAGGAGGCTTGTTTTTCAGGAATGTCCACACCTTGTTCCTTTTTGATTGAACAGTGGGTCGAGAGGGCTGTGACATTCTTTGAGCCAGGAGAAGGCTATATGTATCCTGATGTGAGGTTTTGTTTTGGGGCTCACTTTGAGAAGAGTTGTTTGATTTGACCAGATGAGATTCTGGGCAGCCTTTGATCCCCCTGGCTTTGAAAACCCAGATGTTAGTGCTTCTTTCTCTGTTAACTGGCTAGGTATGGATGTAATGGTCAGACAGCTGGAAGCCTGTCTCCTGATCTGTTTCCTCTTTCTGCTTGTAACTTCTGATTACAACTTGTTTGTATTCTCTGAAGTTCAGGGTGTGGACTATTTTTCCCTGAACTAGGTAAATGATATACGTTTGATTGTTTAAAGTAAGATTGCTAACCCATTTTGAGTTGCTTTCCTTTAGAAAAGCAGATCTAAGAACCTGTGCTAGCAGCCATCCTGGGTATGCTAGGGTCCTTGCTGCTACACTGCCTTACTCGTCATTTCTTATATTGCAATAGTAATTCATCCTAATCATACTTATTCAGTCATTACCCAGTCAATGGTCAACCACTCAATTTCTACTTCTTTGCTATCAAAAAAAGACAGAGCTCCCAAGTATTTTTATGATATCTGCAATTATTTTAATGGAATTTCTCTTTCTGTCTCTTGCTGCATTATCACCAGTGGTGATAAGGAATATCTTTGCTTCACCCCTGATCTTAATTGGGAAGACTTCTAACTTATTCTCATTATAGATAATGCTTGTTTTTGGATTTAGATAGTTTCTAGCTATCATTTTAAGAAAGGTTCCACTGATTCATATCCTTTCATTAAAATATTTTAATTTTATGGAATAGAACAATCATTTACATAATGTAGCATAATAAAAATGATAATTAAATTGATTATGTATAACTTGATATTCCTTTTAAAATATAATAAAGTTTTCCTGTAAATTTATTTCTTTTTTTCTTTCCTCACTCCCACCCTATAGATGGGAATCATTGGATACATATACATACATAAATATATACATATAATATATACATACGTAAATCATTCATACATCTTTTTCTCACTTTTTTCCCTTTTCCCATCATATGTCCTTTGTGGTAAATTCAGGTATTTAGTCAAAATCACTTCACTCAAAATTGTTCTTAAAACAATATTGCTGTTCCTATATACAGTGTTTTCTTGGTTCTGCTCATTTTGCTCTCCATTATTTCTTGCAAGGTTTTCCATATTTTTCAAAGATCATTGAGTTTATCAGAAGCATGTACCAGAAGTCATTTGGACATTCCTGAATTGATGGGTATCTCTACAATCTCTAGTTCTTTGCCATCACAAAGATAGCTGCTATAAATATTTTAGAAGATAAAGTCCTTTTTTTTTCCCCCTAAACATCTTTGGAAATGGTCTTAGTAGTGGCATTGTTGAGTCAAAGGATGTTATAGGTAATTTGATAAGTCTTTGAGTATAATTCTAGATAGCCTTCCAAAATGGTAGGATCAGTTCACAGTTCCACCAACACTGAATGCGTCCCAATTTTTCCACATGCTCTCCAACATTTAGCATTTTTCTTTTCAATCATTTTAGGCACTCTGATAGGTGTAAAATTATATATAGAGGTTTTTTCATATGCATTTCTCTAATTGATAAAAGTTTAGAGTATTTTTTCATGTGACTATAAATTGTTTTGACTTCTTTGTCAGAAAACTGACTGTATCCTCTGGCCATTTGTCAATTGGGTAATGACTCTTAGTTCTATAGATTTTACAAAATTCTTTATATATGTGAACTATGAGACCTTCATCTTAGAAGAATGGATATTTAGTGAAATAGAAGACTTTCAAGCATATATTATGATTTGTTTTATTTATACAAAACTTTGTCTATTTTACACCTCACTCTAATCTCTATCCCTTCTTTATACATAAATTATTGAACTATTCATAAGTCTGATAAACAATATGTTCCATGTTCTTTATATTTTTAAAAAATATCTCTTTTTGAGATGCAGACGCAGACGCAGAAGGCGCGGCCAGCAGAAGCAGGCCTGGAAGGGGCCTAATCAACTCAGAGGGCAAGTCGTCCCACCAAGCACAAGGGCCACTATCAGGTCTATCACCAAAGTTCTGGGACTGGAAAGAGCAAGGTAAGAAACAAATACAGGGGCCCCTGTCCTGGACAGCAAATACTCCTGGGGTTACCACATCATAGCCCACAAATTAAAAAACAAAAAGCCCCTCCAAAGACCAGGATGACAGAGTGAACCTCACCTGCTCCAACCTCCACACCACCTCTGACCCAGAAAACATAATAACTATTGCCCCAGGGCAAAACCCTCTACAGTAAAGGCTTGGGATCCCTAGAGGAAGGGTGTAGCTAGGGCCCTGCCTCAAAATGGGTAGAAAGCAGATTACAAAGACAAAGACTCTGGAGTCCTACCTCAGAGGGAGGAACCAAACTCAGAGGGACACAATGTGGACTCCACACCCACAGCTGAAACATCAAAAAGGAATGGGTCCCAAGCACAGAAGGCTCTACTAGATGAGATCAAAAGGAACTTTGAAAACCTAATGAAAGAGATAGAAGAAAAAATATATTATTCTCTCAAAACCAAAATAGCAGAATTAAAAAACATTATAATGAAGAAAACATCTATCTAAAAAGAAAAGTGTATGATATGGAAAAGGAGCTCCAAAAATTAACCAAGGAAAATTATTTGCTAAAAACTAGAATCAACCAAATAGAAACAAATAACACTATGAGGAACCAAGAATTAGTCAAACAAAACAACAAGAATTGAAAATTAGAAAAAAGAGGTAAAATACCTCAAAGAAAAAATAACTGACCTGGAAAACAGATCCAGGAGAGATAATGTGAAAATCATAGGCCTACCAGAAAATCATGATGAAAAAATGTGCCTGGACAACATTCTCCAAGAGCTCCTTAAGGAAAACTGTGCTGAGATACTAGAACCTGAGGGCAAAATAGAAATCGAGAGAATCCACTGGACACCTGCTGAAAGAAATCCCAAACTGAAAAGTCCTCGAAATGTGGCCAAACTCCAGAACTACCAGATAAAAGAGAAAATACTTCAAGTGGCCAGAAAGAAACAATTCAAATATTGAGGGTCCACAGTGAGGATTGCACAGGATTTGGAAGCCTCTATACTGAAAGATCAGAGGTAGTGGAATGCAATTTTCTGGAAGGCAAAAGAGCTTGGGTTACAACCAAGGATAACAAACACAGTGAGACTGAGTCTAATCTTTCAGGCAAAGAGATGGTCATTCAATGATATAACAGAGTTCCAAATCTTCCTGATAAAAAAGCCAGAAGTCAGTGGAAAATTCAACCTCCTATTATGAGATGCAACAGTGACCTAGAAAGATAAACAAGGAAAACACACATACACCCAGCTATTTGATAAGAGCAAAGTGATTATAGACAAGTAGAGGGTATGAGTATAAAATACACAAAATTATGATTAAAAAAAATCTTATTAAGGACTACAAAGGGACTGCAATGAAAGAAAGGGAATGAATGAAGTGGAAAAGGGTAAATTATGCCACACAAAGAGGCATAAAAACTGTATAGCAGAGGAATAGAAGGGAGAGGGATGGGAATCATATGAGTTCAGGTGCAAGGAGGGAATAACAACTAGTTAAGCATAGGACTCTATGGAGAAGAAACATAAAAAATGTCATTTTAGAAGGAAAGAGGGGAGGGAGAGGAGCTTCACATGAGATTTGTTCCTGTCACTCTTGGTGAAAAGAAGAAATAACATACTTCATTAAGTATAAAAATATCCTACAGTCAGTCGGAGGGGGAAAGGGCTATGAAAGGGAAAGGTGGTTAGTAGGGAGGGAAGAAATAAGGGGAAAGGGGATGAAAAGGGAGGGGAGCTAAGGGAATATTGAGGGAGGTGGTGTTCAAAAGGAAAACTTTTAAGGGGGGGAAAGGAGAAAGGGGGAAATATGAACATTAACAGGGGTGTGATTAGGATGGAGGGAAAGAAACAGATAACAATCATAACTGTAAATATGAATGGAATGAACTCTCCCATAAAACAGGGATGGATAGCAGAAGGATTAGAAATCATAATCCTACAATATGCTGTTTACAAGAAACACATCTGAAACAGAGGGATACACACAGGATAAAGGTAAAAGGTTGGAGTAAATTATATCATGCCTCAGCTAAAGTAAAAGAAGCAGGGAAAGCAATTCTTATCTCAGATAAAGCAAAAGCAAAAATTGACCTAATTAAAAGAGATAAGGAAGGAAACTATATCCTGTTAAAAGGCACCATCAAGAATGAAGCATTATCATTACCTAACATATATGAACCAAGTGGTATAGCATCCAAATTCCTAGAGGAGAAGGTAAAGGAATTAGAGGAAGAAATAGATAGCAAAACTATACTAGTGGGAGACATTAATCTCCCACTCTCTGAACTTGACAAATCTAACCTCAAAATATACAAGAAAGAAGTTAAGGAGGTGAACAGGATTTTATAGAGGATAGGTATGAGAGATCCCTGGAGAAAATTGAATGGGGATAAAAAGGAATATACTTGTCTCTCAGCGATTCATGGCACATACTCAGAAATTTACCACGTTCTAGGGCATAAAAAACCTCACAATTCTATGCAGTAAAGCAGAAATATTAAATGAATCCTTCCCAGATCATGATGCAATAAAAATTATATGCAATAAAATGCCATGGAAAGACAAACTAAGAAACTATTGGAAATTAAACAATTTAATCCTAAAGAATGAATGGGTCAAACAAGAAATTATAGAAACAATCAGTAATTTCTTTCACGAGAATGATAATAATGAGACAACATATCAAAATTTGTGGGATGCATTAAAAGCAGTTCTTAGGGGAAATTTTATATCCCTGAGTGCATACATGATTAAATTAGAGAAAAGGGAGGTCAACAAATTGCATATGCAATTGAAAAACCTAGAAAAAAACAAATTCAAAATCCCCAATTAAATACTAAATTAGAAATATTGAAAACCAAATAAGAGATTAATAAAATTTAAATGAAGAAAACTATTGAATTAATAAATAAAAACTAAGAGCTGGTTTTAAGAAAACAACAACAAAATTCATAGACCCTTAGTCAATATGATGAAAAAAAGAAAGAAGGAAAACAAATTATGAGTACCGAAAATGAAACAGGTGAATCTACCTCCAATGAAGAGGAAATCAAAACAATAATTAGGAATTATTTTTCCAATTGTATGAACATAAATTTGACAATCTTAGGGAAATGGATGAATATTTACAAAATTACAAATTGCCCACGTTAACTGAAGAGGAAATAAATTACTTAAATAACCCCATCTCAGAAAAAGAAATTAACAAGTCAACTCCATAGGAAAATATCTCCAGGGCCAGATGGATTTACTAGTGAATTCTATCAAACATTTAAAGAACAATTGATTCCAATATTCTACAAACTATTTGGGAAAATTAGTCAAGGAGTCCTACCAAATTCTTTTTATGAAACAAATATGGTACTGATACCTAAATAAGGAAGAGATAAAACAGAGAAAGAAAATTATAGACCAATCTCCCTCATGAATATAGATGCAAAAATTCTAAATAAAATACTAGCAGAAAGACTACAGCAACTTATCTCATGAATAATACAGTTTGATCAGGTATGATTTATTCCAGGAATGCAAGGACAGTTTAATATTAAGAAAACTATCAAAAATATCTCTTTTTATATCTATGTCATACTTCCATTTTGACCTTATCTTGGTAAATGAAGGAATTTGTTTTGCTTGAGTATGTATATTTTATACAAGTGTTTTCCCTTCCCCCTCCCCTGCCCTTCCTTTCCCTTTCCTCTGCCCTTCCCTTCTCCCTGCCTTTTCCTTTTTCCCCCTCCCCTTCTTTTTTCCCTCCTCTCCTCTCCTCTTTCCCCTCCCCTTTTCTTGTTCTCTTCCTTTCCTTTTTCACTGGGTTGAGAGAGAGGAGGTAGAGTATAGGGAAAAAAAAATTTTTTTAAATGAAAAAGAGATCTTAAAAAAATGAATGAAATTCTAAAGAAACAGGAATAATGCTAATAAAAAAAAAATAAGAAGGGTAGCTGCCTAAGGAGAAAGAGTAAGGAATTTACCTAGAAACTCAGATATGCATATCCAGGGAATCCACTGACAAACTCAAATTTAAAAAAAAAAAGTTTTGTTTAGAAGATGAGATAAAAGGTATGTAACTGAGGATGATTAAAAAGAATAACATCTAATAAGTACTCTCAGGAATGTGAAACTTCAGAACATGCTGAGGGTGTCAATATATATAAATGTTAAGTGCAATAAAAAGATGGTTTTTGGTTTCATTTTCTTTTTGGGAATAAGAAAAGGATCAAAGAAATGCTAGGACTGCTGCTCAAGGTACATGTATCAATGACAACAGATAAAAGTAAGAAGGTTGAACTACTCAGTTCCAATTCCACTTCTATTTTTGCTCCCAGGATGAATTACCATTGGATTAGGAAGAATAGAATAAAAATGTTTACTAGGGAGTAAAAACTCAAGATAAGTAAGGAAACAGTATATATTATATCGATGCCCTCAATTTGCCACACAAAAGCATAGTAATAGAAAATCAGAAAGAATTTTTGGATTCCTACAGATTTCTGAATGATATCCCTTCCATTCTTGGATCAGCCTTTAGTAAAGGCTTTCTGGATGCATCCAGAAGTATATTATGGATGCTAAGCATTAAAAGTCCAACATTAAAATTAAAAACATATTTAAGAGGGGTAGTGAGCACCACACCAGTATCTCCATTTCTTTTTTAAATTAAAAAAAAATTTTTGCTTTCTGGAAGGCAATTGGGGTGAAGTGATCCAATTCTTTTTTTGTTTTAACACTTTCACATGAATTTATTGCAATACTCCAAGAATCATGATTTTAAAAGCACAGATATTTTTTTCCACTGACGAATTCTTTCTTTGCTTTCATATCCCATCTTCACCAGTTGTTGAAACTCAAAAATTTATCACCCTGCAGTCAACCTGGTGATGAGTTTATGGTGAAACTGGTTTACTACACCCCCAAAGAGATCAATAAAGACCATTCATAGGACACCTGGTGATCTCATCAGACAATATCCATGATATCTAAAGGATTTCATTTTTTTACTTATCTGTTAATTATCCATCTTGCAGATAAAACTAGGGGAAGAAATTATTTTACTTAATTAGATAACATATATATATATACACACACACACATATATATATATACACACACATATATGTATATATACACACACGTATATGTATATATACACACACACATATGTATATGTGTATATATACCCACACATATAGGTATGTGTATGTATGTGTGTATGTATATATGAGGTCTACAAGTTCTGAGACTATTAAAGTTCAAGGGTCATGGCCATACTATCCTTGAAGGTGAAGAGAAGTTATTTTTTTTCTTTTTTAATAATTAATTTGTTTTTTTACTTTTAGTTTAGAGGATTCAATTCCACAATTCCTTGAGTTTCACATTTTTCCCCTCCCTTCCCCCCCCCCCCCCCGCCATGGCGGCATATAGTCAAGTATAGGATCTGTAAATACTTTCACATTATATATTAGTCAGGTTATAAAGAAGGAATGTATCAGATGAAATGAAAAATGGTAAAGAGGACAGAAAACCAAACAAGAAAAGGAAAAAGATCAGGTATTTTGCTTCCATCTGGATATAAACTCAGTTCTTTCTAGTTCTTTCTCGGGATGCACACATTTCTCTCCATCATGAGTCTTTTGGGATTGACTTATATCACTGCATTGCTGACAAGACTCCAGTCTATCAAAGTTGGTCATCACACCAACGTTGTGTCTGTAATTGTGTACAAATTTCTCCTGGTTCTACTCTTCTCACTCAGCATCAGTTCATATAAGCCTCTCCGGGTAAATATGAAGAATGTCTGCTCCTCGTTTCTTATAGCAAAATAGTATTCCATAACATGCATATACCACAACTTGTTCAGCCATTCCCCAATTGATGGGCACCCCGTTAATTAACCCCGTTAATTCTTTGCCACCACAAAAAAAGCTGCTATAAACATTTTTGTACATGTAGGTCTTCCTCCTACTCCTATGATGTCTTTGGGATATAAACCTAGGAGTGGTATTGCTGGGTCAAAGGATATGAAAGTATTTATAGCCCTTTGGGCATAATTCCAGATTGCTCTCCAGAAAGGCTGGATCAGTTCATAACTCCACCAGCAATGCATTAGTGTTCCAATATGTCCACATCCTCTCCAGCATTTGTCATTTTCCTGTTTTGTCATCTTAGCCAATCTGACTGGTGAGATGTGGTACCTCAGAGTTGTTTTGATTTACATTTCTCTAATCAATAGTGATTTAGTGCATTTCTTCATGTGCTTATAGATATCTGAAAATTGCCTGTTCATATCCTTTGACCATTTATCAATTGGGGAATGATTTGTATTCTTATAAATTTGACTCAATTCTCTGTATATTTTAGAAATGAGTCCTTTGTCAGAGACATAGTTTGTAAAGATTCTTTCCCAATTTCCCACCTCCGTCTTAATCTTGGTTACATTGGCTTTATTTGTAAAGAAGCTTTTCAATTTAATGTAGTCACAATTATGCATTTTACATTTTATAATGTTCTCTAATTCTTGTTTAGTCATAAATTCTTTCCCTCTCTACAAATCTGACAGGTAAAATTTTTCTTTTTTTCTGTGACAGCTTAGAGTATCAACCTTTATACCTAGATCATGCACCCATTTATACTTGATTTTGGTATATGGTGTTACATAATGGTCTATACCCAGTTTCTGTCTTACTATATTCCAGTTTTCCCAGCAATTTTTGTCAAATAGTGAATTCTTATCCCAAAAATTAGGGTCTTGGGGTTTATCAAACAATAGACTACTGTAGTCTTTGACTTCTGAATCTCGTGTAACTAATCTATTCCATTGAGCCACTCCTCTATTCCTCAACCAGTACCAAGTAGTTTAGATGACTGCTGCTTTATAATACAGATTGAAATCTGGTATAGCTAGTTGACCTTCCTTAGCATTTCTTTTCATTAATTCCCTTGATATTCTGGACCACTTATTCTTCCAAATGAATTTTGTTACTATTTTTTCTAGCTCTATAAAGTAGTTTTTTGGTAAATTAATTGGTACGGCACTAAATATGTAATTTAATTTAGGTAAAATTGTCATTTTTATTATATTAGCTGGAGCCAGCCATGAGCAATTGCTATTTTTCCAATTAGTTAGATCTGACTTTATTTGTGTGGACAGTGTTTGGTAGTTGTGGTAATAGAGGTCCTGGGTTTGTTTTGGCAGATAGATCCCCAAATATTTATAATGTCTACAGTAACTTTAAATGGGATTTCTCTTGCTGTTGAATTTCATTGGAAATATATAAGAATGCTGAGGATTTATGTGGGTTTCTTTTATATCCTGCAACTTTGCCAAATTTATTTATTGTCTCAAGTAGTTTTTTACTTGATTCTCTAGGATTCTCTAAGTATATCATCATATCATCTGCAAAGAGTGATAGCTTGGTCTCTTCTTTGCCTAATTTGATTCCTTTGATTTCTTTTTCTTCTCTAATTGCTACTGCTAACATTTCTAGTACCAGATTGAATTAGAGGGGTGATAGTTGACAGCCTTGTTTCACCCTTGATCTCACAGGAAATGCTTCTAACTTTTCACCATTACATATAATATTTGCTGATTGCTTTAAATAGATGTTACCTATTATTTTAAGGAAGGCTCCATTTACTGCTATGCTTTCTAATGTTTTTAATAGGAATGGCTGTTGTATTTTGTCAAAAGACTTTTCTGCATCTATTGAGATGGTCATGTGGTTTCTCCTAGTTTAATTGTTGATATGATCAATTATACTGATGGTTTTCCTAATACTAAATGGTCCTTGCATTCCTGGAATAAATTCTACCTGATCAAAATTTATTATTCGTGTGATAAGTTTCTGTAGTCTTTTTGCTAGTATTTTATTTAGAATTTTTGCATTTATATTCATGAGGGAGATTGGTCTATAATTTTCTTTCTCTGTTTTATCTCTTCCTTATTTAGGTATCAGTACCATATTTGTTTCATAAAAAGAATTTGGTAGGACTCCTTCACTAATTTTCCCAAATAGTTTGTAGAATATTGGAATCAATTGTTCTTTAAATGTTTGATAGAATTCACTAGTAAATCCATCTGGCCCTGGAGATTTTTTTCCTATGGAGTTGACTTGTTAATTTCTTTTTCTGAGATGGGGTTATTTAAGTAATTTACTTCCTCTTCAGTTAACGTGGGCAATTTGTAATTTTGTAAATATTCATCCATTTCCCTAAGATTGTCAAATTTATGTTCATACAATTGGGAAAAATAATTCCTAATTATTGTTTTGATTTCCTCTTCATTGGAGGTAGATTCACCTGTTTCATTTTCGGTACTCATAATTTGTTTTTGCTCTTTTTAAATATTGAGTAAGGGTCTATGAATTTTGTTGTTGTTTTCTTTAAACCAGCTCTTAGTTTTATTTATTAATTCAGTAGTTTTCTTCATTTAAATTTTATTAATCTCTTATTTGGTTTTCAATATTTCTAATTTAGTATTTAATTGGGGATTTTGAATTTGTTTTTTTCTAGGTTTTTCAATTGCATACGCAATTTGTTGACCTCCCTTTTCTCTAATTTAATCATGTATGCACTCAGAGATATAAAACTTCCCCTAAGAACTGCCTTTAATGCATCCCACAAATTTTGGTATGTTGTCTCATTATTATCATTCTAGTGAAAGAAATTACTGATTGTTTCTATGATTTCTTGTTTGACCCACTCATTCTTTAGGATTAAATTGTTTAATTTCCAATTACTTTTCAGTTTGTCTTCCCATGGCCCTTCATTACATATAATTTTTATTGCATCATGATCTGGAAGGATTCATTTAATATTTCTGCCTTACTGCATAGAATTGTGAGGATTTTTATATCCTAGAACATGGTCAATTTTTGAGTATATTCCATGAACTGCTGTGAAGAAAGTATATTCCTTTTTATCCCCATTCAATTTTCTCCAGGGATCTCTCATACCTATCCTCTCTAAAATCCTGTTCACCTCCTTAACTTCTTTCTTGTTTATTTTGTGGTTAGATTTTTCAAGTTCAGAGAGTGGGAGATTAATGTCTCCCACTAGTACAGTTTTGCTATCTATTTCTTCCTCTAATTCCTTTACCTTCTCCTCTAGGATTTTGGATGCTATAGCACTTGGTGCATATATGTTAAGTAATGATATTTCTTCATTCTCGCTGGTGCCTCAACAGGATATAGTTTCCTTCCTTATCTCTTTTAATTAGGTCAGTTTTTGCTTTTGCTTTATCTGAGATAAGGATTGCTACCCCTGCTTTTTTACTTTAGCTCAGGCAGGATATATTTACTTCAGCCTTTTAGCTTTACCCTGTGTGTATCACTCTGTTTTGTAAACAGCATATTGTGGGATTATGATTTCTAATCCATTGTGCTCTGTCTCTGTTTTATGGGAAAGTTCATTCCATTCATATTTACAGTTATGATTGTTATCTGTTTCTTTCCCTCCATCCTAATCACACCCCTGTTAATGTTCATATTTTCCCCCTTTCTCCTTTCCCCCCTTAATCGTTTTACTTTTGACTACCGCCTCCCTTAGTATTCCCTTATCAGCCCTCATCCCTTTTCCTCCCCTTTCCCCTTATTTCTTCCCTCCCTACTAACCACTTCCCCATTTTGTAGCCCTTTCCCCCTCCAACTGTCTGTAGGATATTTTTATACTTAATGAATTATGTTATTTCTTCTTTGCACCAAGAGTGACAGGAACAAATCTCATGCAAAGTTCCTCTCCCTCCCCTTTCCCTCTAAAATTACACTTTTTATTTTCTTCTCCATAGAGTCCTATGCTTAACTGGTTGTTATTCCCTCCTTGCACCTGAACCAATGAGGGAAAAGCTCATATGATTCCCATCTCTCTCCCTTCTTTTCCTCTGCTATACAGCTTTTATGCCTCTATGTGTGGCATAATTTACCCTTTTCTCTTCATTCATTCCCTTTCTTCCATTGAAGTCCCTTTGTAGTCCTTAATAAGATTTTTTAAATTTAATTTTGTTTATTTTATACTCATACCCTCGACTTGTCTATAACCAGTTTGCTCTTATCAAATAGCAGGGTGTGTGTGTGTGTGTGTGTGTGTGTGTGTGTTTTCTTTTTTTACCTTTCTAAGTCAGTGTTGCATCTTGCAATTGGAGGTTGAATTTTCCATTGACTTTTGGCTTTTTTATCAAGAAATCTGGAACTCTCTTATATCATTGAATGACCATCTCTTTGCCTGGAAGAATATGCTCAGTCTCACTGGGTATGTTATCCTTGGTTGTAACACAAGCTCTTTTGCCTTCCAGAAAATTGCATTCCACTACCTCTGATCTTTCAGTATAGAGGCTGCCAAATCCTGTGCAATCTTCACTGTGGACCCTCAATATTTGAATGGTTTCTGGCCACTTGAAGTATTTTCTCTTTTATCTGGTAGTTCTGGAGTTTGGCCACATTTCAAGGACGTTTCAGTATGGGATCTCTTTCAGCAGGTGTCTGGTGGATTCTCTTGATTTCTATTTTACCTTCAGGTTCTAGTATCTCAGGGCAGTTTTCCTTAACAAACTGTTGGAGAATGTTGTCCAGGCTCATTTCTTCATCATGATTTTCTGGTAGGCCTATGATTTTCAGATTATCTCTCCTGGATCTGTTTTCCAGATCAGTTATTTTTTCTTTGAGTTATTTTACCTCTTTTCTAATTTTTCCTTCTTGTTGTTTTGTTTGACTAATTCTTGGTTCCTCATAGAGTTATTTCTTTCAATTTGGTTGATTCTAGTTTTTAGCAAATCATTTTCCATGGTTAATTTTTGGAGCTCTTTTTTTTTTATACACTTTTCTTTTTAGATAGATGTTTTCTTCATTATAATGTTTTTCTAATTCTGCTATTTTGGTTTTGAGAGAATTATTCATTTTGTCTTCTATCTCTCTCATTCGTTTTTCAAAGTTCCTTTTGATCTCATCTAGGAAAGCCTTCTGTGCTTGGGACCCACTGTGGGTGTGGAGTCCACATTGTCTTCCTCTGAGTTTGGTTCCTCCTTCTGAGGATATTAGGACTCCAGAGTCTTTGTAGTCTGCTTTCTACCCATTTTGAGGCAGGGCCCTAGCCAATCCTTCCTCTAGGGATCCCAAGCCTTCACTGTAGAGGGTTTTGCCCTGGGGCAATAAGTGCTATGTTTTTAGGGTGGGGGCGTGGGGTTTGGAGCTGGTGAGGTTCACTCTATCATCCTGGTTTTTGGAGGTCCTGATAGGGGCTTTTTAATTTTTTATTTAAATTTCTGGGTTATGAAGTGGTAGCCCCAGGAGTGTTTGCTGTCCAGGACAGGGGCCCCTGTATTTGGTTCTTTCCTTGCTCTTTCCAGTCCCAGTTCTTTGGTGATAGGCCTGGTAGTTGCCCTTGTAGTTCATTGGATGACTTGCCCTCTGAGTTGATCAGGCCCCTTCCAGGCCTGCCTCTGCTGACTGATCTAATTATTTTTAAGAAAAATATGTTTCTACCTCTTCTCAAACCTTCGCAGTGATGGGAAGGGTGCATATCTAGAGCCATGGAACATTACTTAAAACACCAATTTCTTAATGAATTGATAAATTTTGATGTTATTGCGTTTTTCTTTTTAAATTTTTGGTAATAATGAAGGATTTTCTGGGAGTGTGAAAAGGAAGTATATATAGGGAAATTTTAGAGAAAAAGAAAGGATGATTAAAATCTGTTTAAAATAGTTTTGAATTTTGGTATTTGGGTTTCCTTATGTTGAAATATTGAATATAATAAAGATTAACCAAAAAAATAAGCTAGTTTGAAGAATGTAATGTTTTTGGAAAAAGAAAATTCACATTCTCTCAATGTATGTGTGTGTGTGTGTGTGTGTGTGTGTGTGTGTGTGTGTGTGTGTGT
>NW_027187335.1:7810709-7823400 GCF_028583685.1 Petaurus breviceps papuanus | reverse complement strand
TGTGTGTGTGTGTGTGTGTGTGTGTGTGTGTGTGTGTGTGTGTGTGTGTTTTAAAGCAATTGGGGTTAAGTAACTTGCTCAAGGTTATACAGCCAGTTATTTCTGTGTGTGGTGCTAAGTATCTGAGCCCGGATTTGATCCCCAGTTCATCCCAACACTGGAGCTGGTGCTCTTACTTGCTGAGCCACCTGGCCTCCCCTAAACAATTGGGGTTAAGTAACTTGCTCAAGGTTACACATCCGGGTGTTTCTGAGTGGGTGCTAAGTGTCTGAGCCCAGGATTCAACCCCCAGGTCATCCCAACACTGGAGCTGGTGCTCTTACTCTCTGTGCTACCTGGCCACCCCTACATTATCTCAATGTTAATTCACTCCAAAACAACAGAAGTATTCTTGACTTGACAAGTATGGATACTCCATATACTAATTCAGGTTATCACCCCTATACACCTTACTAGACAGTTTTCATGCACAATTGTAAATCAAAACATTCTTTTCCTACTAATCAACCTTCTAGTGATGAATCTCTCCAAATATAATCAGGCTAGTCTCAGAGGTATAAGACAAGGAGTATATCACTAGTCCTTTTCCACTTGGCATGACATTCCAGAACTTACTCTCCACTAACATAATAGCTTGAGAGGCAGCACAGGAATTATATAAACAGGCACCCTGTATTTGGATTAACATGACCTTGCTTCAAGTCCTGGTTTTATCACTTCTTACCTTGTGTGACCTTGGTTAAGGCATTTAACTTTTATGGGCTTGTTTCCTCAAAAGTAAAGTGAAAGCTTTATATTATATGACATTGAAGATGGTTCCCAATTCTAAATGTATGATCCTACAAATTCAGACTCACTTTGATGAAGCATTTTCAATAACATTTTGATAGTGCCAACATGTCTTTATTCATTATTAATGCCTTATAAATACCAGTAAGATACGCAGTCTTTGACCCAACAATAGAACTATTAGGTTTGTATCTTAAAGAGATTAGAGAAAAAAAAGAAAAAAGATATATTTGTGCAAAAATATTTATTGCAGGGTTTTTTTTTTGTGGTAGCAAAGAAGTAGAAAGTAAGCAGATGCCCATCCATTCTGGAATAGTTGAGCAACTTGTGATATAAATTGTGATGGAACACTATTATGCTGTAAGAAATGAATAAAGTAATGGTTTCAGGATACAAAAAAGATGGAAGATTTATATGAACTGATGCAAAATGAAGTGAGCAGAACCAGGACAACAATGCACATGGCAATAACAATATTGTATCTTCAATCAACTGTGAAAGACTTAACTACTCTGATCAATACAATGATCCAAGACAATGACTAATGATAAAACAATGCTGTCTACATCCAGAGAGACAACTGAGGAAATTTGAGTGAAGATTGGAGCATATTTATTTCACTTTATTCTTCTTGTTTTTTGGGAATATGGCTAATATTAAATATGTATTTATTTAATGCATAGTTAATATTAATATTTATTATTATATAATAATATAATATAGTACATCATTATGTATTTATTTGTAGTTATATTAAATATATATGCAATATATCATATGATGTATAAATAATATATGATATACAAACAGTATATAAAATATATTTATATATGTTTATTTTTATGTTATATAATAATATAATATATTCTAATATTTAACACTTTCCATGTATGATAGAGCATATTGCTTGCCTTCTAATGAGTAGGAATTTGGAAATCACTTTTTAAAATGAATGTTAAAATAAAATGTAAATATTAAACATGAGGAAATAAGTATGGACTAATGGATTGAAAGCTGCCCTTAGGGTCAGAAAGACCTTGGAATCATGATCTGTTTCTGACATTTACAGATTAAAAGACCTTGGGTACATAAATTACACTCTCAGTGCCTGGACTGAGAGTAAAACTTACAGGACAATTGTTTTGTGTTGTTTCCTACAAATCTCACACCCTTTCCAACTTTACTCTAGCTTGGTAGTACCACTATCCTCCAAATTACCCTGATATACAACCTAGGTGCCACACTATACTCCTCACACTTATACCACAACAAATCTTGTGTAAAACCTTGTCATTGCAACCAACATAACATCTCTCAAGTATATCCCTTTCTTTCTTCTCACAGCAAACATTTCCCTGGTGTAGATCTTGACTGAAACAACTTATGGTTAATCCTACTGGCTTGTCTTTCATTACTCCAGTCTATCCTCCACTTAGCTGGCAAAGCAAATTTCCTAATGCTCAGGTTTAATCATATCATCCTTTACTACCCTCCCTCCCTCCTTCCTTCACACACACACACACACACACACACACACACACACAAATACACATGCACACACACACACATGCATTCAATAAACTTCAGTGCCTCTCTGTTAGTTCTACTTCAATTATAAAATTTTGTTTGGCTTTTAGAACCCTTCCAACCTTATACTGTACTCCCTTCCATGCACTCTATAATCCAGTTGCACTGGTATGCTTGTTGTTCTTTCCAAAAGGGAAATTCATCTATGAATTTGCACTGGCTATTCACCATGCTTGAGGGTAGGGTGGGAAGAGGCAATGTACTTTCCTAACTCCTCTCTGCCTTCTGACATCACTGGCTTCCACCCAAACTTGCCCATCTATAGGAGGCCTTTCTCAGGCTCCTGTTTCCCCCTTCACCCCAGTGAGGCCAGTCTCTGTCTTCTGTGATTACTTTTGCAAACTTTAAGTTATAGCATATTTATGCACATACACGTACATGCTATTTAGATAGTTATTTGCATCTTTTCTCCCCTATTAGAACTTGATCTCCTTGACAGCAGAGGTCATACTTTTGTCTTTCTTTGTAGTCCCAATGCATAGCACAGTGCTTGGGATATAGGGTGTGTTTAATAAATGCTTGTTGATTGACTAATTGATTGAAAGTTGCATATAGGTATGAAATCATAGGTCCAGTTGATTAAACAAACACAAGACCAAGAACAATAACAACATATTTTGTCACTAAAGTAGCATGTTGAGAACAGGTGTTCTATCTGTCCTCCAAACTTCAATCTATTTTATAACATACATTTAAGAGTTTGTAACTTGTGAATCCATATCAAAGCTGGTTAAATTCTTTGCCAGATAAATTTTAAAACAGGTATTTTTCATGGTCAAGTAGAGTACAGTCAATTTTATTATAGATAAACACTTTTGTCTTTTAATTTTCTTGTGATTCCTGGGATTGAACATTCATTGCTTTCTTTTCTTTTTTTTTGTCAGTGCAAACCATATTCTTCTTCTTCTTTTCTTTTTTTTTGAGGGTCAAATGTTGGCATTTATTATTTAAGTTGAAGAACAGGTTATGAGGGGGGTGGGGGGCAAGGGAGTAGATAGGGAGCTGAGAGCCTCTCCTCTGTGTCTGCTCTAGATGGGGTTGATCCTGATTTCTGAGCCTTGGTCCAGGGTACACAAGAAAGCACATGATCAGATGAGGTTCCAGGGGTACAGGTTGAGGAAAACACTGGGGGTGGCCAGAGTTACATATCCAGCCAGAGGTGGGGGCTGGGATTCTCCTTGGATCAGCAGCACCGCTTCCTTTTGGGAACTGAAGCCTAGTGATAAGTCTCATCCCACATATTTTTCATAAAACATTCTTATAGTTAAAGTCTTTGTGCTAAAGGATTCTTTCATCACCTCTCTAACTTCTTGTACTTTGCTTGTAGTTTCTTTGAATATGCATGTGACTTGTAGCTGCCTGCTCAAGAGCTTCTACTTGCTCCTCAATTAAGGCGATCTGATCCAGATAAGGCTGAAGTGCTGCAGATTCCTGGTTTAAGCCCTTCCAGGTTTCAGCTTATGTTTACTGCAATAGCTTTCACTTCTAGATACTTCAAGCTAATTAGTTTGTTCATATTTTCCAGAAGTGTATCATCTTCACTGGTGGCTGGCAGCTTTCCCGTCAGGTATATGGCATTTTGGAAAACATGTCCTGGCATAGCCCCATGATGTCCACCTGGGTGGACTCCATGGCCTCCTCAGCCATCTCCACCATGGCATTGTCTGGGCCGGGGAAGGGAAGAAGCAGAAAGAATGGAGGGAAGGATGGGGATGGCCGAGGAGGGAGGGGAAAGGGGAAGGAGGGGAAAGGGAAGGGAGGGGAAAGGGAAGGGAGGGGGAGAGGGAGAGGGAAGGTGAAGAGGATAAGGAAGAGGGAAGGGGACAAGGAAGGGGAGAAAAGGGGATGGGTGAGCAGCCAGAGAGGGAGATAAGGCTATTCTTCTTCTTATCCCATTTAGTTCCCTCAGTAAATAATTTCTGAAAGAGAGAGTAACCTGATGAGATTCATCTAAGTCTAGATACCAATGACAGTTAGGTTGAAGCATTATGCACCTAGATTATATTTAACAAAAGCTTCATGGATTCCCTGCACCTGTGAGTGATTGAAAAACCAACTGTGAACACATTTGTTCATTCATATCTGTGCTAAAGCAGATATGATTCTCATGCATGTGCCATCATTTAAGTTTTCACTATACTTCAACACTTTCTAAGCCTGCTGTGGAGATTCTGCCAAGTGACATATTTACTCTCATGTAATAGCAATGTGCTATAAAACGTCAATCAATGAACATTTGTTAAGTACTTATTATGTGTCAGATACTATGGTAGACCTTGGCTTGTGTATACAAGTACAAAGAATGAAATAATATTTACTTACTGTTGATTTGCATTCTAATGAGGGAGACAACAAATACATATATAAAAGCATGTAGCAGAAATATAGTGTCAATAAATACTAGTATATACAAAGTAGCTAAATACAAGGTAGTTTAGGAGAAAGGGTCCCAGTACTTGAGAGCAGGGATGGATCAGACAAACCTTCATATAGAAAGGATGCTTGATCTGCATCTTAAAGGGAAGAAAGGGACTCTGAATTCAATAAAGAGTTAGTACTTTTGGGGCGGCTGGGTGGTGCAGTGAATAGAGCACTGGCCCTGGAGTCAGGAGGAGCTCAGTTCAAATTCAGCCTCAGATACTTAACACTTACTAGCCATGTGACCTCGAGCAAGTCACTTAACCCCAATTGCCATGCTTTTCCCCCCTCCAAAAAGCAAAAAAAAAAAAAAAAGAGTTAGAATGTTTTAGGCAAGTGGGACTAGATATTGAACATCTTCTGTGAAGACTAGAGAAAAATCCAGTTTGGCTAGATCACAGGATGTGATAGGGGAAGTATTGTTCAATGAGTCTGGTTGCACACATTTTTAATTTTTTATATTTGATGCTAGAAGCAATAGGAATCCACTGGAATTGATTGGGTCCAGAAATCAAATAGTTAGACCCAAGTTTAAATAAATTACTCTGGCAGCAGTGTATAGGATAGATGGAGAAAGATTTGAGGCAGGAAGATTTAATTAGGAGACCATTGAAATAATCTAGACAAGAGCTATGCATATTCCCATTTGATTTGGACAACAGCTCTATGAAATATATGTTATTATTTTTGCCCTTTTGCAGATGAGCAAATGAGGAGAAGGGAGGTTAAGTGACTGACACTGAGACACACAGGGATTAAATGTCTGAGCTAGGATGTGAACTGAGGTCTTTCCAACTCCAACTCTGGTCCCTTATCTATTATGCCACTTATCTTCCTGAGCTCTCCCCACCCCCATCCCCCACCCCCACCCAACAGCAAGATATTTATGTTTGTGGCTTTTTTTCTTCATGTTTTATAACAATTGCCCTTAAAGTAGTGTGTTAAAATGGGAAAATGCTAGACTTGGACTTGAGAAGACTTGAGTGACTCAGACACTTAAGTTTTTTGACCATGACTAAGTTACTACTTCATTGCTCTCAGCCTTTGTTTCCTCATCTGTAAAATTAAGGTTTTTGTGGGGAAAGCACCTAATCTTAAATTGCTAAAGTAATACAAGTTACAAATTTTATTTCCCTGGTTGAATATAAGCTTCTTGAGGGCAGGGTTGTTTAGTTTTTTTTTATATTTGTAATCTCAGCACTTGTGACAGCACCTTGACCATAGTTGATACTGACCAAGATGGGGTTAGCTTTTCTTATTAAGCTGGTGATCTCTGAGAAGACTGTTTTCCTAATGCAAACAATCAAAAGGTATATAAAAGAGTGGGATCAAATCAGCTTATAGTAATTTTAACTTTAGTACAAGAGATTGAACATAGCACTGTACTTATAGAAAGACTGTTTTGTGAAATCAATTCTTCCTTTCTGTTGTTCCTTCCAGTTTTCTTCCAGGATAATGAAAACAACATTTTAAAAGCATATGGAGGAGCTCTTGAAAGAAGGTAAAATTATGAATTATTAAAGTTACTGTGGCTTCTTGATAAAAATTTTATGATAACTATACAGTGTTCGTCTGGCCCTGCCCTTCAGCAGTGTGGAAACATGAGTTGTGCTTATTTCAAGTCGTAAATTGGTTTGCTCTTATCGACTCGTTTAAACAAGCTTTCACAGAACCGGGCATAGAGGTGCCAAATGACTCCAAATCATAAGATAAAAGTTGTTTTTCTTTTCCTTACTCTCCTCAACCATTATATCCGTTATATCAAGACCTTCCATTATGTTGCAAAATACCTTGTCTTTACAGAGGTTATTATGTTAGCAAAAACAATGCCCCAGCATGTTATAGATTTAATGAGCTAAAATCCAATGTAAGGATAGCCTTAACTAGGAAGCACATACAGGTACTTAGAAGATACTCTGTGGGGTTGTGGTGGTGGTGGGGGGGGGATACTAGGATAGAGTGCTGAGTTTAGAATTAGAAAGATAATTCCATGAGTTCAAGTCTGGTCTCAGATATTTGCTTAATGTATGGCCCTAGGCAAGTCACTTAACCTTGTTCATCTCAGTTCCTCATCTGTAAAATGATCTGGAGAAGTGGTAAACCACTTCAATATCTTTGCCAAGAAAATCCCAAAATTGGGTCATGAAGAATCAGATATGATTGAAATAACTGAACAAGAATACTATGTGTGATATTTTAAAGCCAAAATGATTGGTGATTAAGAATGATGTTAATTTCACCACTAACTCTCTTTGATTCCTCTATTCCCTTATTGCTTCTTCACATACCATTTACATGAGTAAATGCTATTTCTGGGCTTGATCATAACAACCCAACACCCAGGGGACCATCTGACACTTCAAAGAAAAATGCTTTATAAAAAGAAGAAACAATTCACTCAATTTCAATAGCATATCAAATCTACCCCCTCCAAGGACACTTTGTAGTCTATATTAGAAAAGACATATGTGATTTTTATTTTAGACATGAGTAGGAGTGATCAGGAAGACCAATGAGTGTCCATCTAGTTTTCTTGGAACTGTAAGAAACAATTCAGACTGTGGCTTCCATCAGTCAAGTGGATTTAAACATTTTTTTCCTATCTGTTCCCCTACTGTGGAAGACAGTGAGAAATGCACTGCCTTTGGAATCAGCAAATAAAATTAAATCCTATCTCCAACAGTTATTACCTGTGAGTTAGGAAGGTCACTTATAATCTGTCAGCCTCTGTTTCTTCATCTGTAAAATGAAAGACCTGGACTTGATGACATGTCCCTTCCACCTGTGCTGCTGTTGCCAACTGGCCCCATCAGACCCACCTTGAAATTGGAAGCCTTGTGTTCTGAAACAAAAAAAAAGTTAGAAAAAACAAATGTAAATAGGTTTAGTGTGGGTGGAGAGACTCATCATAGAATGAAGAGTAGACTCTAACAGAAATGCATTGAAACAACCACCAATTTACAAAGCAAACAGAAAGATTTTCTCTGATAAGAAGGGGCAAATTGAGGAGAGCAGGGAGACAGAGGAGCAGAGGTACAGGAAAAACATCAGGCTTAGGACAATAATCTCTGACATTTATATAACAAGTACTTTATATATGTAATAGGGTGCATATATAGCTGCCCTATTTACTTCCAGCTAACCCTGTCTGTTAGCAAAGCTCTTAGGAACTTTGGGTATGATGGAATCCCTGACTACTTCCAACCAGATACATTCAACTCAGCACTGAGAGATAAAGGTAGTAATGAGGAAGTAATCCTTTTATTGGCCACTGAGTAGGAAGATCCAATGACTCAGTGGATCTTAAAAGTAGTATTGTCTCCCCTTCCGCACTCCTCTCTCCTCTTCTTTCCTCCCCCTTCCATCCCCTATCCCTCTCTCCTCCACATTTCTTCCCTTCCTTTCTGGAGATTTTATCAGGTATATTTGAATCTCTTCCTAAAGGGATCAGGTAAAGGACCTACATGTGCAAAAATATTTCTAGCAGCTGTCTTTGTGGTGGCCAAGATTTAGAAATTGAGGGGATGCCCAGCAATTGGGGAATGGCTGAACAAGTTGTGGTTTATGAGTGTAATGGAAGACTATTGTGCTATAAGAAATGATGAATAGGCAAATTTCAGAAAATCCTGGAAAGATTTATATGAATTGATGCTGAGTGAAGTGAGCAGAACCAGGAGAACATTGTACATGGTAACAGCTACAGTCTGTGATGACTGATTTTGACAGACTAAACCTTTCTCAGCATGAAAGGACCTAAAACATTTCTAAAGAACTCATGATGTAAAATGCCATCCATATCCAGAGAAAGAAATATGGAGTCTGAATGCAGAGCAAAGCAGACCATTTTCTTTTCTTTTCTTTTTGTTTTGTTTTTTTCTTTCTCATGGTTTCTCCCATTCCTTAAAACTGTTCCATACAACATGACTAATGTGAAAATATATTTAATAGGAATATATATGTACAACCTATATCAGATTGTAGGATATCTTGGGGAAGGAGGGTGGAAGGAGAGGAAAAATTAAAAACCTATGGAAGTAAATGTTGAAAACTAAAAGTAAATAAATTAAATAAAAAAAAACAAACAAAAAGGGATCAAGGTAGGAAGCAATTAGTCCCACGTGACACCTGGAGCAGATACTAGGTTAGGTGAGATGAACCTAGGCTTTGGGGTCTCTGGCTCCCTTTCCTGCTGGGTTTTTTTTTCATGAGTGACTAAACAGTGACACTGAGATGGAAATGTCCAATATTAGAAGCAATATTGTGACTTCAGGAGGTTGAAGATCCTAGGGTCATAAGGTTACTAATGACAATGGAAACTTCTGAATTGGAGATGATACTACCAACAGAAAGAAAACCTCAACCCTCCCCTGTCTTGCTAGAAGACATGGATATGCAAGAAAAATAATCTGATCCTACCTCTAGAGGATCAGGCTCCCATAGCATTAAACAAGTCTGATCATTGCATAGGTAGGTTCATAGCAGAAAGACCTTGTAATGGAGGAGAGAGTACAGCACCTCAGACTCCCCAAGATAAATTCAGATTCTTATTGTTAGATCCATGTTAGCACACTTGAGCCTCATGACAAACTTGTGAGCTAAATATGTTAATATATCAAAGATATGTGACTCTGATGACATCCAATCAGTAATGTGAATGAACATATTAGGAGGGCCATCTCATGGTTCACCTACAGAGACAGTTTATAAGTGTGAGAGGGAAGTTTTGGACCTAGGCCTTATTGTCTCTTTACTCAAGCACTCTATCTGCTATGTCATACTATGCCATTTTATTTCATATATACATGTCTTTATTTCATATATACATGTCTATGTCTTATCTGGAAAAAATAAATAGCTATGCTTAATCTTTTACAAATGGGGAAACTGAGGCCCAGAAAGATCAAGCGATTTGCTAATGGTCATACAACTAGTAAATGTCAAGTCATTCCTAAATTCTGATTCTTCTTCTCCTTATTATTATTATTATTATTAATTTTTTCACCTCAGACCTTCCATCTTCTTCTGGGTCTGCCCTTTGAAGTAAGAGGAACAGGAAAGTTGGTGAGGAATATTAATTCTTTCTCTTGCTTTGTAGGTCCCATTTTCATATGCTACTCATCTTACCCTTAAGAAGGAAGTGGAGGGACATGGCTAGGTGGCAGAGTGAATAGAGCACTGGCCCTAGAGTCAGGAAGACCTGAGCTCAAATCTGGCCTCAGACACTTAACACAAAAAACTAGATGTGTGACCTTGGGCAAGTCACTTAACCCCTATTGCTCTACTTTCCCCCCTCCCCCCGAAAAAGAAGTAATCTCTCCTTTGCTCTTCTGATCATGTGCCTGACATCTCATATTGCATTTGCTTCCATCTTGATCTCCACCTTCTTTTGGGAAATGGAGTGGAGTCCTCCATTCAATTCTCCATTCTTACATCTGAGCATAACCCTTCACCCATATAGATCATCTTTGAAACCCCATCCCTCACTCCACCTCCCAATTCTTTATCTCCATACCTCTCAACCCTCCAACCCCCAAATTTTAACTAAACACTACCCAGAGCTTCCACTGTGCCCTATGGAATACCTTTTTCTATAGGCAATAAATTTCCTTTTATCCTAAATAATTTTATTTCCCATTCCTTCCATCTACTAGCTGTAACATGGTTCCCACTGAAACCTGGGTCCCTTCTGATTATAGCCTCCCTGGCCACCCTTTGCAGTATTGGCTATGCCTCCCTTCACTGATTTAGGTGGGGGAGTTGGAATACTCTTTGTTCCCCATTGCCACTTCCAAATTCTCCCCTTACCTCCATAACTCTGTAACTGCCCTTTGAAGGTAATAGTATTCATATCTAACATTAAATCAAAATCCTGATGGCTACTGTTGAGGGACCTTCTGGTAACTCCTTTTCCTTTTTCAATGAGTTCAGAGCATTTCTTTTCTCTCTTCTCCAATTACTCTCCTCATACAAGTGGACCATTGAATTTTCACCTCTCACTCTGCTTATCCTTTCAAAACCCTACTCTGTACTAGCACTATGGGATGGTGTTGGATTGTTGCATTGATGAGAACAGCTAAGTCCTTCACAGTTGATCACTATATAATACTGCTGTTACTCTGCACAGTGTTCTCCTGGCTCTGCTCACATCTCTTTGTATCCATTTGTGTAAGTTTTTTTTTTTTTTCTGCAGGCATGCTCGTCATTATTCTGATAGCAAAATAGTATTCCAACACAATAATATACCACAACTTGTTTGGCCATTCTCTACTTGATGGATATCAACTCAATTTCCAGTTCTTTGTCACCACAAAAAGAGCTTCTATAAATATTTTTGCACTTATTAGTCCTTTCCCCTTTGTCTTAATCTCTTAGAAGTACAGAGTTAGTAATGATATTGCAGGGACAAAGGGTATGTCAGTTTTATAGCCCTTTGGCTATAGTTCTAAATATTCTCTAGAATTGCTGGATTAGTTTACACCTCTGCCAGCATTGCATTTGTGCTCCAACATTTATTATTTCCATTTTCTGTCATATTAGTCAATCTAATAGGTGTGAGGTGGCACCTCAAAATTGTTTTAATTTCTCTAATTTATAGTTATTTAGAACATCTTTCATGACTATAATTTACTTTCTGTCTCTCCCTGTCTCCTGTCTAATTTCCTATAGCTTAAAAACATCCCAATATTTCCTCTATCCTGAAAAATTCTCACTTGATTCTTCCATCCCTGTTTACTAACTTCCTGTGTATTTTCTACACTTAGTAGATTACATCCTCACAAAGACCATCTATAACAGTTACCTCCACTTTCTATTCTCCCACTCTCTTCTTAACCCCTTCAAATATATGTTCCAACTTCATCATTCAACTAAAACTTCTCTACCAAAAGTTGCTAATTGCCTCTCAGTTGCCAAATTCAATAGTTTATTTTTTTTTTATCAATTTTCAATCTCTGCAATCTCTCTGCATCTTTCAATACTGTTGATCACACACCCCTCCTGGATATTCCTTTCTACCTAAGTTTTGGGTCACTACTCTTTCTTAGATATCCTCCCATCTGACCACTTTCCAGTTTCCTTTTCTGAATTCTCATCTAGATCATGCTTTCTAACCATGCGTGGTGCTTCAGCGACTTCTGTTCTTCCTCTATACTACTTTACTTCTTCTTTCTCTATATTGCTTTACTTAGTGATTTCATCAGTACCCATGTATTTAATTACCTTTTTTAGGGTAATGACTCTTATCTTTATCTATCCTGCCCCAAACTTGATAGTGCCCTAGAATTCCAGATCTCCCACTATCTTTCATACATCTAACACTACACATCCAGTAGACATCTTAAACTCAATGTGTCCAAAATGGAGATCAATATCTTTCTCCATAATCCCTTTCTGCTCCAACCATATTCCTTGCTTCTGCAGAATGGAAACTATACTCCCAGTCTTTCATGCTTGCAACCTAGAAGCCATTATAGACTCTTCACTATCTCTCTCACACCCCATCCCACCTGTTACCTGTTACCAATGTCTACCAGTTTCACCTTTGTAATATCTCTCACATATACCCCCTTCTCTACTCTGACACTGCCACCCATATATTACAGACGCTGGTTACCATAAAAGTAGAGGACCAGCGTGGGGAACTTGCAGCCTTGAGGCCACCCACCCGTGGCCCTCTAGGTGTTCAAGTGTGGCCCTTTTGACTGAATCCAAACTTCATAGAATGAAAGGCTCCCCACCCCTGAACTAGATTATAGCTATAGCCTATTGGTGAATCTGCCTGCCTCAAGTCTTTCTTTACTCCGATTCATGCTCTATTTTGCCATTTCCTTCCTTCCTTCCTTCCTTCCTTCCTTCCTTCCTTCCTTCCTTCCTTCCTTCCTTCCTTCCTTCCTTCCTT
>NW_027187335.1:7806543-7810191 GCF_028583685.1 Petaurus breviceps papuanus | reverse complement strand
TCCTTCCTTCCTTCCTTCCTTCCTTCCTTCCTTCCTTCCTTTCTTTCCTTCAGAAGGGGGGGAGGCAGGGCATTTGGGGTTGTGACTTGCCCAATGTCACATGGCTAGTAAATGTTAAGTGTCTGAGGCCCCATTTGAACTCAGGTCCTCCTGACTCCAGGGCTGGTGCTCTATTCACTGTGCTACCTAGCCACCCATAAAACCTCATTTCTTAACCCTTATTAGTTCTAGAGTAATATCTCTGTTAATTATTTCTTTTTTTTAAGTTTTATAGAACTTATTTATTTATTTTTGGTTTTCAACATTCATTTCCACAAGCTTTTGAGTTCCAAATTTTCTTCCCATCTCTCCCCTACATTCCAACCCAAGATGACAGGCATACTAATTAACACCTCAGGAATCAGGGATTTAAGGAATTCCTAAGGATTCCTTTAAGAAATTATTTTCTTCAGTGACCTTTTGGACCTCCTTTTCCATTTGGCCAATTATTCTTTTTATGGCATTCTTTTCCTCATTGGCTTTTTGTGCCTCTTTTTCCATTTGCATTGGTCTATGTTTTAAGGTGTTATTTTCTCCAGTCTTTTTTGTTTGTTCTCCTTTAGCAAACTGTTAACTCATTTTAAATGATTTTCTTGTATCACTCTCATTTTTCTTCCCAATTTGTTCTTACTTCTCTTACTTGATTTTCAAATTCCCTTTTGAGTTTTTCCATGGCCTGCAACCAATTGATATTTTTCTTGGGAGCTTTGGATGTAATAGCTTTGTCTTTGTTGTGTTCTTCTAGTTGTATGTTTTAATCTTCTTTGTCACCAAAGTAAGTTTCTATAGTCCAAGATTTTTTCTTCTCTTTGCTCATTTCCCCAGTCAATTACTGACTTTTTAACTGTTTGTTAAGATAGGATTCTGCTTCCACTGTGGAGGGTGTACTGTCTTTCAGTACTTCAATCATATTGAACTCTCCAATAGGCCATAGCAGACCACTACTGGCCATGGGGATTTCTTGGCAAAGATACTGGAGTGGTTTACTGTTTCCTTCTCTAGTGGATTAAGACAAACAGAGGTCAAATGGCTTCCTCAAGGTCATGTAGTTAGTACGTGTCTGAGGCTAGATTTGATTTCAGGTTTTCCTGACCCCAGGCCCTGAATTCTAACCACTATGTCATCTAGCTGCCTATCATGTAGTAGAAGATTAATAAATGTTTATTTATTGATTGACCAAATCTCATCCAAATGTCTTCTAATACCAGGTCAAGAGGTTTCTCCAATTTTTCCTCTATGCCATGCTACCTTATATCCCATAATTGTTTTAAGTGTTGAACATGGTCTGAGTAGGAATTCTAAAGAACAATTTCTTTTATATTAATCATACTTATGCCAGCAACCCTTTAATTTCTTGTATTAGAGCTTTTTTTGGATTTACTCTCTTTTTCTGTTGCAATGTCCCTCCAGGAACATAAAAACTGGTGTCCCTAGACAGAAGTCATAGGTCAAATTTGCATACCAGGAAGAAGATATGGCAATTCTTTCCTTATACCATTTTCATTTTTTAAAAAATGAACAAAAATAAAAAAAAAACCAACCGAAATTCTCTAAGGAAAGGGATACACTAAAAAAAAAACACGTTTGGTTGGACAATTGTGATATTAAGAAATAACAACTGAAACCCTCATGTACCCTGGCTGCTCCTCCATAAAACATTCCTGTTTTATTCCATACTGAACATGAATCATTCCTGTTCAGTGAAAGGCTAAGATATCTGGAAAGTTTGAAAATGGCTTTTAGGTTTGGGTATATTGTTTAGCAAGGTAGACACTCTCTTTTTCTTCTTAGACTTTAGTTCCCTCTTATGATAGACTTATAGTTTTCTTTGATAAGGAAAGAAAGCTACCTACTGGGCATTTTTCTCCAGCAACCTCAACATCCCATTCTTCATCCAGCATAAATTGGACTAGTTGCTAAAAATCCAAGGTCTGTCTCCTGATTTTCAGCCTAGGGGTATTCTTTTTCTATAAGTCATAAGGAAAATAAGTAGCCCATGAAAATCATAAAATAAGATTACTGTTGGGACAGAGAGAATGACCTGAATAAAACCCTCTCTTGCTTCGGGGTCTTCCAAAAAAGTGGGTCCTCTTTTAGCAGCCACAATTCTTTAGATTAGAGAACACATTTTTTTTCATCCACACATGCAAAAAAGAACATTTCAAAATGATGGCTAGAACACATTAAAAATAAGATACTATTGATGGTTGAATAAAGATGTCAGGTTTACATTTTCCAAATTTTTTTAAAAAGAGATAGATTTTTTTGTTTACTTTTATTTTTGTTGATGTCTGTTCTTTACAGTTTTAATTAATTTATTTTTCTCCTCTTTATATAAAGAATACAGGAAAAAATGGTTGTAGCAAATAAGCACATTAAAATAAACATATTTGCTATGTTCAAATTATTATTAGCTATGTTCAAATATGTATTTCATTTTATGTGTTGAGTCTATCACCTCTTTCTCAGGAGGTAGGTTAAAATTTTCATCATTTTTCTTCTGAAGCCATGGTTAATTATTGTGTTGATCAAACTTCTTTAAATTTCAAAGTGGATGATTTTTACAACATTGAATGTTAGTCATACCTATAAAAATGATGAATGCTATATGGGATGAAGAGAAAATATGTACACTAATGATTACTGGTGTAATAGTGAACTGGTCCAGCCATTCTGGAGATCAATTTGGAACTATGCACAAAGGGCTATAAAATTGTGTATACTATCTGATCAATACAGCAATACAACTACTCCTTCTGTAGCCCAAAGAGATCAAAGGAAAGGGAAAAGGACCCATACGTGGGAAAAAATATTTATAACAATTCTTTTTCTGGTGGCAAAGAATGGGAAATAGAGGGGAAGCTCACCATTTGGGAATGTATGAGCAAGGTGTGGCATATGATTGTGGTGGAGTACTATTGTGCCAAAAGAAATAATAAATGGGGCTGTTTCAGAAAAAAAAAATCAAACCAAACAAAATATGGTAAGACCTATATGAACTAATGCAAAGTAAAGTGAGAACTAGGACAGCATTGTGTTCAAGAGCAGCAATGTTATAATGATTGTCCAGTGTGAAAGACTTGGCTATTCTGATCAATACAATGAATGATCCAAGATTTTTCTAAAGGACTCATGATGAAAAAATGCTACCCATGATGAACTCTGAATGTAAATTGAAATATAATTTCCTCACTTTATTTTTCTTGCAGTCTGAATTGTATACATTGGTAGTTCTAAGATAAAAAAAAAATAAGATGGTATCTCTCAAGTTCTATTAGGTCCTTCCTGAGGTCTTTATGAGAAATTATATACTGAAGTTGAAAGAAAAAGGAAGTATAGTGGTTGGTTTGTTTTGCTATTTTGCATGGATGAAAAAAAAAGATTATTGGTAGACATGAAACCAAGAATAAAGCAAGACATCAGAGCAATACAACCAAACTATGAAAAATTGAAACTAGACAAGATTTTGCTAATCTCTAGGGATAAGGAAGTTATAGGCAAGATATATCATAGGAACTGTGTTTTATTGAATGAATGTCAAATCCCTGCTGTGTAGATAACTTTTCCTTTCCTTTCCTTTCCTTTCCTTTCCTTTCCTTTCCTTTCCTT
>NW_027187335.1:7719858-7806533 GCF_028583685.1 Petaurus breviceps papuanus | reverse complement strand
TTTCCTTTCCTTTCCTTTCCTTTCCTTTCCTTTCCTTTCCTTTCCTTCCTTCTCCTCTTGATGTTTATTTAATAATAGTTATTCAAATGATTTCATATAGGTCATCTTGGAGCTTCCTTATAATTTTTTTAAATGAAATTATATAATGTCTGAGATAGAAGAGATTTTAGGGATCCTTTCCTTCTTCCTTTCTTCTTTTCTTTCCTTCTCCCCATGTTCATTTAGCAAAAGTTATGCAAATGATTTCATGCAGGTCATTTGAATACTTGGAGATTGCTTAAAATTTTTAAAATAAAATTCTTTTTCTATTTCTGAGCTAGAAAAGACCTGAGACTCCTTCCTTCCTTCCTTCCTTCCTTCCTTCCTTCCTTCCTTCCTTCCTTCCTTCCTTCCTTCCTTCCTTTCTTTCTTTCTTTCTTTCTTTCTTTCTTTCTTTCTTTCTTTCTTTCCTTCCTTTCTGCTTCCTTCCATTCCTGTCCCCCCTATTCTTCCCTCACTAACTTTCTCTCTCTAATTTTGCTCTCTCATCCCTCTACTCCTTTTCTTTCTTTCCTCTCTTTCCTTGGCTTTTACTCTTTCCCCATCTCTCCATTAGGCATATTCCTAGCCTACATGTAGAGAAAGAGGTTACTGATCTCTGACCTCACTCTTTCCCTGCACAAAATCACTTAGTCTAAGTGCTGAACTGTGATTGATAATCAGAAGTGAAGCTTGGTATTGTGTTGCTTGTTCTTGTCCTGGCTTCCTTGTTAGTTTGCAGATGCTGTTGTGAAACTACAGTGTATCATTATATAACACTGCTCATTCTCTGTTCCCCACAGCTCTGTTCCATGGCAAGGTAGTGTGGGGAGCAATTACAAAAGTCTGTCTGAAGGTAGGCTAACTTCACTGTCTTTGGAGAAATAATTTAAGTATCTTTATTGGAGCCAAAATTTTTCCTCACCTCAAAAGACATTTTTGATTTGGCTTCATTTGAAAAGGATTCTAACAGAGCAAAAGGAAGCTTTGTGGGTTTAGAATGAAGAAAAGATCATTTTGCTTAGAGTATGGGAATTGGCAAGAAATAAGCCCTTTTACTCCTCATTCCTTTAACAATAGTTTTACAAATGACATCATATAGGTCACTTGGATAGTTGGATTTTCCTTATAATTTTTAAATATAGAATTATATAATGGCTGAGCTAGAAGGAACCTTTTAGATCTAGAGTGAAAAAAAATTAAATAGTTAATTTGAAGCAGGATTAACAGCCTAGTCTCCTGATTCCCAGACTGGGGCATTTTTCACTACAACATTTCTATGGAACACATCAAGCCAACTGGAAAACTTTTAGGTACTTTAAGATAAGAGATTGGATATGAATAGAGGAAATGCTAATTAGTACAAGCAGAATTCCAAAGGAACTGAATTGTTTCATTTTCTGGACAACATTATATAAAAGAAGGGAATAATCTTCATGAATTTTCAATCTCATCTGTAATGTTTTTTGACAATGTTTCCATTAGACCTTCATATCTTCAAATCTTTCCTTTATCACCTACTGAATTCTATTTTTATATACTACTTGACATGTAAATCTACCCCTTATGAAATGATGCTACTTTGGACTGTCTTGAAGTTATAAAAAAAATTGACCAAACTAGGAATGGTTTGAATTTATGACATAGTTCTTATCCTGTTTAAAAAAAATGCCTGAATCAATTTTGATGTACTTTTTAAAATTATAAAACTAAAGAGGTAAACTCCCTTTAAGAGAGGGACATGAAAGATCTTATAGAAATCCAGCTCAAGGCAAGTAAAGTGAACAAACATTTAGGAAGCATCTATTGTAATCTGGGGAATGAAATGGCAAACTCCTCCAAGAAAACCCCAAATGGAGGTCACAAAGACTTGGAAATGACTGAGAGAAAAAAATGTGCCAGGTATTTGTGCTAAAGGGTCGAAATATAAAAAAAAAAACAAAATAAACACCCCTTCCCACCCCCACCTCACCAAAAAAACCTCCCTGTTTTTGAAGAACTTACAGTCCAATGTGGTAGCCAATAAGTAAACAACTATGTAAAAACCAAGATATATGCAAGATAAATTCTAATCTTAGGGAGAAGGAGTGAGCATTAAGAGGAAGAGGAAAATCTTCCTATAGACGATTAGGATTTTAATTTGGATTTCAGAGAAATCAGAGATACCAGTAGACACAGATAAGAAATGAAACAATTCCAGGCATGAAACAACCATCATGTAATAGGAATGGGAAGAAAGCCAAGATCAATGGATCATAAAATACACAAGTGGGGTGGGGAGTAGGAGGGATCTATAAAACCAAGCATGAGCAGTTCTCCTGAGGACTGCTGCTGTGAATAACTTTAAGGTTCTGATCAAATAGTATAGTGAACTCTTTATTTATTCAGCAATAAATTAAAGCAAAACATTCACAACAATATAGCAGAACAATGTATTACTAAGGTGACCACATAATCTTAACAAAAAGATATCATGCAGTAAGCCACAATCTCCTCCATCAGTATAAAGTATCCATCTGGAATCTTCTATCATCTTGATTGGAGGCTGGCTTCCAATAATCCTTAACTCAGTTATCCTTAAGGGGTAATAATCCTTAAGTGAATCATCATTAAGGGGGTAGTGGAAAGTACAAACATCTTCCACTTCTAGATCACAGCAAGTCATAATCTCATCAGTCAGCATTAACTACCCAAGTAAAGGTCCTTTCATCTTGACTGGAGGCTGACTTCCAAACTTCATGCCTCCTCTTCCTTCCATACTCCCAATTCTTGCCTGGATTCACTCCACTGTTGCCTGGATTCACAGGTAGGCAGCTCTCTGCTCCTGTTCCATATGAAGCTCACAGTGACTAGTGACTAGTGTAATGTAATACCAAGCAAAGGCAACTTCCCAGGTTCAAAATACCAGCATAGGTGCTCTCTATTTTATTCAGTAACAAACCCAGAACAGAGAAGATCAAAACATGATATCATTCAAAATACAGTATTTACTAAGTATGATTAAATAATCTCCAAGTACTACCCCACCCCAGGACTTTCCAATCATTCAATCAATTACAAAGTCCCTGTTCTAAATACTACTCCACCCCTAGGCTATACCTTCTTTTGGTCCACCACAAAACCCCTCTTCTCAAATGGAGATTAGTTTCCAAACATAAGTAAAATACATTCATTTGCTCAACCATAGAACACAAAAAGGTCAAAAGTTCCCCACCCCTGGATCACAATTGAATCTACCCCAGAGTTACATCAAGTTTAAACACAGCACTTAATACCCAAATGGAGGTCTTTTCTTCATCTTGACACGAGGCAAGTTCTCAGCAATCTTAGTTCCTGGGGAGACAAGGCTTAGCAAGGCCATAAGATACATTGCCAGTCCCTTCATGAATTTATCCTCTGTCTGTAGAACAGTCCTAGAACCCCTGAACACATTAGCAAAGCCCTCTCCCAGGATTTCTGTAAATATACAACAAGAAAATCCTGCTTCAGGGCTTCTGAACCAACAGAAAGGCTCCCAGACCCCTGCAACAACAGCACTGTCCTTCACCAGTGGACAGTATTCATTCTGTCTGCCAGACAGTCTCCAGACCCCTGCAACAACAGTACTGTCCCTCACCAGTGGACAGTATTCACTCTCTGTCTGCAGGACAGTCTCAGGCCTTCTTAACCAAATGCCAGGTTCCAGGACTTCTTCAACAGGACAGTCTTTCACCAGTGGACAAATCTGGCAAAATAACATCAAAACAGACAGACAAAGTACCAGCAAAACAGCCATGTCTCCTCAGTCCTTGGCAGCTCAGGGGGCAGGTCTCAAAAGTCCAGGGCAATTCAAAGCGGCCACCAGCAATCTCTTAGTCTCTCTCCCTTCACGAGGTGCTACTTCCAAAAAGAACTTCCGCCTCTCTCTTGTCTCTCCAAATCTACATCACCAGCTCCTCCCACTTCAGGACTTTCTTTTCACATCAACAAGCCCATCGCACAGGTGGGATTAACAAACTCTGGGTTTTAATACAATCAATTTGAAAACCAAGCCAATACAGGGGAATCTTTAATTGCCATTACTATCACAACTAGTCCACTCCAAGCCCTTCATATTTTCTCTTTCTGGGAAGACAATGCTTAATAGAGCCATGACAGTGTTTACACACATTAAGCTTAGCAGAGTTCCAACAATATTCACACACATTGCCAGCACTGTCATCTCAATTTTCTTTCTGTCTGTAAAATCAACACAAGTCAACAGACAGAGTCCTTCTGTCTGACAAAGTAATGCAAACACAAATCAACAGTGAGTATTTCAGTCTGACAAAGTAACACCAACACAGACAGAACAGACACTACAAGTATTCTCCCTATCAGTTCTGCTTGATCCTGGCTGGTGCTTGAGCTTTTATATTCACTGCTCCTTCCTGTTCCACCCTTCCCGTTGTGTCTTTCCTGTTGCACCCTTTTGGAAAGTTCCTCCCACCTCGAGTTCCATGTGATGAACTTAGGCCTATTATGGGCAGGGAAGGTCTCCAAACTACCTTAGATCTATTAAGGGCAACACAATATATACTGTTTCCAACAATTTGATAGAATCATAGAAGAGACTCAAAGACACTTAAATAACTGAAACAAGGAGCAAAGTACCATTTTGCTTGCCATTGCAGGAGTAAGGTTTAAAAAGACTGAAAAGGTAGAAGGTGGATACATTATGTAGGGTGTCTAGAAAACAAATAGATTATTTCATGTTTGATCTTGTACGTAATAGAGAGCTACTGTAGTAGTTTGAAGAGAGGGGTGACATTGTTAGGTCTGTGATTTAGGAAGATCAATTTGATAAGAGGATGAAATATGTACTGGAGTGGGAAGAGGCTTGAGGCAGGGAGTCCCAATAGCAATATTTTGCAATTATCCATGAAACTGGTGTGGAGGACCTGCAAAAGGGTGCTGACTGTTTCAGAAGAGACAGTGGGGTATATATGAATGATATTAAGAAGATGAAATCAACAGAAACTGTCAACTGGTTATGGGCATGTTGTAAAAAAGAATGAGGAGTTCAGGTTGACATCTAATTTGTGAAACTGGATTGTTGGTACAATGGTAGTGCCTTCAAAAACAGTAGAAATATTGTGAAGTGGGAAGAGGTTGGGGGAAAGGTAATGAATTCATTTTTGTATATATTTAATTTAAGTTTTCCATGGGACATACAGTTCAAGATGTCCAATAGGCAGTTAGAGATGTATGATTGGAGGTCATTAGAGGGGTTAGGACTGGAGAAGTAGAATTTAGAATCATAAATATAGAGGTAATAATTGAATCCCTGAATTTTCATGAGCTCACCAAGCAGAATAGTAGATAGGAAGGAGAGAATAGAGCCCAGCTGTATTACAAACACCCCCACAAATATATTATAGGGCACAATTAGAAACGATGATTGAAAAAGCCAGAAAGAATGCAAGTAATATCCACTATCTTGTCCAAGATGGAATAAGACACCTTATAGTCTAAAAGTGCTTGGAAGAGAGGTTCCATAAGGAAATAGAACCTGCTTCTGTTCAGTAATATGTGACTCTCCATGATTCCCATTTTTGGGTGTTCTTGGCAAAGAAAATGTAATGTTCTTACCATTTCCTTTTCCAGCTCATTTTACAAATGAGGAATTGAGACAAAGAAGATTAACTAGTCACACAGCAAGTGAGTGTCTGAGGTCAGATTTGGACTCATGAAGATGAATCTTCCTGACTCCAAGCCCAGTGCTCTATTCAATCTACCACCTAATTGCCCTAGCAAATGGGTTCTGAAGAAAGTGGCTTGTGAGAGAATCAGAGAGAGTTTAAGGTACCTCATAGGTCATTGTGCAGCAAATCAGAGCCTGAGAAAGTCTAAAAAGCTTTTAAGATCTGTTATTAGAACTCCTACAAAAGGCACAATAGGAGATAAGGCCAACATGGCATCAACATAGCTAACATGTTGGGCAAACTTCTAGTAAGCCAGAGACTAGAGTAATTGTCAATTTCTGATTTGAACTCATTAGGGTCAAAGACAATGCAATGATCCTTTCTGATTCCATAAGATTGGTGATGAAATTTACTTTCTACCCCTTGGCGGAGAGATGAAGAACTAGAGGTACAGAATGAGACATGGACAATGTGTGGACTTATTTAATTTGGTTAGATTTATTAGTTATAAGAGAGGTGGATTATATGAGGAAGAATGAGTGGTTAGTTATTGTATTTTAATAAAAAATGGTGACACATTTAAAATTACAGAGAGGAAAGCAGAAGGAAGAGACAAAAGTTAGTGTTATTTATGAGTTAAATTGAATATATACCTTAAAATGAGGAAAGATAATAGACATTCATATTTTCCCATCCAATCCTCTTTTTCATTCATTTTGGCATATGGAAACGTTTCTATTGATTGTAAAATTCAAAATAAAAAAAGAAAAGGAAAAAGTGAGAAAGGTAGTCGTTTACCCTACCCATGAACTATAACTACATGAATACATGAGTGGGAAGATTTCAACAGTAGGAGAAAAGATCTAAACACTTATTGACTGATTCCTTCATTCACTGATTAGTCCACATTCTGACACTGCCTTCTCCATGTACTACACTCCTCTTTGTACACCAGTTCTGGTCATGTAAAGTAATTAGAATGATACTGATTTGCCTCATAAGGTACTAATAATGTACAATGGTTTTAAAAAAAGTAAGGTACAATGATGATGGTAATGATCAATGAACCAACAAGTGTTCATTCAGTGTGTACTATGTTAACCAAATACTATAATGAACATAAAGTTGATATCCAATACTCACCCCTGTGGGTGTGACATAATGTCCAAGACTAGGGAAGTGTCAATGTTAATGTACTGTGACCTAGTCAGACCACATATGGAGATCTATGTTCACTTCTATGTTCCACAGGTTAGGAATAATATTGGTAAGCAGGTGGGTAAGATTTATCTAAAGAAAAATGGAAATGATAAGCCCATGCCATGGATTTATCATGGAACTAGGTGGAATGGAAAGGAATAGAACAAGAATTTGTTAAGCTCTTGCTTTATGCCAGGTACTATGCTAAATGTTTCACAATATTATCTCATTTGGATAGGGTGGAACAAAATATTTAGCTTTAAGGTATAAAAGACTGTCGGATTGAAGAAAGGTTAGGCTTGATCCCAATAGGTAGAAATAGGAGCAATGGATAATAGAGACAGAGATAATAGAGAGGAAAACATTTTCTAACAAGTAGACCTATCCCAAAGTAGAATGAGTTACCTTGGGATGAAGTGTGTTCCATCACACTGAAACCAAGGGCTAGGTAACTGCTTGTTAGATACATTAGAGAGGGGAATCAGTTTCATGTCCAATTTGGACTAAATGCCTTCTGATTTTCCTTCCAACTCTGAGTTTCTGTGACACTCTCATTTCCCTCATTTTCTATTATTGAATGTGCAAGACAAGCCTCCCCTCAGGCCTTGTTAGGACTTTAAAAATCTTGTATCTACTTACAACTATATAGTAGGGTTAGATTGATATGTAGGGGAGATAGCTGGCCAACGCTTTTCTCTTTAGAAGCTGATGAAAATATCTTATTAACACAGTGAGTTTTACTATCATTCTTCTGTAAACATTTGCTAATAAATGTATACTTTCCTCTATGTAAAGTCACAAGAGTACTTACTATTATTTATCTTGTAATTTCTTTGGAATTCTTCTTAGTCTCTCAAACAGGGCAAAATTTATTCTCTCCAGTGTCTGTTTAGTCAGTCAGTCAACAAGCATTTTGCAAGCATTTATGTTTCTAACACTGTGCTGAGCACTGAGAATATTAACAAATAAAATCTCTTTCCTCAAGAAGTCCACATATTAATGATCTCTAATTTTATATTAAGGAAAATTTCAGCAAGATTCAGGTATATCTTGGTATTAGAAGATCTTATTCTTCTAATCATGTGTAAATTTAACTTCAGGCAAATCCTAGGTAAGCTCCTAGTTATTTTTATTGTATCTGACAGTGGGCATTATAATTTGCATCAAGATTGACCTCTGGATTGGTGGGTAAAACCATCCACCAGCTCACTTGCAAAAAAATATATATGCTGTCTTAACATATACTTGGATAGTTAATGGTAAAGTGATAGCCAGTATTTATGTAGTTTTACAGAAGGCAGTGCATGTGGTGATGTGGGCTGTTTAAACTAGTGTAAAATGTTTTGTCAGCTTAGACATATACCAAGTTCCACATGCTATTCACTCCATGAATCACACAAGACTTTAAATCTGGAGGTCAAGATCAACTGTCTGATCTTACATGCTGTATATTGAGACAGAGAGAGGTAAAATGGCTTTCTCAGAGTTATATAATTAATTATATGTTATTATATCTCTCTCCCCTTATCTATCTGAATATACAAGATAAATACTGGGTCAAAAATTCTATTATTATGTGAAAATAAGAGAAAGTATTCCAGGCATAGAGAACAGTCAGGGCAAAAGCATAGAGAAAAGAGATGAAATGTCATGCATGAAGAATATTAAGCAGGTTGGTTTGACTAGTACATGGAGGGGAGTAGAATGTAAGAAAACTGGAAAGGTAGGAAGGAGTTGGTGTGAAAACGTTATGTGACAAAAATTTAAAAAAATAAACATTTATTTGGTACCATTATGTGCAAGGAATTGTGCTAAGCTCTTTATAAATATCATTTCCTTTATCCTCATAACTCTGTGAAGTGGTATTATTGTCCTCATTTTACAAATGAGGAAAACGAGGGTGACAGAATTCAAGTGACTTGCCCAGAGAAGTTAGCTTGTAAGAGTCTAAGAGTAGATTTGAGCTCAGGACTTCCTAGCTCCAAATTCAGGCCCCTATGCTCTTTGGTCACCAACTTACTACTAGACAACAAAATATTTTATAGGAAGCCACCGAAGTTTATTAAATAAATGGTAGGGAAGGTGATGTGATCACACTTGCACTTTAGAAAAAACACTTTGTCAGCCAAGTGCATGATTGATTGGAATGGAGAGAGATTAGAGAGAAGAGAACAAATCGAAAGGCTGTTCCAATAATTTAGGTAAGAGGTAATTAGGGACTGTACTAGAGTGCATGGTGAGTATAAGAGTAAGAGAAGAGAACATATATAAGAGATGTAGAAAATGTGAGGTAAGAGAGAAGAGTTAAGATTAACTTAAAAATCTGAAAATATTGTTTTTTCAAGGGATATCAGAAAAAAGAATAGTAAAGTATTTTAAGAATTTAAAATAGGATCAATAGAAAATATCTTGGACTCAATAAAAAAGCTACATAAATGACTTCTATTTGCATATGTCACTTGGTAAAGGCAGGCATTTCTAGCAGAGAGCAATTTGTACATTCATGGGTTTGCCTTTCTATTAATAAATCTAGTTCTTCAAGCTAGTATTTTTTGCCATGATTATAGTATTTTTATTATTGAAAACTGTTTGCCCACATGTCACAGCTTACTTAAACAATAGAAAGTTAGATATATCAAGCATATTTTTGGGTTAATATCTATGGACAAATACTAGCCGGTGTGATATAATCGATAGCTTCCCAAACTTACCTGTGACCACATAATTTATTAAAGGTATAAGTAAAGGCAAAATAAAAAAAGGAATGGGGTTCAAGTCTTGCTTCTGATACTTAATAGCTATTTGGCCCTTGATAAGTCTCTAAACCTCTATATACTTCAGACAATTTCCTAAAGCTCTATACTATATTATAGCTAGGTTAGAATTTGGAATCCTGGAGGAAGTTCTCACACTGGAATTCCCTCATTTTGAAGAAATCATAGATCTTTCACACATTCTTGAAATACTTATGATAAGGGTAGACAGATTCACTAAAGAAATAATGATCCTCAAAAATACTCATGAATGCAAATGACAATGAATCTTCTACAAATGTTTCTTCTCTGATTGGACATAAACCGTGTTGCTTTTAACTGTCACTTTTACAATATAGAAAATCACTCCAAATATTATTATGCAGAAAAATCAGCAGAGTTAGTAAATAGCTGACTTCAAAACCAGAAAAAAAAACTATGGTCAAATTATTTTTCTGATACATACTGCCTATGTGACCACAGGTAAGTCTCTTAGCCTTTCAGAATTATAGGCAAGTTTCTGAGACTATAAATTGTGGATAAGACACTGACATATCTTAGTGGGGTGAATTTCCTCATTCTGAAATTCCACTTGCCATTGAAATTACCATTCCAATTTCTATTGTAGTATTAAGGAATGGCTAGTCCAAAGTACATGAATATGTGGCAAAAGTCATGTATGGCAGTTCAAATTAAGCAAAAAAAAAAGTTGACATCAAAGAAGCTATCAAGACATATTCATTCATTGTCAAAGAGAAAAATGCTTGGTGGAGAATGCAGAGTAAAAGGGAAGTGTTCCATACTATGTATCCCATTTGTAACTTGGCAACTTAAGATAAACTACTGGAAAAAATGGTGGTAATGATAATAAAGTTATTGAGCCTAAGATGGCATGAACACAATATTACAAATCCTCCTAATGCTTTTATTCCCCTATGGAATAAGTCATCAAGTTGATAGCCTCACATGCAAAATTCTTCATCTTTGTTGTTGTTGCTATCTTTTCTGTTTAAGTCTGTCAAGGGAGAATATTATAGTGATACTTAAATTACTAAGGTTTTAAGGCAAGTGATATATGGTGCTTATGTGATTAATATTCTGTCTTTCATGCCATATTCCATATCCTCTGACCACAAAATTGTAGCACATTTTACAGACCATTATGCAATAGTACAAGATCAGGGAATTTTTTTTTTTAATAAGCACATCTACTTGGTGTTTACATTTTTTCTTCCTTTTAAGTACTACTGTGGGATATAAAAATGCACTGCAATCTCTTTATAGCTATATAAGTGCTGTAGGTTAAATTGTACAAATTGTGTATCTCAGATACTTGATGTAAAATATATGATGTTTATCCCAATAAATACTGTAAGGTAATATTAATTAAACATTTGTAGACAGGTAATAACAAATTTTATTCTATATAAAGTAGTATGTTTTAAGGACTTTTATTTCCATAGCTTAGAAAAAAGTTAGATAATGAAAAGAGGTACTGAGGCAGCTAGGTGGTGCAGTGAATAGAGCACTGGCCCTGGAGTCAGGAGGACCTGAGTTCCAATCTGGCCTCATTCAATTAACACACACACAAAAACTAGCTGTGTGATCTTGGGCAAGTCATTTAACCCCCTATATGCCCCTCGCCAAAAAAGCAAAAACAAGAAAAAGAGGTACGTATCTCACATTTATATATAAATTATATACCATGGGATGACAAAGATTCATTAGCAAAATGGCTTATAAGACTTTCAGAAGGGAAAAAAATGATTGAGGACAAAAAATAATGCAATTTAGAAATTCATATATTTGGTTAAAAGTAATGAATGCCAAAAAAATGTTAGATGAATTAATTGCATTTTCATGATCCCAATAAAATATATTTTTATTCCTTTCACTTAAAAAAGTCCATTAACTCGGTAAAGTTTTTCAATTAAATTAACTTGACCACTTTTGAAATCTGTTTAAAAACCCAACAAAGGGTTTGTTTTAGATCAAATTATTTTTTCAAATGTATTTTAATGACTTCTTCAAAATTTTTTTTTTCATCAGCTATCTTTACCCCTCCCACACCCACAAAACAATTTCTTAGAACAAGGAGTAAGAAAAGAGTAAATAAAGAACCAGTTCTACAAAACTAACTGGCATATTCAAACAATCCAACAAAGTAAATGGTATTTTGTATGCACCTCCATTAAGATATTCTCATATCTATGTTGGAGGAACAAATTTTGTCACTATAATTTTGTAGTGTTTTCATTATTTTGTTGTCATTCTCCCTGTATTTTCATTCTATGTGCATACCTTTTCTGTTTCTGCTTATTTTAATTTGTATTAGTTAATACAAACATTCCCATACTTCTCTGAATTCATCATATTCATTATTCCTTATAATACATTACATTTATATGTAACTTTTTTAGCCATTCCCTAGTTGTTATCTTTATTCCCAGTTCTCTTTTTAAACTGTGAAAGTGTCTTTTATGAATATTTTAATGTATTTGGCACCTTTACTTCTGTCAGTGATTTGCTTGGAGTATATGCCTAACCATGGAATATTTGAGCTATTAGGCCATGGTATTTTAAGCATTTTATTTTTGTATAATTCCTAATCTATTTTCAGAATTATTGGAAAAATTCATAGCTTCACCAACAATGTATTGGGGTCTTCATCTTTTTTTACTATTCCTACAATGTTTACTATTCCCATTTTTAGTCATTTTTATGATTTTCTGGATATTAGATGAAACTTGAGAGAGGTTTTAATTTGTATTCTTATTACTAATGATTTCGCACATTCATTCATATGGTTGTTAACAATTTCAAATTCTTTTCAGAACTAGTTGATACATATCCTTTGACCATTTTCTGTTGGAGAATGAGTTTTGTTTTTACATTTTTCTGTTAGTTACTTATATGAGTTTGTTTTCAGATATTTATCAGATACATTTTATTTAAATAAAAGAGTTTACAAGGTTTTCAAGAACTGATAATTCTGAAAAGAAAAAGAATGGAAAAAAAAAGAACTAACGCCTCTGGTGTGTCAGCTTGCTGAGTTCTTTTCTGGGCTGCTCATCTACTTTTGGTGTCTGCCTGGCACTCAGCTCTCACCTGTAGCTCCAAGAAGCTATAGCATGTGCAGTGGCCATACCCCAGTAAAACTATATCACTAGATGGGTTAAACCGGGTTGAAAGTAAATAACAGGCTTCAAAACCATTTGATGAATTTACCCCAAGTATGTGCAGGCTTTCCCTTATGCAATGGGGGAATGAGAACAATTTCTTCCAATGTCCATGTAGATGGCTGAAGCAGGTGTTGTAGAGTGCTTACAGCCTGATCAGACACAGAAGAGGCCAAGGTCATACACTGCATCATAAAGCATTGCCAGTCATCTTGACTTTTTTCTTGCTACGGGATTTCAGTGACTCTGGAAGAGAGAGTGAGAAGGATAACTTTGTGAATCTCTGCCTCCCCAAAATCCAATTCATGCATGTGTTAAAGACATGGTGTCATTGGTCATCTTCAAAAACAAAGGATAAACAACAAAAACAACATATTTGATTCAAAGCTATTTTTACCCCAGTCCACTGCTTCCTTTCTTATTTTAGTTGCAATAATTTTGTCATACAAAAGTTTTTTGAGTTTATGTGTAACTCTTGACTAAAAGGGATAATTATATGGGACTCTCTCCTCATTTGTGAATATTGATTGCTTATTGTCCTGAGCTTGCCTAAGTAGTAGACCAGACATGGCAAGAGCAGGCCAGAATAGGGTTCCTGTGTTCTTGTGGTTTCCAGCTCTGAGAAGAAAAATGGTCATTCCAAATTCTTTTCACATTGCTGAAAGGAGAGAAGGACCCTGGGAAAACTCAAATATAGAACTAGGATTATGTCTCCATTCCCAGTTTGGGGAATTTTCTTTTGGGGCAAGATTTGCTACCCTCTTTCCCTTGGTTAAAATGAGACATCTCAATCCTTATAGGAGAGCTCCTTCAATTTTTACTGTCTGGTGGTATACATATACACCCAGACACACATACACACAGATGGCTATAGATATTTCTGTTTTTTGTTTTGCTATTAAACTGGATAAATGGGTTTCTTTACTAGTTGCTTTGTTCATCCATTGTTGAATGGGTTTTTGGTGAGAAATAAATCAAGTCTTGGATAGAATTCAAGAGTTTATCCTGAATACTATTATTCTATAAGAAAAGATGAGCAGACTGATTTCAGAAAAACCTGTAAAGATTTATACAAACTGATGCTGAGTGAAAGGAGCTGATCCCAGAGAACATTGTGCACAGCAACAGCAAACTGAAAAGCAATGGGCAAGGTGGGGATAGGTGGTGAAGAATAATGTTTCAAAACTAAGCAGAGCTATTGATGAAAAATGAAGAGCAGTTATCACTAATATTTAGACAGTTATTACTCATTGTTTATTTTATTTTTATTATTTTTTGTATGTTTTATTAATTTATTTACTTTTAGTTTACAAGATTGATTACCAAAACTCCTTGAGTTTATAATTTTCTCTCCCTCCCCCAGCCCCCAATGGTGGCATACATTCAAGTATAGTACCTGCAAATACTTTCACGTTAGGCATTAGTCAGATTATAAAGAAGGATTGCAACAGATGGAATGAAGAATGGGAAAGAGGAAACAAAACAAAACAAGAAAACAAAAAAGGGCAGGTAGTTTGCTTTAATCTGGGTTCAATCACAGTTCTTTCTCTGGATGTAAACATTTCTCTCTGTCATGAGTCTTTTTGGTTTGAGTTTTGTCTCTGGATTGCTGAGAAGAGTCCAGTTTATCAAAGTTGGTCGTCACACATATGTTGTGATTGTAATTGTGTACAAATTCCTTCTGGCTCTACTCTTTTCACTCAGCATCAGTTCATATAAGCCTCTCTATGTAATTATGAAGTCCATCTGCTCCTCATTCCTTATTGCACAATAGTATTCCATAACCTGCAATTACCACAACTTGTTCAGCCATTCCTCAATTGATTGGCACACCCTTAATTTCTGATTCTTTTCTACCACAGAAAGAGCTGCTATAAATATTTTTGTACATATGGGTCTTTTTCCCACTTCTATGATCTCTTTGGGATACAACCCTAGAAGTTGTATTGCTGTTTCAAAGGGTATGAAATTATTTATAGCCCTTTGGGAATAATTCCAGATTGCTTCCAGAATGGTTGGATCAGTTCACAACTCCACCAGCAATTGCATTCGGGTTCTAATTTGTCCACATCCTCTCCAGCATTTGTCATTTTCCTGTTTTGTCATCTTAGCCAATCTGACTGGTGAGATGCGGTACCTCATTGTTGTTTTGATTTGCATTTCTCTAATCAATAGTGATTAAGAGCACTTCTTCATGTGCTTATAGATATCTTTAATTTCTTTCTCTGAAAACTGTCTGTTCATATCTTTTGACCATTTATCAATTGGGGAATGACTTGTATTCTTATAGATTTGGCTGAATTATCTGTATATTTTAGAAATGAGTCCTTTATCAGTGAAATAGGTTGTAAAATTCTTTCCCAAGTTCCCACCTCCCTCTTAATCTTGGTTACATTGGCTTTCTTTGTACAGAAGCTTTTCAATTTAATGTAATCAAAATCATCTATTTTGCATTTTATAATGTTTTCTAAATCTTGTTTAGTCATAAAGACTTTCCCTCTCCACAAATCTTAAAGGTAAACTATTCCTTGTTTTCCATGATTGCTTTGCTTACAGTATCAACCTTTACACCTAGATCATGCACCCCTTTAGACTTGATTTTGGCATATGGTGTTAAGTAATGGTCTATGCCCAGTTTCTGCATAATATATTCCAATTTTCCAAGCAGTTTTTGTCAAATAGTGAATTCTTATCCCCAAAACTGGGGTCTTTGGGTTTATCAAACATTAGGTTACTATAGTCATTGACTGCTGAATCTTGTATGCCTAATCTATTCCATTGATCCACTACTCCATTCCTTAGCTAGTACCAAACAGTTTTGATAACTGCTGCTTTATAATACAGATTGAAATCTGGTATAGCTAGTCCACCTTCCCTAGCATTTCTTTTCATTAATTTCCTTGATATTCTGGACAGTTTATTTTTCCAAATGAATTTTGTTACTATTTTTTTCTAGCTATATAAAGGAGTTTTTTTTTTTTGTAAATTGATTGGTATGGCTCTAAATATATTATTTGATTTAGATAAAATTTTCATTTTTATTTTATTAGCTCAACTGAGCCACAAGCAATTGATATTTTTCCAATTAGTTAGATCTGACTTAATTTGTGTGAAGAGTGTTTTGTAGCTTTGATCATATAGGTCCTGGGGTTGTTTGGGCAGGTAGATTCTCAAATATTTTATAATGTCTACTGTTACTTTATTTTATTTTATTTTTATTTTTCAAATGCTTTATTAACTTCTGATTTACATCATTCATTTCTGCCAGATTTTGAGTTACAAAATTTCTCCCCATATTTCCCCTACCCATCACCCCAAAATAGCATTTCCGCAGGATATCCCCTCCTCCAATCTGCTCTCTCCCATATGTTCTCCCATACCCATTTGACTTTTCCAGTGGATCTCTAAGCCCCAGTGCCTGTATATCTTATTTCCCACATGTAAAATAGTATTAATAATAGTATATATATATATGTTTGAGTATTTGATTTTAAAACTTTGAATTCCAAATTTATTCCCTTCTTCCCTTGTCACCCACCCTTACTGGGAAGATAAGCAGTTCAGTATAGGTTGTACATATGTGGCTAAAGCAAAACAATAACATAGTAGATATATTGTAAAAGACTGACTATATTTCCCTCCCTCCTATCCCAACCTCCCACTTGTTATATCCTCTGCTTTGATCCCGTACCTTTTCAAAAATGGGTGCTTCCAACTTGCCTACTACCCTGGCTGGCTGTGCCAGTGTCTCAGGGGCTTCTTCCCCAGGGGGCAAAATCCACACACTCCCACTTACTGGGTCCGAAATTCCAAACTGCACTGACCTCTCACTTCGTCCTTCGCATCTATGTGTTGATAAATCTGGAAAGGGCCACAGCTGCTGCTGATCTGGAGTATGTCTGGCTGGTGGCTGGTTAGGCCCCAGCCTGGGGATAAAGCCTTGGTGGGCTAAAACCTCCTTGGGTCTGGACTCGGCTCACAGAGAACTTCACTGGCCGATTCATGACGGCCTGCTGGGCTCTTCTCCACAGGAGGTTAGCTTCTCTGTTTCATTTTCTGGTTTCTGCAGCTCCAAAATATGTTGAGACTCCCCTTTACATGGATTGGGGAAGGTGGAAGCTGGAGCAGCAGGGAGTTGCTGCTTCTATTGTGCCATCTTTCTACTGTTACTTTAAATGGGATTTGTCTTTCTATCTCTTACTGTTGAATATTATTGGAAATATATAGTAATGCCGAGGATTTATGTTGGTTTATTTTATATCCTGCAACTTTGCCAAATTTGTTTATTGTCTCAAGTAGTTTTTACTTGATTCTCTAGGATTCTCTAAGTATATCATCATATCATCTGCACGGAGTGATGGCTTCGTCTCTTCTTTGCCTAATTTGATTCCTTTGATTTCTTTTTCTTCTCTAATTGCTACTGCTAACATTTCTAGTACCAGATTAAAGAAGAGGGGTGATAGTGGACACTGTTGTTTCACCCCTGGTCTTATGGGAAATGCTTCTGGCTTCTCCCCATTACATGTAATACTTGCTGATGGCTATAAATAGATGCTCCCTATTATTTTAAGGAAGGCTCCATTTATTATTATAATTTCTAGTGTTTTTAGTAGGAATGGATGTTGTATTTTATAAAACAAACTTTTTCTTCATCTATTGAGATAATCATGTGGTTTCTGTGAGTTTTATTGTTGATATGATCAATTATGCTGTTGGTTTTCCTGATATTAAACCATCCTTGCATTCCTGTAATAAATCCTCCCTGATCAAAGTGTATTATTCTTGAGATAAGTTGCTGTAGTCTTTTTGCTAATATTTTATTTAAAATTTTTTTCATCTGTATTCATGAGGGAAATAGGTCTATAATTTTCTTTCTCTGTCTTATCTCTTCCTGATTTAGGTCTCAGTACCATATTTGTGTCATAAAAATAATTTGGTAGGACTCCTTCACTAATTTTCCCATATAGTTTGTAGATTTTTGGAATCAATTGTTCTTTTAATGTTTGATTGAATTCACTAGTAAATCAATATGACCCTGGAAATTTTTTCCTAGGGAGTTGACTGATGGCTTCTTAATTTCTTTTCCTGAGATGGGGTAATTTAAGTAATTTACTTTCTCGTCAGTTAATCTGGGCAACTTGTATGTTTGTAAATATTCATCCATTTCCCTAAGATTGTCAAATTTATTTGCATACAATTGGGAAAATAATTTCTAATTATTGCTTTGATTTCCTTTTCATTGGAGGTAGATTCAACCTTTTCATTTTTGATACTCATAATTTGGTTTTCTTCTTTCTTTTTTTAACATATCGACTAAGAGTCTATCAATTTTCTTGTTTTTTTTTCATAAAACCAGCTCTTAGTTTTATTTATTAATTCAATAGTTTTATTAATCACTCCTTTGGTTTTCAATATTTCTGATTTAGTGTTTAATTGGGAATTTTGAATTTGTTCTTTTTCTAGGTTTTTCAATTGCATGCCCAATTGACCTCTCTTTTTTCTAATTTAATCATGTGTGCACTGAGGGGTATAAAACTTCCCCTAAGAACTGCCTTTAATGCATCCCACAAATTTTGATATATTGTCTCATTATTATCATTCTCTTGAATGAAATTACGAATTGTTTCTAAAATTTCTTGTTTGACCCACTCATTCTTTAGGATTAAATTGTTTAATTTCCAATTAGTTTTTAGTCTGTCTTTCCATGGCCCTTTAATGCATGTAATTTTTATTGCATTATGATCTGGGAATGATTCATTTAATATTTATGCCTTGCTGCACAGAATTGTGCGGTTTTTCTGCCCTAGAATATGGTTGACTTTTGAGTATGTGCCATGTGCCGCTGAGAAGAAAGTGTATTCCTATTTATCTCCATTCAGTTTTCTCCAGACATCTATCATACCTACCATCTCTAAAATTTTGTTCACCTCCTTAACTTCTTTCTTGTTTATTTTGTGGTTGGATTTAGGAAATTCAGAGAGGGGGAGATTAAGGTCTCCCACTAGTATAGTTTTGCTATCTATTTCTTCCTCTAATTCCTTTACTTTCTCCTCTAGGAATTTGTATGCTATACCACATGGTGCATATATGTTAAGTAATGATATTGCTTCATTTTCGATATTGTCTTTTAGCAGGATATAGTTTCCTTCCTTTATCTCTTTTAATTAGATCAATTTTTCCTCCTGCTTTATCTAAGATAAGGATTGCTACCCTTGCTTTTTTTTTTTACTTCAGCTGAGGCATGATATATTTTACTCCAGCCTTTTACCTTTACCCTTTGTGTATCCCTCTGTTTCAGATATGTTTCATGTAAACAGCATATTGTAGGATTATGATTTTTCTTCCATTCTGCTATCCGCCTCCATTTTATGGGGGCAGTTCATTCCATTTACATTTACATTTATGTTTATTATCTGTTTCTTTCCCTCCATCCTATTCCCTTTCCTGTTAATGCTTATATTTTTTCTACCCTTCTCCCTTCCCCTCCTTAATAGTTTTCCTTTAGACTACCGCCTCCCTCAGTATTCCCTTATAATCCCCCTTTCTTTTTCCTACCCTTCCCCCTTACTTCTTCCCTCCCTACTAACCACCCCCGCCCTTTATAGCCCTTTTCCCCTCCTACTACCTGTAGGATATTTCTATATTTAATGAAATATGTTATTTCTTCTTCGCACTAAGGGTGACAGGAACAAATCTCATGCGAAGCACCTCACCCTCCCCTCTTTCCTTCTAATATGACACGTTTTGTTTCTCTTCTCCATAGAGTCCTATGTTTAACTGGTTATATACTTCTTGCACCAGAAAAAAATGAGGGAAAAGCTCATATAATACTCATCTGCCTCCCTTCTTTTCCTCTGCTGTATTGTTTTTATGCCTTTTTGTGTGTCATAATTTACCCTTTTCCACTTCATTCATACCTCTTCTTCCATTGCAGTCCCTTTGTAGCCCTTAATAAGATTTGTTTAATCGCCATTTTGTGTAATTTATACTAATACCCTCTACTTGTCTAGAAACAGTATGCTGTTTTTAAATAACAGTGTGTGTGTGTGTGTATGTATTTTCCTTGTTTACCTTTCTCTGTCACTCTTGTATCTTGTAATTGGAGGTTGAATTTGCCATCGATCTCTGGCTTTTTCATCAGGAACATCTGGAAATCTGTTAAATTGTTGGATGACCATCTCTTTGCCTGGAAGAATATGCTCAGTCTCTCTGGGAAGGTGATCCTTTTTTTGTAACCAGAGCTCTTCTGCCTTGCAGAAAATTGAATTCCACTGCCTCGGATCTTTCAGTGTAGAGGCTACCAAATCCTGTGTGATCCTCACTGTGGTTCCTCTATATTTGAATTGTTTCTTTCTGGCCACTTGAAGTGCTTTCTCCTTTACCTGGCAGTTCTTGAGTTTGGCCACAACATTTTGAGGACTTTTCAGTTTGGGATCTCTTTCAGCAGGTGTCTGGTGGATTCTCTCAATTTCTATTTTACTCTCAGGTTCTAGTATCTCAGGGTAATTTTCCTTAATGAGCTCTTGAAAAATGTTGTCCAGTCTCATTTTTTCATCATGATTTTCTGGTAGGCCTATGATTCTTATATTCTCTCTTCTGGATCTGTTTTCCAGGTCAATTATTTTTCCATTATTTTGCCTCTTTTTCTAATTTTTCATTCTTGTTGTTTTGTTTGACTAATTCTTGGTTCGTCATAGTAAAGTGGACAACCAATTAGAAACAGGACAGCAATGTCAATTATAACTTGATAGGAGTGTTTATTAATCAAGGTGAATGCCTCCCCAATAAGGAAGACAGCCTTGAGTCTTCTATAAGGTACAATTTTATACAATAATATGTTGCTAACAACAAAGTATGTTCCAGGTGGGTGTAATGCCATTTCTAGTGAAGCCTTGATTACCTAGCAAAAACAAGAACAGACTTATATCTGGGGCATATTTCTAACAAGAACAGATTTGTATCTGGGGTACAAGAACAGGCTTATATCAAGGGTATATTCACCTGAAACAGAGGTGAAAAATTTCCCTACTATTGTGGCCTATTATGTGGTTTCCAAGGACCCTGGTAGGGGCCCCTTCTGGCAGGTTTAGGAGGTTTTGGTGTATAATTTCTGGGGGACACTTCACTCTCCCCTTTTTCTTGTTCATAGTTAAAAGTTGGACTCAATTGAGTACGGGGACATAGGTAGGGAGGAGGGCAAACAGCTTGATGGCTTGGATTCTTTTTTTCTAACATAGGTGGACAGGCAATTTATGAAACACGGGAAACAACATGAACCTGGGGTCAAGCAGGGCACAGGGATCAAAGAAGAGGGTGGGCTGGCCATAAGTCTCATTCTTTGAAATCAGAGTCCCATCAATTCTGTTGGAACTGGCCAAAGGCAAGAATGCCAGGAACAGGAGTATCAGGACAGTCTCTTAATTTTCAGTTGTAAGTCACCTGAGAGGTGGATTCAGGTTTTTCTTCTGGCCACTTTAACAGTGGAGTGGTCTGGTACACCTCTTGCACTGAGTCCTGGATGTCTTGGAGAGCTTGGAGGGACTTGAGAAGTAAATCATTAACAGTCATACATAATGGCATCCATCACCCAAAGTACAATAGGAGTTGCAGTACTGAACAGAATCCCAAAAAAGGGGATACATTTATTTACAAATGTTAACACTTGCTTAGATAATGGGATAACTATAAATTCAAATCAAAACAGTACTCTTCTGCTTTACAACTTGTTACATCAATTCAGCAATAAACATATCTTGCAAATGGGGGTTTTAGTGGGTCTCTTAAAATCAAACTAGAAAATTTAAAATTTCTTCTACTAAACTTTTATGAAGGAAGTTAGTTGAAAACTTTTAAATGATTTCAAGCAGTTTGAATAACTTTCTGTTCATGTTCTAATTCTAGATGAAAAATAATATTAGATTTTCAAATAAGCTAACATAAAAGAGCTCATATCTTTTACTGATTGCTTGTTCTGAGCATAGAAACCTGTTATAGAGGGAAAAAGGCAGGGACATATGACATTCCAATTATGCCAGGAGAAAACATCCTTGGCTCTGTTTAAATTCAGGTACAGCTACAGATATCCAATCATGTAGCATCTGTTCCATCTCAAAGCTAGACTCAGGAATAGGTGGGAAACATTCCTTTTCAAAGAAACCTCATGGGTAAGCTGAGCCAGGAGGCATCCCATCCCAGACAGAGCCTAAGATTGTCCCTTCAGCCTTTACCAAATGTAGATTTACACCTGTTGACAGTACAGGATCACATTCTTCTGAGTAGCTAGTAGCATTTTCTCTCAGACACTGATTTAATGCAGACAACTATACTGAAATTAAGACTCAAAATAAAATTTAGTTATGTTCCCATGTGCTTTTTACATTAAACAACAAGCTTCACCAATCACAGCCAGTTATAATTATTTCTATTCTCATGGGGCTTCAATAAGCAATAAAAATGTATCAGATCTTATAATGTAAGGGATTTCATAAACCATCCTTCTAAAATATAAAAGCCAATTTATAAAAATCCTTTTTGATCTTTGAAACTTCTTAGCAAGTTAAGTTCATTTAAAATTTACATGACTAAAACAAGTTCTTTTCTCAGGCTGAATGACTCTGCCTAATAGGAATATTTGCTAGGGGATTTGAGTTTTTTTTTTAACTTTTAAGAGGAATCAATATCCAGATTTGTAAAAGTAAAAAAAAGAACACAACCATATTTTACAAAAAAAGGAAAATAAAATTTAAATGTGAATTATTCAATATCATTATTGATTGGACTATCACTGAATATATTTTGGGCCTCTTCCTAAAGTCCCTCCTTGCTGCTTAATTTTTTCTACCTTTGTCAAATCCTTAAGATATTTCCTTTTCTTTTGTTTATTTATTTATTTTTGCTTTTTGGAGGATAATTGGAGTTAAGTGACTTGCCCAAAGTCACACAGCTAGTAATTGTGTCAAATGTCTGAGGCTGCATTTCAATTCAGGTCTTCCTGACTCCAGGGCTGCTGCTCTCTTAACTGTACCACCTAGCAGCCCCAAAGACATATATATCTTTTTAAAGCAATTGGGGTTAAGTAACTTGCTCAAGGTTAAATGGCCAGTTTTTTTCTGGGTATGGTGGTAAGTATCTGGGCCCGGATTCCATTCCAGGTCATCCTGACTCTGGGGCCGGTGCTCTTACTCACTGAGCCACCTGGCCAGCCTAAGCAATTGGGGTTAAGTAACTTGCTCAAGGTTACAGGGCCAGGTGTTTCTGGGTGGGTGTTAAATGTATGAGCCCAGATTCGATCCCAGGTCATCCCGACTCTGGGGAGGTGCTCTTACTCACTGTGCTACCTGGCCACCTCCCCCCTCCCCAAAGGTATTTCTTAAATGGAAAAAAGAGGGGGTTTGTTTCATAAAGTAAAAATGGCACTTATCAGAATGGTCAGGGTAGCCATAAACCAGATATTATGAATTAATGAAAAATATTTACTGAACTCCTATTCCTACTAAGTTCCAAGTGCTGTGCTCAGTGCTGGGGATAGATAACTACAAAAAGACAAATCATGGTCAAGTTCACACTTTGGGTGGGTTGGGAGGCAACACATTATTTGAGAGTTCAGTTGCTGGGTAAATGAAAAGACTTTTTTTAAAAGTTCTAAGTCCTGAAAGTCATAAGAATATACCAGAGGGGCAGATTGCATGGCACAGAAAGGCATCTTTAGATTGTCAGAAAGTCAGATGAGGGCCTCCAAGCAGGGCAAATGGTAAAACCAGAAGTCCCTAGAAAGCAGTGTCAGGGGAGATAGCAAGGTTTGTTTCACAGTTCCTTTTACCTGGGAGCAAAGTTGGTGACTCCCATTACCCCAAAGTCATGTGAGCAGTCAAGCAGTTTGGATGGGTTTCTAGGTGGTTTGGAGCAAGACTTGTTGGATCTGTCAGAGATGAGGATATCTGCCTTTCTCTTCTTATTAGTACATGTAAACAATTTCTACAGTTATTCATAGTATGTATATCTTAGAGTATATAGTATTTTGTTTATATCATTGAAGAAAAATGGAAATAGCACATAGATAAACTGAGAAAGCATATGAAGAAAATGACCAAAGATAGCCATGGAAGACAGGGACAACACAAGGAGGTAGAAAGGGTAAAAAGATTTATTTGGAGATTATTTGCAGGATTAAAGAGAGTGACCCTTTAAACTTCACCATCTGCAAAGTATTGATTGAGTCTTCTCACTTTCTAGTTTCTCTTCTGGCTAATCTTTGAGCTTCAACATTGCCTTCAACTTTGGAATGAACAGGGACATAGTTCCAATAACATATTTATGCCCTGAGTCATATTATCCAGTTTAGTGAATAGGTCTTTGTGGACAACATCTTTATTTCTACTTGTTTTCCAGTCATTTTCTTTCCATTTGTCAATCCATTCATTCATACCTTTGACGACAAGATAATTATTTGTATACACAGTAACTCTGTACATATTTAGGGCCTTTGCTTGCTCAATCCCTTTGGCAGCTGCTTCTAATGATGCTCGTTGGTTTGTCTGTCATCTGGAATATGTACTACTTGTGTTTAGATCATGGCCTGGTCCCCAGTGGATACCAATTCCTCCTGGGGCTCCTTCTCTTCCATTATTTTTGCAGGCACCCTTGATAAACACAGTGTTAGGGTCTGATGCCTGGTGTGGTTTCCCATACAGACTTTCAGAGCCTCTACTCTCCCCAGTCATAGTCATAGTTCCTTGGACTGTGTTTCCAACTCATTTCCAGTCTCTCCAAAATCTTAGGGAAAAATAAAATGATTCTGACCTTTAGAGACAGGAGGGGATTTGATAGTTTTACAACATAAATAAAATTTATATGAATCCTAAGTAGGAGAGATTGCTCTGAATGGGCAGAACTAGTCAGACATGTTTTCATCCAGTTTCCTCCATTCCACATATAGTAAACAATGGACAGTTTTAGGTTTTAGCATTAAAACAGTAGCCCAAAATAGCTTAGTTAACAATCTTACAAATTTTTCTAAATAGCAGATATACACATTACAAATCAGGGAAAACAAAATCAATAAAATAACACTACTGGTCTTACACAATTTTTCTCCTCACTCAGGTTTTACAATATACAGTGCAGAAATACAACAATAATATAAACTGCGAGATGACATTAATTACATTTCCATATTACATAAAAGAATGATTGGTCTCACCAAGTGAAGACGCTAGTTGCCCTCTGACCTCATTTTCTCCTCTTTTTTTTCTCATTTCCCCACAGTAGCAGATCAACTGGGGAATGCCAGGAGATTGTAGCCTGGAGTATCGAGGAGAGGGTTTGGGGAACTTGAAGTAGAAACTTCAGGCTCTTCTTACTTAGAGAGTTGAGCTTCAGGGTACCTGGGGATATTTCAGGGTACCTGGGGATCTAAGGCTCTTGCTAGTGGGAGCTAGGGTAAGTACCCTTTTACTAAACTATTTAGGCTGTGGAAAGAATATAATTTTAGGCTAAATACCTCAGATCCAACACACTTTAGCTCAGATGTATCCCAGGCTAACTATATAGGATAATGATTAACTTATGTTTGTACCTTTATTTCACAAGCTTCATTTCCCTTTATCTAGCTGTTCCCATGTCATTCAGAAAAATGTTCTATTCCAGGGACTTAACCTTTCAGGTAGGCAGATGACAAGCCCATGTAGCTCCGATGTAGCTGTGGTACCTTCCCCCCTTTTTCTTTTTGGGGGAGGTTAACTCAAATTAACTTCACTGCAGCCCCAGCTCAGTTGTAGCCAGGACAACAGGGAGAAAAATCTTAATGGTTGAAACCTCTTACTGTCTCCTCAGCTCTGTCAGAGCTGGATGACTGGGGAGGGCTCTGTGGCCCCAGCTAAGAAGAACTGGGACCACAGGGAGGAGAATCTTAGTGGATTTTTTTTTGACCTTTTGATCAAGTAAACTTTTCTTAGGTGTTCATTCCATTGAAATTTCAGATTTGTGCATTTCCCAAATTACAACACTCCAAGACTTTAAGAGAAATTCCTTTTCATACAACATAGATAATACAACTGTTTACCAGTAACAATCATGATCTTAATTTAGAACTTTGAAATAAAAACAATTGAATAAGAAATCTGGTGACCTTAAATTCCAGTTTTTGTAGACAAACTAAAATTTTTCTTGTTGCCAGAGAGTAACCAGAAAGAATTCAATTACCTGGGTCTATATTCCCAGTGATGTTGCACAGTTCTCTTTCAGTGACCCAGGAAAGGGTTAAGTGTTAGCCCTATTCTAAAGTGCAGCTTGGAAACCTACTTCTCTTTGATCATTGAAGTGACCTCTTTCCTCTTGGCTGGAGTTAAAGAGGCTATCACTCTTTCTAGCGTAGGCCTTGACTGCTTTTGAATCTTACAGGGTGGCGGATTCAGAGATTTCTTTACAGAATCACACAGACAGGATGAAGAAACTGAAAGAAATGCAGGCAGAGATGAAACAAAAGTTATAGACAGACAGAACACACGAACCAAAGCTAACAAGGCACTCAGGTGGTGTTTTTATCTCTCTGGTGGCCCCTCGCACTGAGATTTTGGATTTTGAAAGGGGGCTCCAGGGGAACCTCTTGAGAAGTGGAGAAAGTTCACTTCCTTGCCTTGGGGATCTCAGGTACAGCAACCAAGCATCTCTAGCAACTGTTGGCAGTTGTCCCAGGTAGGCTGGTGGGTTAAGGATGGACTGGTCAGATCCCAGGGATGGAGCAATCTGTCAGAGGGGAAGAGCCCAGATGGGCTGGTTGAGTCAAGGGACGGGGCTCTGGCAGGAGACTAAGTTTTTTATCTTGGGCAGTGGCTCCCTGGGCTGAGACTCAGGGACAAGCAGTTTATCTTCTGGACTCAGCCAGAAAGGGCTGGATTGAAAGTGTCCTCAATGTGTGTGTGTGTGGGGGCGCAGCCAAAGCTGAAGTGGGGCCATTCAGATTGACAAAATAGAATAGGGAAGGGAGCCTCACCCCCCCTGGGGTGAAGATGTTGTTTGGCCCATAAATGCAAATGGAGACAGAGCGAAAAAAAAGTTAAAAATACAGCACAAACTGACAGGAGGTAGTGACAAACCAAGAATGTTACAGCACAATTAAAGTTACAGAGACAATTAAAGTTACAGCAACACCTATAAAACACAGAAAGCACAAGCAGACAAAAACAAAGAGTTAGATTACAGCGACACCTAGTGACAAACACACAGAATACATAAACCTAAAGAAAATCAGACAATTAAAATTACAGAAACAGAAACTGACAGGACACTCTGGGGGAGTTGCACATGGAAGCCAGTAAGGACATTTAATGCCACGTCCAGGTTATCCACTTACCATACAAGAGTACTCAACAGAAACAGATTACAAAACACTCATGGACCAAATTGAAAAGAAATTTGGGAAGGACTCAGGTTCCTGGTAGGCTCAGGAAAACAATACAAGCCTGGGGCCGAGGAACATCATCTCAGTGGCCACCCCCTAGGGTTGTATTGCTCTCCTGACCCTCTGAGGAACCTGGACCAGCTGTCAATACAGAGCCAAAAGCTATCTTGGTGGAAATTCCAAATGAAGTGGACAACCGAGCAGAAACAGGACAGCAATGCCGATTATAATTTGATAGGAGTGTCTATTGACCACAGTGACTGCCTCCCTAATAAGGAAGACAGCCTTGAGTCTTCTACAAGGTACATTTTTATACAATAATATGTTACTAACAACAAAGTGTGGTTCCAAGGGGGTGTAATGCCATTTCTAATGAAGCCTTGATTATCTAGCAAAAGCAAGGACAGACTTATATCTGGGGCATATTTCTAACAAGAACAGACTTGTATCTGGGGTACAAGAACAGGCTTATATCAGGGGTATGTTTTCTAGCAACACAGGTGAAAAGTTCCCTCACTATTGTGGCCTGTTAGGTGGTTTCCAGGTACCCTGGTAGGGGCCCCTTCTGGCAGGTTAAGGGGGTTTTGGTATATAATCTCTGGTGGGCACTTCAATAGAGTTATTTGTTTCAATTTGGTGATCATAGTTTTTAGCAAATCATTTGCTTTGGTTAGTTTTTGGAGTTCCTTTTCCATATCATACACTTTTATTTTTAAGGAGATGTTTTCTTCATCATAATGTTTTTCCAATTCTGCAATTTTGATTTTAAGAGACTTATTCATTTTGTCTTCTATCTCTCTCATTTGGTTTTCAAAATTTCTTTTGAGATCATCTTGGAGGGCTTTCTGTGCTTGGAACCTGCTCCCTGTTGATGTTCCAGCTGTGGGTGGGGGGTCCACATTGTCTCCCTCTGAGTTTGGTTCCTCCTTCTGAGGATAGTAGGACTCCAGAGTCTTTGTAGTCTGCTTTCTCCCCATTTTGAGGTAGGTCCCTAGCCACATCCTTCCTCTAGGGTTCCCAAGCCTTTACTGTTGAGGGTTTTGCCCTGGGGCAATAATTACTATGTTTTCAGGGTGGGGGGGGGAGGTGGGTTGGAGCAGGCAGGGTTCACTCTGCCATCCTGGTCCTTGGAGGTCCTGATATGGGCTTTTTTTTGAAATTTCTGGGCTCTGGAGTGATAGTCCCAGGAGTATTTGTTGTCCCAGACATGGGCCCTGCATTTGGTTCTTACCTTGCTCTTTCCAGTCCCAGCCCTTTGTTGATAGGCCTGGTAGTGGCCCTTGTGGTTGGTGGGACAACTTACCCCCTAAGTTGATCAGGCCTCCTCCTGTGCCTGCCTCTGCACACTGATGCCTTCTGGAACTGCCTCTGCACTGCTGCCTTCTGGGCCTGCCTCTGCACACTACTGCCTCTTGTAATTATTTATTAAAGGAGTAATTTGTAATTGTAACCACATGGTTATTGAATTTGCATTTGTAAGTTGACTCCCAGATATTTTATGAATTTGACATATTTTTAATGTAGTTTTCCATTCTTTTTAAAGATAATTTTGTTGTCATATTTAAAATATCACTGACATTTTCCCCAAAGCCTTCCTTTTGTCCCACCCATAGAACTATTCTAAGTAACAATTAATTTTTACTTAAAACAGAAGATGAAGAAAAAAAAGAAACAGCAATACTATTCAATATACTAAAATAAACCCTGAAACTATAAGCAATATTTCACATCATTGGAGCTCTCATATCCACAAGTGAATGCAGTAAAGTAAATTCTCATGGATATATCTTTTCTCAGGGCCAAAGTTATTTATTAAAATATTTTTTACATTAATTATTAAGGTTTTTATGATGGTCTTTCAACTTTACATCATCATCATCAACGTGAACATTGTTTTCCTAGCTCTGCTTCACTTTGCATCTGTTCACGTAGTTCTTTCCATGCTTCTCTATATTCATCACACTTACTATCTTTTTGCAATGAGGTAATATCCTATTGCATTTATGTGCCACAAATGCTTTTGTCATTCAATAAATGGATAGTTAATTTGTTTCAAGTTCTTTGCTACAATGAAAAATGTGAGCTCCTTAAGAGCTGGGACTGTCCTTTGCTTTTCTCTGTATTGTCAGCAATTAGCATAGTGTCTGGCACATAGGAGAAACTTTATACATGCTTTTTAACTGACCACTATTATACGTTTTTGTAGTATATGGAGACTAAAGTTTCCCCTCCATTATTCTCTTCTGGACCTTGTTATTTTTTACAAAAAAAAAAAATACTTTTAGATTTTGTGGAATTAACTTTTCCTCTGGTACCTTACCAAAAGCTGTTAATTCCTCAAATTGTTTCCAGAAAGCAATGACAAGCAAAATGGTGGATTACATAATTTCACTAGTCCTTTTACCATAGTAAGTGGCACTTGGACTGAACTTTGAATGGAATTGGATTTTCAATGAGGCAGAGGATAAAGAAGGGGTAACAACTAGTTTAAAAGGCTTCTAGATAGGGAAAGAATGCCATATACAGGGAAGAACAAATAGACCAGCTTTACTAGAACATAAAAGAAGCAGTTCCTAACAAGAGGGAAGCACTTTCAATCCATATTGCAGGATGTTACCTATGCAACAGTTTGGGCTTCAGAGTAATTCTTCATCAGAAGTTTGGTGACCAAGTAATAAATTGTTTTGGCCACAACGTAAGGAACCATTTATGAAGGCATGTTTGTCAGCTGCAATTCGATAGTCAAGTGTAATGAGAATGAGAAGAGACAGAAATATACTGTAAGTAACATCATGATTGCCTATAAGTAGCCCAAATACTATGAACTTAACATAATATTTCTCTGTCCTATAATAAGATTCTTAGGTCATAGCAATGCATTAGTGCAAAGCCTTGATTCAAGATTTCAAGTAAAATCATGGCTTCATTTTAGATTTATTGCTATTTGACAGGAAATGATCACTGATCTATTGACTCCTAACTTCCTAAAAAGAGAATGATTTTTTTATGGAATAGAATCTGTACTACTCCAAAACAAACCATTTACCAATTTCTTTATGTATGTAGCATGGATACAGTTTTAGTTAATGAAGCAGTTTTATAACAGTAATAAACAAGGACTTAGAGTAATTATACCGTGTGATAGTTTACGGAGAGAGTAATTATACTCCATGTTATTTTACAGCATGTTCAAATATTTTATGCTTTAATATTACTTCTAGATGCTTACTTCTAATATAGCAGTTATATATAACATTGGCTTACTGCTACCTCTGTGTGGCCTATCTTAAATTAACATACTTTTTAGAATTGTCTTTGGATGACAGGACTGAATCTTTATTTGTAACACACTTTAAAGGGCTCTAATGATTAAAACTGAATAGAAACTATAAAATACAGAGTATTGCTATCTTTAATATTGATTTTGTTGTTATGTTCAGTATGTGGGTACATTTGAGATCTTGCCATTTTGCATAGCATATAGTTGAGATTTGGGTGGGGAAGGGAGATATTCCTGATTTGTCAAAGAATTGTAATATTGGCTTAAGATATTGAGAGAGACCATTGGAATCTACTTCTCTAGAGGCCATTAAGTAGTCATCTGCAGATGTGTTAACAGTATTCTGTTATAATTCTATATCATTTAACCAGAAAATAAAAAAAAGAATTGGAAAGGACCATAGAAGTCATTTAGATCAATGGTCTCTAAAATTTAAGATAGAACTATATAGAGGACTAGGGCTTTAAACAAAGGGGTGTCTAATCAACTAACTGAACAGGAGGAAGATGGATAGGTCACCTTGCCCACAATAGCCAAATTGTGGGGATTATTTGAGAGTAATAAAGAGTATTAAGGGGGATAGTATGAAAAAAGTTGGGGGAGGGAATGGTAGGTGAAGCCAAGTTGTGGAGAGTATTAAAAACTAAACTGAAAGTTTTGTGTCTTATTCTAGGGACAATAAGGCAACTATGGATCATTATTGATTAGGACAGGGACATGGTAAGATATGTACTTTTGAAATCAATTTTACTGCTGTGTGGAGGATGGGTTGGACAGGAGAGACATTAGAGTCAAGGTGAGTTATTAGGAGCTAATATAATAGCCCTAGGTATTGAGGACCTGAATTAGGGTAAAAGCTATGAAAGTGGAAAGAGGGTTGTGATAGTAATGGAATGTGGAGATTCCCCTGTATTGGGCTTGGTTTTCAAATTGATTGTATTAAAACCCAGAGCTTGTTAATCCCACCTGTGGGATGGACTTTTTGATGTGAAAAGAAAGTCCTGACTGGGAGGAGCTGGTGACGTAGATTTGGAGAGACACTAGAGAGAGGCGGAAGATCTTTTTTGGAAGCAGCACCTCGTGGAGAGAGAGAGAGACTAAGAGAATTGCTGGTGGCCGCTTTGAATTGCCCTGGACTTTTGAGACCTGCCCCCTGAGCTGCCAAGGACTGAGGAGACATGGCTGTTTTGCTGGTACTTTGTCTGTCTGTTTTGATGTTATTTTGCCAGATTTGTCCACTGGTGAAAGATTGTCCTTTTGTTGAAGAAGTCCTGGAACCTGGCTGTTCGCTAAGAAGGCCTGCGACTGTCCTGCAGACAGAGAGTGAATACTGTCCACTGGTGAGGGACAGTACTGTTGTTGCAGGGGTCTGGAGACTGTCCTGCAGACAGAATGAATACTGTCCACTGGTGAGGGACAGTACTGTTGTTGCAGGGGTCTGGGAGCCTTTCTGTTGGTTCAGGAGCCCTGAAGAAGGATTTTCTTGTTGGATGTTTACAGAAATCCTGGGAGAGGGCTTTGCTAATGTGTTCAGGGGTTCTAGGACTGTTCTACAGACAGAGGATAAATTCATGAAGGGACTGGCAATGTACCTTATGGCCTTGCTAAGCCTTGTCTCCCCAGGAACTAAGATTGCTGAGAACTTGCCTCGTGTCAAGATGAAGAAAAGACCTCCATTTGGGTATTAAGTGCTGTGTTTAAACTTGATGTAACTCTGGGGTAGATTCAATTGTGATCCAGGGGTGGGGAACTTTTGACCTTTTTGTGTTCTATGGTTGAGCAAATGAATGTATTTTACCTTATGTTTGGAAACTAATCTCCATTTGAGAAAAGGGGCTTTGTGGTGGACTTAATTAAGGTATAGCCTAGGGGTGGAGAAGTATTTGGAACAGAGACTTTGTAATTGATTGAATGATTGGAAGGTCCAGGGGTGGGGTAGTACTTGGAGATTATTTAATCACACTTAGTAAATGCTGTATTTGGAATGATGTCATGTTTTGATCTTCTCTGTTCTTGCTTTGTCACTGAATAAAATAGAGAGCACCTATGCTGGTATTTTGAACCTGGGAAGTTGCCTTTCCTTGGCATTACATTACAAGGGTACAGATGAAAAATATTATGTACATTTGGTCTTCTTTTCTTCCTAATATTGTGTATAAGTTTGGTGTAAATTATGTTAACACATACACTTTCACTTGACTAAAAAACATTGAACATTTGTGATATACTGAACTTAGTCCACATCAAAGACATATAGCTGCAGAGAATCTAATTAAAATTGGATGATTAAGTAGGCTGGTTGCATCTATTATTTATAATTTGAGGTTGTGATCTTATTTAAAACTAAGTTCTAAGTTTTCCTCACATTCTTAGGGCAACTAACATTCTAGTATTGGACCTTACTTATGACATTTCAGACAGTAAGTATTTTCTTCATAATTGGTAACTAAGCATTTTTCTGGATTGAAGAATTTAGCATCCATCCAATGTTGTTTTTTTACCATTTATTTAGTCACAGGTAGAGATATCCTTCAAAAATTTGAAAAATGAGTGATTATTGCATTTGAAATTAATGGCTGATTTCTGCAGTAACCCCAACCGTTTTTCACATGTCATGTGGTCTTAGACCAAGAACCTTCTAGTCTCTTTAATCAGTTTCTCAAACAGACATTAAAAAATTAAAAGAAAATTGCACATAGGATTTCTTCAAAATTCTAGCAATTTGCTCCATGGTACAAAGTATATAGGGCAAAACACTATGAATAATAGAGCTCTATTAACTCAAGATGAAAGAGGGACCAGGGTTTTTCTCTGCCGTCTGTAATTCTATTTCTTAGGTAACTAAGTAAAGTTTTATTTGCTAGACATGATATTCATAAAAATGAATTTATTAATTTATTATTATTCATAGATTAAAAACTATGCAATTTATCCAGTTACCATTTAATGAAAACAAACGATGCCCTGTGTTTGAAAACTATTGTGTAAATGAAGTATACTGTGGGCTTACACTTGAAAAAATCAAATAATTGCTTACCTTCTATAAAATATCATAAAGTCATGTATGACATTATTGTCTGTTTGATAAAGTAAACCCTTAAAAGAGAAATGTATTCTATTTATGTTTGTTCATTTTTAAACTAATCTACACCTACAGAATGCCAACTTAATCGCTCAATTCAAAGAAAAAAGAAATTAGGAAAACAGGTGATGTGGAGTTACTCAGGCAATATAAAAATAAACCAGTCAGTTCACTAAACATTTTATTTTACAACAGATAACTTCGTTGTCATAAAGACACAAGATAGGCCAAGATGATTGAGTAAGAAGTAAGTCCCTCTCACCCTCCCTTATTGACCTCTGAAAGTTCAGAAAATATAGCCCCAGGAAAAAACCCTGGAACAGCTGAGTCAGCACAAACATGAAATGCAGCAGTCTTATAGCCCAGGAAGTTTGGGAGATTAATAGGAAAGGCCCCTCTTGTTCTGGGAGAGAGGAAACACTACAGAACAGGAGGTATCCCAGTAAGCCAGCAGCAAGCCCCACCTCAAGAAACCAGGTGGAGATCCTGATCCTCAGGGTGGTGGAGCAAGCAAGCACCAACAACAGGAACCCCTTGAGTCTCTTAGCACAGGCAGGGCAACCAGTAGACACCAGCTCAGCAAACTACTAAGCTCACCAGCATTCCCTGAAAGCCAAATCTCCTGGTGCTTCAGCACAACTCCAGGAGGTATACCTTCAGGAGGTAGAGTTCCAGGCTGATAGATATGCTCCAGAAGCCAAACATTCAAGTGCAAGACCTGGGTGAGCAGGAGCCAAACATTTGAGTTCAAGGCCTGGACTAGCAGGAGTCCCCCAGGGGCCAGACTCCCCACCCCCACCCTGAGAGCTCCAGTGTTGCTGACCCCAGATCAACACCAGGTAATTTGACAGACCCCTACAGCCTCTAGCTGCCAGTACCTGAGACCCCAGCACTCAGAGCCAGTGAGCAAATATCTGGCCCCCAGCACAAGAAGCTTGGGTCAACACTCTCTGCATTCCAGAAGAAGAACTCAACTCCAAAAGCCAGGAATTAGGCACACACAATGATCAAAATGTAGAAAAAACCAATGCCTACAGATTCTTATTATGGGAACAGGGAAGATCAAGTTACAAATTCAGAAGAGGACAACATTGTCAATAAACCCACATGCAAAACGTCAAATGGGACTATGAACTGGTTTCAAGCACCAAAAGTCTTCTTGGAAGAGTTCAAGTAGGATTTTAAAAGTCAAATAAGAGAGGTAGAAGCAAAATTGGGAAAAGAAATGAAAGGTATTCAAGAGATAGTCAATAGCTTGGAAAAGGAAGGACAAAAATTGATTATGGAAAATAAAGACATAAGATAGATGAAGACAAAGAGATAGTCTTTTCATAGAGTCATTGATTTATCTAAAAGAGACCTAGGAGTCAACTAGTCCAAGCCCTTAATTATTTTCGTGAGGTAAGTTAAATCCAGAAGAATCAGTTCATCAATAAATATTTTACTATGTATCAGTTGGGCAGCTAGGTGGCATAGTAGATAGAGTTCTGGGATTGGAGTCATAAAGGCCTGTATTCAAATCCAGACTCAGAAATTTCCTACCTTGAGGAAATTGCTAAACTTATGTTTGCAACTGGAAAAGTACATGGTCTATGGGGTCATTAAGAATTGGTCATTACTGAAATGACTGGACAATAGCAAGTCAGTTGTGCTAATCATTGAGGTTACAAAGAAGGGGGGAACATGGTTTTCTAAAGGAGTTTCCATTTTTTTTAATTGGGAAGACAGTATGCAAATATCTATGTACATACAAGAAATATTTAAAGTAAATGGGAATTAATCTCTGAGAAGACACTAGGGGGAACAGTGATCATGCTGATGAAAGAGAACAGTATCTTATCCAAAATCAAACACATATTAACCAACTGAACTAGGATTAGAGCACAGGCCTGTGAGTCCAGATCCAGAGCTTTTTGCTATACCATACTACCCTAAGTCACAGAGAAGACAAAATGTATGTGTGTGTGTGAAGGTGATATTATTATGAATAATGAATTATGCTGGAATTGGGGTGAAGGGAAGCTAATGACAGAGAATGGAGATTCAAAATGTTACTAACTACTAAGCTTTTATTCTTAATTAGTCTTGCTACACCTATTAAACTAAACAGAAAGGCATTGACAATCCTTTGGCGATGGTGGTCAGGCTTTCATATCTACCCTATTTTAGTTTCATAACCTATGCAATATGATTTCCCCTACCCCTTCAGATGTTGACATCTGATTACCCTGGATTTAGTTTGGGAACATGGCTCTGCCTTCTCTGCTCTTAATTTATGATATAGCTTTATAGTTCTCATCTTTCACATTCCTGATATAGATTCTTGTTTCCTGAATCTGATCAACTAAAGATATTGATCTCCTTATTTAGGACTTCATGTAGGTGAACAGAATTCTGGTTGTTGTACTTATAAAATAATTCAGTGTATTACTCTTGGTCTTAGAAAATACTCAGCCTCTTAATTTGAAGCACAAAGGTTCAGCTCTTGGAATAGTTTTAAGGGCCTTTCTTTAATAAACTCTAACATTGCTCTTACCAAACAAATGTGAAAAAAATGGAGCATTTTCCTTTCATGAGGAACTCATCAGCTTTATATTCAATCTTTTACCATTTTAAATGGTGTGGGAATTGAGTGGAGAAAATTGTGAAGAGTAAAATAACTGAAAATTTAATTTCCCAAAATTTATATTCTTATAGACTTCTTTGGTAATGTGTAACTAATGATAATATGGGGACATCGGTGTGTGTGTGTGTGTGTGTGTGTGTGTGTGTGTGTGTGGTGGGGGGAAGGGAGGGACATGATGGCTGCTATGCTTACATGAAGATGATCTCTAAAAATTGCTATTTTTTAAGAAATTGGGGTTCAGTAACTTGCTCAAGGTTACACAGCCAGTTATTTCTGGGTGTGGTGGTAAGTATCTGAGCCCGGATTCAATCCCAGGTCATCCCAACTCTGGGACAAGTGCTCACTGAACCACCTGGCCACCCCTAAGCAATTGGGGTTAACTTGCTCAAGGTTACACAGCCAGGTGTTTCTGGGTGGGTGATAAGTGTCTGAGCCCAGATTCTATCCCAGGTCATCCCGACTCTGGGGCCGGTGCTCTTTCTCACTGTGCTACTTGGCCACCCCTGAAATTACTAATTTTTGTCCATGCCATAGGAAGTCATCATTGATTCTTCTCCCTTGGGAGTGAGCAGGGAAAAACATACATACATACATACATATATGTTTTATATATTTTTGTTACAAGAGGTAACTATCATAAAATTGTATTTAATTTAATATCTGATTTTATATCCAATATTTTTTAGCTTGGAGAGAGAGTTTTCCAAACTTACATAGTCCCATGAGCCCTACAATTTATTTGACTCTCTCCTGAAGACAATTTTTCAGTAACATTTATAAGAATCTCAAGGAAGAAATTCAAAATATGTAATTTTCAGTTTTGGTTTAACATTTAAAATAGTTGAGTAACCAAGTCACTATCCTATTCCTCCTAGACTATCCCCTTAAAGCAATTAATGGGACTTCTCCCAGAAATCGATATGGAAATTTAAAACTGTATAGGATACAGTGAGAATGACTTCCTCTCAAATAGATGGAGAGTATTTTCCTTTCTATGAACTCTAGTCTCTGCAATGGGGTCTTATAGCAGAAGCCCATGATTCAGGAGATATCATGCCCAAAAGAAATTTGATCCAGAGAATTCACTGTCATATTACAATCCAATTGTCATTAGTAAGGCATTCTGTATGGCATTGGGGTAATGTTTTTATGAGTCAGCTTAACAGGTTCTTAGAAGCCACTTGGGAGCTCTTAGATTGTAACCTTCTTGAAGGAACATTTGCTCACCTTTAACCCAGCACATTAGTACAGTGGTTCACACATTGATGCTTAATAAATGTTGTTTTATTGATTGTTAAATTTCCAGTATAAGAATTTACACCTTAAAAAAAGTCAAATGCTACAAAGTTGGACTTGATTTATTGATATGTTGACTGTCCAGACTTAAAAAAAAATAATGGAAAACATGTTAATAATCCTGTTTTAACTTAAAAGGTATATTATATATATATATATATATATATACACACACACACATATATATATATATATATATATATATATATATATTTCTCCTTAAAAAATCGGGGTTAAGTAACTTGCTCAAGGTTACACGGCCAGTTATTTCTGGGTGTGGAGGTGAGTATCTGAGCCTGGATTTGATCCAGGTCATCCCGACACTGGAGCCAGTGCTCCCACTCTCTGAGCCACCTGTCCCCCCCCCTAAGCAATTGGGGTTAAGTAACTTGCTCAAGGTTACACACCCAGGTGTTTCTGGGTGGGTGCTAAGTGTCTGAGCCCGGGATTCGATCTCCGGGTCATCCCAACACTGGAGCCGGTGCTCTTGCTCACTGTGCTACCTGGCCGCCCCAAAAGGTATAAATTTTTAATGAGAACTATTTATGAACTATTTACCAGCATATTCCTGAATTGGGGTCCTCTTGCCTGGGAGATAACAGGCCTAAGAACCAAAATTTGAAGGAAGCAGAAACAGACAGATTCTTCTGATTTAAAGATAAGGGTCAGTGTTTGCTTCAAAAACATATCAGTATGCTAGCTAAGGGCTTCAGAGACTATGGAGAAGCTGTAGGCAATGAAAGCTACAGTCAGTGGCTTATAGGACATAACAGAATGGAATATAAAAGTCTATGAGATAAGTCAATCAACAAGCATTTATTTTTCAAACAATATTGCTATTACTATATACAATGTTGCCTCTGTTCTGCTTACTCCATTATTTCATGCAAGTCTATTCAAGTTTTTCTAAGATCATGGAACTTATCATTTCTTATAGTAGGGTAGTATTCCATCACAATACCATAAACAATACAATTGTTTAGGCATTCCCAAATTGATGGGCATTACCACAATTTCCAGTTCTTTGCCACCACACAGAAAACTCCTATACATATTTTAGAACAACAATTTTAGCTGCCACAAAATCAGAAGTAGAAATTAGGTTTAGATAAGCAATTTATATCATATGCCACAATAGGTTCAAAATGAACTATTTTATCTTTTGTGATTATCCTATTGATTGTTTGGTTAAAAATGTTCAAAAGATAAAAGAGGTAAGCCCAATTCCATGAAAGTAAAAACTTTGGAGTGAAAAAAAAATCAACGTAGCTAGGTAGGAAGTGAAGCTATTGATTGGGGGAAAACATAGTTGTATCAAATATCTCTAATGAGAATTTGATATACGGGGAAATAACATTCACAGAAACACATACACAAGCAAGCATGATCAAGAACCATTCCCTAGTGGGCAAGTGATCAAACCACATGAACATAGAGTTCTAATGAAAGAGCGAACTAATGACCTTCTTGAATAGAGGTATGGCATAGTCAGATCTACAATTTAGGAAACATTTTTTTATGGAGATTTGAAATGTAATAGAGATCATCTGTCTCTATTGTCATAAGTATTCTACCCAGAAATCAGTGATTGTAATCATGACCCTTGGGACTTGGTTTCTGAGTACCTTCAACTCAGCAACAACAACCTTGAATTGGAAGGGATGTCAGAGGTTACCTAGTCTCATCTTTATCTGAAACACAAATCTTCTATATAACATGTCCAACAGTCAATTTCCTAGACTCTACTTGCATAACTAGAGTGATAAATGTAGATCCCCCATTCTCATAATACAACCCCTGCCAAAATTTTATTTAGTTGTTGCTAAGGACAACTTTGATTATTTTTAAAATTTCTCTTTTATATTATAACCAAACTTGTAAATATCTGTAAACTTTCTTCCCTGGGAAATGTAAGTGCTTCCTTGGATTCCATAAAATAAGTTTAATCTCTTCAATACATAAAAGATATTTCAAAACATAGGAAGGAAACTTAGAGGTCAACGAATGCAAATGACTTATTTTATCAGTGAAGAACTTGAGACATAGAACACCGCATAATTAGTCAATATTGGAGCTATAATTTGAATTTAGATATTCTTAATCCAATGTCCAATGCTGTATTTAAAACTGTGCTGCTTTATTGAAATAGTGAGACATGGTCACCATACTCTTCCACAATTCTCCTACATATATTGTTTTCTTTTAATGTATAAAGTTCATTAGGCTAGAGACTATTTTTGCTTTTTAATGTCCTAGCACTGAAACACAGTGCTTGGCACATAGTTATACTTGTTAAATGCTCTTTTCTTCCTCTTTATTTCCTTCCCCTCTCTGTCATCTCCTCTCTTACCTCCCTCTCTTCCTTCCTTCTTTCCTTTCTCTTACCTTCCTTCATTCTTTTCTCCCTCCCTTCCTTACTTTTCTCTTTTCCTTACTTCCCTCCTTTCTCTCCTCTTTCCTTTTTTCTTCTTTTCTTTTTACTTTCCTCCCTACTTTACTTTTTCCTTCCTCCCTTTCTTCCTCCTTTCCCTCTTTTCTTCTTTCCTTTCACTTCCTTCCTTTCTTCTTTCCTAACTTCCTCTCTCTTCCTTACCTAGTCTTGGAGAAAATAACAACAATAGTTGGATGGAATAATCTACTCATTGTTTTAGTGGAAGGCCTGGTAGCAGGCACTTGGGACCTGGAAAATATGCATAGCTCACTTTTAGCTTGCTGATCTTCTGGAAAACTGAAAGCAAATAAGTTTACTTTGGGCATCATCTCTAATTTCTCAGAACCTCTTCTTTGTTGGGTCTTTCTTTAAAATGAGAATTCCTTATCCTGGATACACTCCTTTCATTGATCCAGATAACTGCCTTGATATATATCAGACTTTTTGTTCCCTCTTCAATGTGAATCTCACTTTAAAAAATTTTTATTTTATTTATTTCAATTAACAGGTATTTCTTTTGTCTCATTCCAAACCCCCAATTAAAAGGAAAAAGAGGAAACCCTTATAAAAAATATAATCAAGCAAAAAAAAATCCCACATTCTACCTATTAAAATTGTCATGTATTATTCAAGTTGAATGCCCTTATCTGTCAGGAGGTGGGTAGTCTCCCTCTCTCTCTCTCTCTCTCTCTCTCTCTCTCTCTCCCTCCCTTTCTTTCTCTCTCTCTCTCTCTCTCTCTCTCTCTCTCTCTCTCTCTCTCTCTGTGTATCCTAGGAACAAAAGGAGGAAGAGGGAGGAGAGCACTAGAATGAGGTGGAAATGGTAGCAAAGAATATGGCAATAGTAGCATTGGCACATGGGAAGGTTCTCAGATCTGCTTATGATTTTTCCAGAGTGTTTTGGTGTTTTGATAGTGAGTACAGCATTGCAGTCTGTGCCACTGCTGTCCATGTTTTTCAGTGCTGAAGGCAAAAGGAGGTATGGATCCTGTATAGTCTACATTTTACTTTTGCTTTTTTATTTCCTGCAGTGATTACTTCCAGCAACTTACTCATCATGATTTACTACTTATACTCTTAGCAAAGCCATGTTAATTACAAGATGCATAAATGCTGGAGAGCTCAATGTCACTGGCTTTTATCCATGCTTGAAATGAACAATATTGAAAAGGAAATTGTAGATGCTAAGCTAAGAGGAAAAATGATAGGAGTTGATGTTTATTCATTCTATGAAACATGAAATGAAAGAAAAGGGAATGATAGTGGGGTATATCTATGTTTCAGCTAAAAGAGCATTATTTTATGGAATAGAAGGACCAAGTGAGATGTCATGTTTGTAATTGATTTCCTTTTTGAGGTTCTACAGAACAGTCATGTGAGCAGGCATATGGGGCTACTTTCAGAAAGTATAAATCTTTCTTTTTTTTCATTCTGATTGCAGTGCATAAAAGATTAAAAGGAATAGAGGATTACACTTGGAAGGTAAAGCTCACCTTGATGCAGAGTGTGCACTAGGGAAGAGGAAAATGCTTAGTAGAAAGCTTAGGAGAACTGACTTTCTTTACTTTCATTGTTATTGGGGTTCTAATCCTTTGCCACACAAGTTCAAATATTCCATGGATATCTGTGCTTGTGTAATATAAATATAGATAGATTTCAGCACCTTGTGTACCACCCCATTTTCCAAAGAACAATGTCTGTGTACATCCATACACACAGAGGGTGGGAGGAAGGGAGGGAGGAAGAGAGAGGGAGAGAGAGAGGAGAAAATGAGATAGAGAGAGGATAGAGAAATGTGTGTGTGTATGTATGCACACATATGTATATAATACGTATATATGGATATATAATTCATGCGTAATACACACATATATCCCAGTTAAAATATTTTTGCCCTCTTTTTAAAAATTTCATGTTAGCATTTATTATATTTCTTGGTCCAGGCTTGTAATTTGAATGGGATCAGAAAATCCTGGTGTGGAAAGCTCCTTTACCAATTCAGAAGAGAAAGCATGGTATAACCTATGCTTTATTTGGCATTCAAAGACATTTATAAGCTAGCCCCCTCCTGCCTTTCCAGTCTTCTTACACATATTCCCTGACATATTCTCTTCCATTCAGTAACACTCATCTCCTGGTTGTTCCATGGACAAGTCACTCCATATCTCCACTCTGGACATTTTCTCTGACTGTCTTGCATGCATAGAAGACTCTTTCTCCCCTACTCTGCCTCCTGATTTGCCTAGCTTCTAAGTCTCACTTAAAAGCTTATCTTTTACTAGTAGCCTTACCCATTCTCTCTTTTTCTAGTGTCTTCTTTCTGTTTATTATTTCCTATTTATCTATCTTGTGTATAAATTGCTTTATAGATGTATTTGTATGTATATATCTGTGTATGTATGTATATATGAGTGTATACATTTGTTTTCATGTTATCTCTCCTATTAGATTGTAGGAACCATGAGAGCAGAGATGATTTTTTACTTCTTTTGGAATTCCAAGTGCTTAGCAGAATGTCTGGTACATGGTATATGCTTAGCAAATATTTATCATTTGATTGATTGATAGTCCTTAAAGAGCTACATATGGCACTGAGAAGTTAAGTAACTTGCCTAGAGTCACAAAAAATTATATATAGTAGTAGAATTTGAACTTAGGTCATTCTGTCTCTAAAACTCAGACTACAGTGACTCAGAATCACTATGGAGTCTCTGACTTTCTAATCACTATACATTATGACTTTCATGACTTCATTATACATTTTTAATGTGTAAAACAAACAACTAGAAGCTAGTTAAATGTCTAAAAATTGTAAGAATGATTGAGTAAATTATAGGACAATAACGTAATGTGGTACTATAATGCAATCAAAATCAGAAAGTGTGAATAATCCAAAGAATACTGGAAAGACCTTTGTAAAATTATGTGGAAAAAAGTTGAGCTAAAATAACTAAATACACATTAACTGTGACCAGATACGAAGGAAAAAAGAAATGAGAATGAATGGATAAACAATAAATCATAATGGATACTTACAGAAAATGGTCTGAAACTGTGTTACAATATTTTATGTATTTTAGCTATTATTATTGTTATGTGTTGACTATAAAATTGATTTAAATGTAAATAATTGCTCAGTAAGTTCATTAGGTTTATTGATAATTGGAATATTTTATGTTAATAGTTTAACTTATTAGTATTATTTTTTTAAAGAGGCAGGCCCAGGAAGGAAAAAAAATAAGTGTGAAATAATTGGGGGGGGGGGGGGAAATGGAGGTATGGAGATGGGCAGCATATTCTCTCAAATACTATTAAAAGCTAAGATGCAGGTTTATTAAAGGGAGACTCTCACCAAAGACATCCTGTGCTTCCATTTTGAATTCTGTCTCCCTAGAAAACCCTAGGGTGAATTTTTTTTGCATGTGCTAGCCAAAACAGACTTTAGAGATACTTAAAATAACAATAAAATATACTCAGATAAAAAGGGAGATATTCATTTAATCAACGAGGATTTATTGAGCACTTATTATATGCCATATCCTATTCTAGGAATAGGAATACACAAACACACCTGAAAGAGTCCTCACTCTCCAGAATTTCACATTCTGCTGGGGATGAGGAGCAATATGAACACAGATATATGTAAATACATACCTATTGCCACTACTAAGTTACTCCTCCCCCCCCCAACTCTGAATTCGCACTTGCAGGTTACATCCTTAGTGTGAGACTATTATCTGCAGGTTCAAAGGGGTAACTGGCATGTGAGAAAGAGTCATCTGAGGTTTTCTTTCGGGGGCGGGGGTAATGTTTCACATCTATTCTTGTAACTGTGTCATCTTAGTGAATTTCTTTGATTTGAGCTAAATGTATCACTGTGATTTGGAGAAGTATGGTTGCCAAAAGCTTTATCCACCATCCTAGAAGATCCATGTTAAAGAGGGATGCCTAGGGGATGGTGAGGTCCTCTAGATGACTTTGACCATGAGTTGTTGATTACATAAAGTCCCAAGATATTTAAAATCCTCCTAAAAGATATTTATAATCCCTCAATTTTGACATGTCCATCCATACAAGGAAGATCAAATGGATGAATAATGTCAGTTGCCCGAATTTAAGCATGTATTTGAATGGACTCAATACAGAGCTTATCAAGCAGAATGTATATCTGGGATAGATAGTATATATGGGGGGGGGGCTAGGTGGTACAGTGAATAGAGCACTGGCCCTGAAGTCAGGAGGACCTGTGTTCAAATGTGGCCTCAGACACTTAACACAAAACCTAGCCGTGTGCCCTTGAGCAAGTCACTTAACCCCAACTGCCCTCCAAAAAAGCAAAAAAAAAAAAAAAAGATAAGAGAAATGCTAGCTAACAATAATTTTAATCTCTAAATTGGATAATTATTAAAAGATAAGCACATCACATGATCAGAGCCAGAGATGACAAAGAGAGAGCCAGATTTCTCCATGTCTACACTCTTGACATTAAGAGAAAGGAAGGCAGGCTGCAGCATGTTGAATAAACTTAGAGTTCTAAACTTTTTTGAGAACATTGGCAAGATTTATTAAAGAGGGGCCAGTATGGATAGGTTTGATCTGCATTGAGCAAGTGATTGCCAAAATGATGAGGTCACTGATGTTTCTAAGCATTTGGGAATATAGGATAGACTAGAGGGGGAAGGTACTAGAGATGGAGACACCAGTTAGAAAGCTACTTTCATTCCACTTTCAATGAAAGAAGTTATGAACACCTGAAATAGATTACTGGCTGTGTGAGTAAAGAGAAGGGAATGGGTATGAAAGATGTTACGGAGATAGGTCCAACAAAATATTAGTTGATTGGATAAGGAGGTGGGGGAAGGAGAATAAAGGGTCAAAGAAGACAATAACATTGTGAACTAGAGAGAGTAGAAGGACAATTGTGTCTTGAACATAAATGTGGATATTTTGAAAAGTGAGAGCTATATTTTGAAGTGGGTAAGGAGGGAGGAAAGATGTTGAGTCCTGCTTTCTGTGTGTTGAATTTGAGATTTCTACAGGAAATTAAATTGGAAATATTCAGTAGGTAGTTGGTAATTTAGGTATGGAACATAAAAGAGACTTGAGAGGAGGGGTAGATGTGGGAGATTAGTGTAGAAAATAAACTATTAAGAACAGCCAATGTAAGGATCATAATAGGAAATTAAAAAGGGGAATGAAAAGGGTTATCATGCAATGATAATCAAGTTTATATTAAATGACTTACTTTCCTTAGATCCTAGAATAGATGGCTCAAGGCCCAAACCCAAAAACCTCAGGAAATGCTGTGCTGTCCAACTTACCAATTCTGCTTCTACCCTGGCACTTATGGCCATTATCAATGGGAATAACCCTTAAAGAGATGTGGCCTGGCAACTACCTCTGCAGGACCTGAAGCCACAGTTACTGAACGATGACCTCGAAAAGAATGTATAACTACCATTATCAATGAACTTATCATCATTGGGTTCAACATCTGTAATGGGAATGTAAATTTTTAAGATCTTCCCTGCCCCTAGGCTAAAGTGCACCTGGAGCTTGGGGTGTGAGGCTTGTTTTTCAGTAGATACTTCTTGATTGGCCAGTGAGTCAATAAGGTTGTTACATTCTCTGAGCCAGGAGAAGGCTATATAAGACCTGATGTGTAGCTTTGTTTTGGGGGCTCACTTTGAGAAGTGTTCTGTGATTTGATCAAATGATATTCTGGGAAGCCATTGTTGAGAACCCCTCCTCGGCTTTGAAAAATCCAGATGTTGATTTGGTATGGATGTAATGGTTGGACAGTTCGGAAAGCTGTCTACTTGATCTGTTTCTCTGTCTTGATAATTCTGTCTGTATACTCTAAAGTTCAGGGTGGTGACCTTTTTCCCCTGAACTAGTTGACGATACATATCTGACTGATTGAAGTAAGCTTGTTAACCCATTTTGAGCTGCTTTCCTTTAACAAAGCAGATCTAAGAACCTGTGGTGGCAGCAACCCTGGGGACGCTGGGGTGCTTGCTGCTACATCAGAAAAGATATGGTTTTATTGATGGCAATGAAATCAATGGAGATACATACAATCTGTTTTGCTACTGAACTTAAAGCACCAATCTTTTTTTTTCATTTACAGAGAACTTTCTGATATGCATTGTCTCTACATTTCACAGTGTTTTCTGTTTGTATCTGCTGTTGTCAATGCTTTATACACTAAGTGCTTAATGCTTTTTATTAATTAATTCATTACTCATTCATTCATTCAGAGGGGGAGAGAGAAGGATAAAAAGTTATTATCAGAGGAGTTTCAACTGATAATGAGACAAAGTTGTATGATCTATCTCTATGTGTGGCTGAAGTTGAGTAATAATCAATAAAATAATGAGTATTTATGAAGCTTCTACTATGTCATCGTGCTGCATGCCAGGAGAGAAGAATGAAACAATCCATACTCACAACGATCTGTGTTTTAATGGGTGATACATTATATATCTATCTATATCTATATCTATCTGTGTGTTTGTATGCATATATAATTATATGCATCATATACAATACAAGTTTATTATCTATATCAATATACACACACAAGTATATACAAAGTACTTAAATACACAGTAGTTGGGGGTACAAAACACTAACAGTTGGATATATGGCAGTTAAGTTGAATGCTGACCTAGAAGTAGGGTGTTTCAAGGGACACTGGTTTATATATTCTTCTACTTCCTCTTCTTCTTCTTCTCCCTCTTCTTCCTCCACCTCTTCCTCTTTTTCCTTTTCCTCTCTTCTTTTTTTAAGCAATTGGGGTTAAGTAACTTGCTCAAGGTTACATGGCCAGTTATTTCTGGGTGTGGTGGTAAGTATCTGAGCCCAGGATTCCATCCCCAGGTCATCCCGACACTGGAGCTGGTGCTCTTACTTGCTAAGCCACTTGGCCTCCCCTAAGCAATTGAGGTTAAGTAACTTGCTCAAGGTTACACAGCCAGGTGTTTCTGGGTGGGTGCTAAGTGTCTGAGCCTGGATTCTATTACCTGGCCTCCCCCCCCCTCCTCTTTTTCATACACATATCAATCTATTTAGATTCTGGTGGCAGTTATCTATCTATCACTCCTCAAGTCATTATCTCTCTTTCCTCTGGGAGCTAAGTACTATGTTACAATCTTGCTCTTTGTCCAAACAATTGGAGGCAAACACACGTATACATACATATTGGTCGATTATTTATATGTACACATGCATATATGTATGCATATGTGTATGCACATACTATGTATAAATGTAATCCTATGCAAGCATACACTGTGTATACACATATGTGTATTAATATAAACATCTATCATCATATCCATATATATGATTAAATTTAAAGGAGAAAAGCCTTTTGTATTATGGTAGAATACAGAATTTCTGAATGAGGTAGTGGGGAATGAGGAATACAGATAATATTTCTTCCAGTCTAGTAGAAGAAAAGGCATGAAGGAGAATATATCTAGTTCTAAAGAGGGTGACTAGGGATGTAATATATTTTGAGGAAAACCAAGTCTCTCTCTGTGTTGTGATGGAAAGAATGAGGAGGAAACATCTAGAATAAAGGGAAGTTTATTAACAGCAGAATGGTAGTTCCAGAGGATTCAATGTAAGTTGAGGGCATAGATGGCTGAGGGTTTGGGAAGGGTAAAGACAATGAAGATGAGGGTGGATACCTGAGAAGTGACAGTGGGCTGGGTTGTTTGGGAAATTAGTGTTTCTTTATCACCGGGATTAGGAAATTATGAGGTGAGAACTTGTTTGGAATAGATTGGGGATGAAGCAGCTTTTGTTTAAGGAAACTCATTGTTGTTCCTTTACTTCTTCTGCTAAGGGACATTTATAGTAATTATGGAGAATTAAAGTAAGAAAAATAAAATGTATTATGTATTCTCTGGTTGAGAAAAGAGGAAAATAAATACATTTTAAGGAACAAAAAGTAGTGTTATTGTGAATAATACTACAGATAGCAAATTGTTCTCTTTTAAACACTAAGGAAAAAAAAAGGAAGATTGTATTAGGTGTCCAAGGCTCCCCTTGTAGATGTGGCTCTGAGAGCAAGAAATCTATTATCTGCATCTTTATAGTCCTGGGCTGTACTCTGATGAGAAAAGATCTGAGAAAATGACTCACAGAGGGAAACACTTACATAGGAATGGAAAAATAAAAGAAAGATGGAGGGGAACTTAGAGGTCATTTGTACTGTCCTCCCTACCCTTAAAGTTTTTATTTCTTTGTAAGGGTTGAATTAAGTTATCTAATCTGGATGCACTATTCATTTTGAGGAACAAGAGATTAAAACACTTGACATCTCTGGTATAATGTGGGCTCAATTTTAGAGATCTTATTCAAGAGGGTGACTTTAAGAGAACTGACTGAAATTCTGTTCTCCAGAAGCCCTGAATATTCTGAGTCACAGAATCTGTATGAATTTGAAGGCAAATCTTAGAGACCATTTAGTCTGACCTATATCTGAAATTTTTTCTCTATAATATACCCAATAGATTCTTTCCCTTTCCTTGGATGAGGAAACTAAGACTCTGAAAAGCTAAGAAATTTAACCAACACCTCACAAATAGTGCTTGTTAGAGGCAAGTTCTCTGATTCTAAATCCAGTGCTCAAGATATAGACATATTATGGAAGATGGAATAAACTTCTTGGGCACTCGGCAGCAGTCTCATCTCTGTTGGCTTACACATTGTATCCTTCCCCCCAACCCCTACATTCCCCACAACCATATACTATCTCATGATGACCTGAGAATTCATATTCATGCTTTCACACAGAAGTGTAAGAAATCAGAAGGCACACAAATAAATACAAAGCACAATATAACCTAGCAAAACAGAACCTCTGCTACACATAGTACACTAACATTCATATAATAATATCCTTAATTAGACATCCAACTTTTCTCTTTTCCCTACCTTTTTGTGACCCCTAAAGAAAATAAAAATATACTTTTTCACATTTCTTTTTTATTGACCCATTATTGTATTTTGGTACTCTTCTAAAAACAGATGTCAGAAACTTTTAATTGCTTATACTTTAAAGAATGAATAAAATGAAATTTAACCATCTAGGATGATACTGTAAATTTTTTTCATGTGTCACTTGAGATAATTCAACCTTAATTTAACCTTAGAAAATTATACATGGGTAGTAGGAAATAAATGAGCAATAACAATGCAGTTGGAAAGTTGGATAATTACAGATGCTATGTTTGATAGATGGTGGGGTTAGTTTAGCTAAAGAAAAGTCACTGAAGGTCCAACTGCATTGATATGAATGTTTTGTGGATTTTAGGAGATTCTAATAGCCAAACAACTGAAAAGAATATCCTGTAACTCTAAGAATTTTCCCATTTCTACAGAGATGAATACTGATCCAAAGATTTTGCCTGATAGTTGCCCTGAGAGATGTTTTAAGGGAGAGTTTAGAATTTGCTTTCATCAGCCTAAAAATTAGCAATGTGTCTCATTTATAAATCCTAGTTATCCTTAATAATTTATTGAACCATATATTCTATCTATTCTTGAGTCAATGCAGACCATTCAACAACTTTCTGGAATACAGATGAATTCCATTCAAAAATGCACATTCAACAATCTCTTAAACTCATCTCTGTTTTGTCTGTTGCTGGTTTTAGTGACAGAGCATCAAAATTTGCATCAAAGTACATTAGTCATTCATTCAAACTGTGTTAAACACCTACTATGTGCAAGGCACCATGTTTTGTGTGAGGGATGAGAAGACAAAACAAAACACATTCCTTGTCCTCAGAGAACCTACATCTATTGGAGGTGAAGATGTAACATCTAAATGACTACCTTAAAACAATGTTATTTAACATAAGGGCTTTTACCAAGGAATATTTACTTTACAAGAAATAATCACAAACATACAAACTTACTCTTCCCACATATAGAAGGTGTCATTCCCCTCTATTTTTGCACCACCTCAGTATCTGGGGAGGGAAAGGGATTAAGTTCATAGGCTAGTTTGGTTCCCATAGGTCATAGTCCCAGCGCAAACTCCAAAACCCTCCTTGGGCTCCAGTCCCAGGCATCCTAGCTGCTCAGGACTTCCATGACAGACCGGCTGAATGCACCATTCTGCCTACAGTCCTGACTCTAACGTCATTATGACTCAAATTTCTGGATCTTGTGAGAATCACGCCCTGACAACTGAAATTGAGGATAAACAATTCATAACATACACTAAGACAATCAGACCCATTTCTCAGATTTGGGTAAATGAGAGATAAGTATGGGAAGGCAAACTTCCCCTTTTACTTGTTCAGTACCTGACATCTAACCTGGGAAGAGAATATGGGAGTCACTGCAAAGATTGCATCCGCAAAAATGGTGGAAAAGAGCTGTGACCAAAAGATCTCCAGATATTCTCACCAGTCCTGAAAACCTGGTCAACTAATCAAAGGAGGCAATCCTTAATTTTGTGTCAGGGGACATAGCAGACTCCATGCCAGGAAAACCAGTAATGCCCAAAACATGCCCAGAGAAATCTAAGCTACACATTTCTCCCTTTTTGAAATTTTGCCATCTTTGGCAAATAGGCAGAGGTGCACCTTTTCTTTTACATTTTTTCACATAAATGACTCATTCATTCAAAGTTTTTTTTAAGTACCTGCTATTTTTCACACGAACACCATTCATCACATTCAGAATATATTGTTGTTGAAGTAGAATTTATAGAAGTTGATAACTATTTAGATGAGTGAGGAGGAAAGTGTCAAATCAAGGCTGCCTCCAATGTTTCAAGTACTTTCTTCTCCTGCTCCCCTACTGTCCTATTAAATCTACACATATTGGGGCAGCCAGGTAGCACAGCGAGTAAGAACATTGGCTCCAGTGTCGGCATGACCTGGAGATCGAATCCCGGGCTCAGACACTTAGCACCCACCCAGAAACACCTGCCCGTGTAACATTGAGCAAGTTACTTAACCCCAATTGCTTAGGGGTGGCCAGGTGGCTCAGCGAGTAAGAGCACAGGTTCCAGTGTTGGGATGACCTGGATTGAATCCCAGGCTCAGATACTCAGCACCATACCCAGAAATAACTGGCCATGTAACCTTGAGCAAATTACTTAATCCCGATTGCTTTAAAAAAAATCTACATGTATTGTATTGACAAGTTATTGAAGCTTTCTGGTCACAAAAATAAATGCATATTATTTTGAAGAAATGAAATTAGAAATGCTAAGGAGATGATGTAAAGACATTGATAATGGAACTGTTATATGTTCAATAATGATGAACAGCTAAAAGAGGATCTTTACCCAAAGTTGGAGATAGCTAAATTTCTTGGGAATGCCTGGATGATTGTCTAACAGAGTCCTTTTAGTCCATCATCATGCCTGACTGAAGTAGAACAAGCATGACAATGGAACGGGAGAAAAGATTTTAATAATCTAAGTGAAACTGAAAATGGTACTACCCCTCCCAACTCTGAGGATGCCCATTTAAAAAAAATGTTAAGCTTATTCTAAGAAAAAAAAAATATCCTCTTTTTTTTGGCTCAGTAGTATTTTATTTTTTCCCAATTATAGGTCAAGACAATTTTTTAGCATTCATTTTTAAAAGATTGTGATTTCCAAATTTTTCTCCCTCTCCTTCTTTCTTCCAAAAAGTCTTTGTCAGAGACACTTGCTATAAAATGTTTCTCATCTTTCTGCTTTCCTTCTAATCTTGGTTGCATTTGCTTTGTTCATACAAAAACTTTATTTTAATATGCCACAAATTATTTATTTTATGTTTGTAATATAATTTTTTTTAACATTTTGTAATTTTGTAATATATCTCTATCTCCTGTTTGACCATGAATTCTTCCCTTCCCCATAGATCTGACAGACTATTCCTTGCTCTTCTAATTTGCTTATGGTATCACCATTTATGTCTAAATCATGCACCATTTTGATTTTATCTTGACACATGGTGTGAAATATTGGTCTATACCTATTTTGTTTCTTATTGTTTTCCAGTTTTCCCTATAGTTTTGTCAGATTTTATCCCAAAGGCTGGAGTTTTGGGCTTTATCAAACAATAGGTTACTATGGTCATTAACTATTGTGTCTTATATATCTAATCTCTTCCACCAATCCACCACTCCATTTCTTAGCCAGTACTAGAAAGTTTTGATGATGCTCTTTTATAATATATTTCAAGATCTGGTATTTTTCATCCCTTTCTTTGTTTCTATCTCCTTACCTTTGCTCTTTGTGTGTCTCTCCACTGCAGGTATGTTTCTTGTAAACAACATATTGTAGAATTCTTGTTTTTGATTCACTTTTCTATCACTTCCATTTTATGGGAGAATTCATCCCATTCACATTTACAGGAATGATTACTTACTCTGTACTTCCTTCAATCCTATATTTCCTCCTTTTTCTCCTCTCTCTCCTTTCACCCTTTCCATCCTCAGCAGTATTTTGCTTCTGTGTACCACCTCCTCCAATCTGCCTCCCTTCTGTCATCCCACACCCACTCCCTTTACTTATTCTTGTCCATTCCTACTTCCCTGTCTGTAAGAAATTTCTATTTTCAACTGATTGTGTATATTATTCCCTCTTTGAGCCAATACTGATTGTTCAAGTGATGCCCACAGCCTGTTCTCCAATCTTCTTCTCTACTGTAATAGAACTTTTGTACATCTTCATGTGTAATAATCTACTCCAATACATCTCTCACTCCTTTCTCCACCCAATGTATTTCTTTTTCTCATCCCTCAACTATTTTTATGTCATATATATATATATATATATGTATATATATATATTCCTTCTACCTGTACTATTAGTGATACAATATTTAACAATTCAAGTATCATCTTTCCATGTAGGGAAGTAAGCAATTCTGCTCCATTGAATGCCTTATTTATTCTTTTTCCTTTTCATCTTTTTATTTCTCTCTTGAGTTTTGATATCGGAGATCAAGTTTTTGGTTTAATTCTGGTCTTCTTCTGCAAGCTACAAATCCTCCTATTTCATTAAATGACCATTTGTTCCTTTAATGTATTATGTTTAATTTAGTGGGGTAGGTGATTCTTGGTTGTAGTTCTAACTACTTTATTTTCCAGAATATCATGTTCCATGATCTTCAATCCTTTAATGTTGCAACATTAAAGCTAAGTCTTGTGTAATCCTGATTGTGGCTCCCAAATATTTGAATTGCTCCTTTCTGGCCATTTGCAGTGTTTTATTTCCTTGACCTGATGGTTCAGAAATTTGGCAATAATGTTCCTTGGACATTTTATTTTGGGATCTCTTTCCTGAGGTGATCAGTATATTCTTTCAATGATTATTTTGCCCTCTGGATTTAGGACACCAGAGTAATTTTCCTTGATAATTTATTGAATGACGTGGTCCAGTTCCTCCTTTTGATTCTGATTTTCAAGAAGTCCAATTATTCTGACATTGTATTTCCTGAACCTATTTTCCAGGTCAGTTCTTTTTTCTCATGGGGTACTTTACATTTTCTTTCATTTTTTTTATTCTTCTGAATTTCTTTTATTGATTCTTGATGTCTCATGAAGTCATTAGCTTCCACTTGCCCAATTCTAGCTTTTAAGTGGTTGCTCAATTAACTTTTGTATTTTCTTTTCTATTTGACCAATTGCACTTTTTAAGGAGTTGTTTTTTTCAGTGAGTTTTTGTTTCTCCTTTTTCATTTGGCCAAATCTTCTTTTTAAGAATATTTCCCATGCTGTTGACTCTTTCCTCATAATTCTCTTGCATCACTCTCATTTCTTCTGCCAATTTTTCTTCTAACCTCTCTTATAGGATTTTAATCTTCTTTTTGAGACCTTACATGAGTTCTTTCTGGGATTTAGGCCACTTTCTATTTTTCTTGGTAGTTTTACCCATAAGTGGTCTGATATTGTTGTCCTCTTCTGAGTTTATTTCTTGGTCTTTTCTGTCAACATAATAGCTTTCTATGGTCAGATTTTTCTTTCAGCTGTTTTTGTTGTTCCTCTTTTTGGCATTTTTTTTCTTTTAAATTTGAGTGCTGATCCTTAAGTGGAAGGTGTATTGTCTCAGGTTTCTTGTGTCAGGGGCTGCAGGCCCTGGCTATACACCTGGTGCTGCACTGATGTTGCCTTGAGGCCCATGGGGGCCCTTTTTTCTGGTGCTGTTAGGGGGTGGGGTGGTAGATGGCTTGAGGTGCTGGAGGCCTTTGGGGTCTGGTAGCTTATCTGGTGCTAATATGGAGTCCTAGTGATGATGTCTGGCATGTGCTAAGTCTGGTGGGGTGTTTCTCTATTGATACACTGATGATACACTGAAGTGACTGCAAGTCTGATTGCTGGATATTGCCTGTTTGCCCAGGGTTAAGCTGAAGCAAGTGGAGGTTCTCAAAGCTGCAGTCTGCCTGTTTCTTTATGCTGAGGCACATGGCAGGGGCTGGAGGGGGTCCTGGTGTTGGTGTTTGCTTGCTCCTTTGCATCAGGGCTCAAGATCTACCACTTGTTTGCTGAGGTGGGGCTTGCTACTAGCTTTTTGGGATACTTTCTGTCCTGCACTGCATTCCCTTTTACTCAAGTGATTGATACCTTTCCTACCAATCTTCCATGTTGCTTGGGTTAAAAGAAATTTCACTCCATATTTTTGCTGATTCTGCTGTCCTGCGATTTGTTTTGGGGTTGTTAGGAGTTGAATATGGGAGAGTTGCAAAAACAAAAAAGCCCATTTTAATAATGAAAGGATTATTGGTCACGTAGAAGTTTGTTAATTATGCCTCAAGTACTTTAACTAAATTTTCAGTAATGTGCCATTTTCGTACAAAGTTATAGCTATTTGGAAGCATTTTCCTAAGCATACACAATTCAGAAGCATCATAAAATATCATCTCCGCTCCTTAAAATTTCTCCTTTATCCCTGCTACAACAATGGCTACAAAAGTTGACTACTGAAGGGTTTGTTTCAAGAACAAATTTCAGTGAGGGTTTAGAGAGGAAAAGACCCTCACAGTTGGTCTGGCTGAGCCAACTTATTTTTTTATGTGAAGACTTTGAAGCCCAGGCAGTTGAAATGTCTTAATAAAGATGCAGAAGTAGAAACCAGAAGTTCCAGAACTCAAAATAAAGTACTCTAATTTCAAAGCCAATGCTTTTGCCAAGGTGCTCTGGCTGCCTCTCCAGTGGCTCAGATAGAACACAAAATTATAGCTCCTTCTTTTAATTTGCTTTTTCCCTGTTCAGTGCTGATGTATATTTCCTTCTTCCTCTACGATACATCAAAATCTAAATAGATGGAGAACCTAAAAGACTTTTTTAACCTAAAAGACTTTTTTTTTCTTCTGAAGGTACAATTGTTTTGAATGTCACTTTCTGATATTTCTTTCTGAGCTGACCTTGCTAATTATATTTAGACTTCCACTTGTAGGCATTTATGAAACATTAAAAGATGATAGCATTAAGGGCTTCAGTTGCTATTCCACCCATGTAACATACAAATATATGTATGTATATATATATGTATATGTACATGGGAACATTTATATATGTGGGTATGTATATGTATACACATGAATCTGTGTGTATATACATGTATACATATACATACACATATTTATATATGTATATCTATCTATCTAAAAACACCTTCCTTTGTCAGAAGGAGCGTGGTGGAGAAACATGTTGAAGAGAACATATTTTCTTTTCTAAGTTTTGTCAGTATGCAAGACATCACAAATCAGTAAATTCACTTGTTATAATGGAAAACTGTGGTATGTGAGAAGACTCTAAGGATAACTTTTGCTACTTACTGACTGGATGACAAGAGGTTGCTTTATTCCTTTGGGCCTCAGTTACCTCGACTTGTAAAATGGGATTTGCACTGTTGTTCTCGCAGATCTCCTGTTGGAGTTTTAGATAAAGAGAGGCAAGCAACTTGGTGCCTTGAGTAGTGCTAGACTTGGAGTCAAGAAGAACTGTCCTTGAATCATGTGTTAGACTATCTGTGACCATGAACGCATTACTTAAGCTCTCTGGACTTCAGTCTCCTAATTGATGAAATAAGGGAATTGGACTTAATGACTTCAGATGTTCTTACCAGGTCTCAAACTATGGTCCTATATAAAATATTCTGTAAAGTATTAAAGCATTTTATAAATGTAATTTATCAACATCATTGCCATCATCATGTCTGGAGTATTATAGACTTCCAAAAATATAAATATTAGTTTTCAATGATGTCCTATAGCACATTCTTTAATATATCTATAGATATGTAGTAATTATCAAAAGCATAAGAAGTTCCAGAGTAAATCAAGAAAAGCATGAGTGACAATCAATTAAATTTTCAATGAGTAAAATAAAATTTTGGATCTGAGAGAGACCTTACTAAACAGATTGGGCAAACATAGAATGTTAGAGGTCAAAGGAAGTTTAGAGATAAGTTGATCCACTGTCTATTCTACAGGTGAGTAAACTGAGGTTCAAAGTAGGGAGATGATGTGCCCAAAGATAGGCATCTAGTGAGTGATAGAGCCAGGACCAGAGTTACTAACAGGTCTCTATTCTGACATATCATTGTGACCCAAATAACAGAGGGATGGATCTGGAGTCAGGAGAATCTGAATTTGGAACTGACACTTAAGGGTAAGTTACTTAACATCTATGAGCCTCAGTTTCTTCATCAATAAAATGGGGATAATAATTGCACTGTCTACCTAAGAGGATTCTTGTGAGATTCTGTAATGGGAATGCAAATTTAAAGATCTTCCGTGCCCATAGACTAAAGTGCACCTGGAGCCTGGGGTGGGAGGCTTGTTTTTCAGTAGATACTTTTTGATTGGCCAGTGGGTCAATAAGGTTGTTACATTCTCTGAGCCAGGAGAAGGCTATATAAGCCCTGATGTGTAGATTTGTTTTGGGGCTCACTTTGAGAAGTGTTCTGTGATTTGATCTGGATTCTGGGAAGCCGTTGTTGAGAGCCCCCTCTTGGCTTTGAAAAACCCATGTGTTGTTTTGGTATGGAATGTAATGATTGGACAGTTTGGAAATCTGTCTACTTGATTTGTTTCTCTGTCTTGTTAATTCTGTCTGTATACTCTGAAGTTCGAGGTGCTGACCTTTTCCCCCTGAACTAGGTAAATGATATATATTTGACTGATTAAAGTAAGCTTGTTAACCCATTTTGAGTTGCTTTCCTTTAATAAAGCAGATCCAAGAACATGTGTTGGCAAGGACCCTGGGGATGCTGGGGTGCTTGCTGCTACAGACTCACATGAGAAGTATGAAAAGGATTTGACAAACCTTTTAGTTTCTATACATTGCATCTATTACCATCATAATGATGAGGATGCCTGGTGTCCTTTTGTCTTGAGAAGCCCAAAGTTCATTGCAACTATTATTTTGGTTTTAGCAATAACATTGTTGTGTGACGGAAAGGGGAGGAGCACCTTTACTGAAATAAAAAGCACAACATGGTAAGTCTACTCTCATCAACTACTACTTTATATTATCTACTACTCCACAGTATCTTCATGTTGTATAGGTTCAGTTGTTTCATTGTCACAAACCATATTCCCATGTCAAGTACCAGTGCTGTACAAAGCAGTAAAAGGAAATTGTATTTCTTAGTGACCAATGGTATTTTTGTGGAAAGATATTTAAGACAAATGATCACAGGAAATTTTTACTAAATATTAAATAAAAGAAAATGAATAACTTTGCAATATTCTGTAGAGGAGAATGGAGTTGGAGATGAGAGAAGGAGATGTAGTAATGCAAAGGGAAAACATTTTATGCTCATTTCCAATAACGCACATTCATGGATTGAATTATAACCCATTATAAGGAAATAATGCTAAAGGTTCTCCATTGATGTTTTACTACAATAATGAGATAGAAAATAGTAAAATTTTATTAAATATCAAATAAACTACCTATATTCTAATATTAATTTAAATTGTAAAGGTTCTAAGATGACTGAAATGCAACAGAAGTCAAAAGAAGGACTTAGAGAATTAGATCAGTGTACTTGACATAAATTTATAGAAAAATAGAAAATCTCCCATCTTGTAAAGATGGGAGAGTGAAAGTATCTGAATATTCACTCACTAGTGCACTGGTGTTCCTGACCCCAGTTCCCAATTTTCACAAATTCCAAATACATCAGCTCAGAGCATCTCTATGTCCCTATAAGTTTTAGTGTCCCAGCTATTGAAATTAGTCTCTAAGAAGTATCTAACAAGGAATATTCATTCTCAGGGTGGGTAAAAACCTATGGTCTAATGACCAGTTCAGAGACTCAAAAAAAGGTGATGGGGAGCAGCTATTTAGGAGAAGAGGGTGCATGAGACATTAATTTGAGAGATTAAGGACACTGGAATAACTTTAATATAACAGAAGCAAGTAAATAGACAAACAGAAGAAATGAAAGAGAGGAGAAGATATATTTGTTTGCAAAGAGTTTTGTCCCTCCTTTCCCCACAGAAGTGCCCTTGACGACTTTCGCCGCAACCTCTTCATAACCAGTCACCAAGAGCTGACCTAGCTGCTGAAGACAGTATGTCTCAAAGAGGAGGATAGAAAATAAAAGAAGGGGAATGGTAAAAGTAGAGGAGAGACCCAACTACAGTGATCTCTCTGAGTCTCTAGCAGAAGTATTCTTGTTTGAAACCATCATTGATGCTGAGGGACAGAGGCCTTGTCCAACTTTGGTGATCTGGAAAAAAGAGGGTAGGCAGATAAGGTTTTGGGAAGAAGAATGTAAATGATAGGTTCACAGATGGGAAAGGATTATCAGAAATAAGCATGTTTATAGGGAAAATGCCATAGAGAAATCAGTGGGATAATTAGTCATAATGAAAAAAAAATAATACTTAAAGAGTCATTTTTACAGATTAGTACCTTGAAGCAAAGTAATTTAAGTCAAAATCTTTTCAGGAAGTTGAAACTCTCACAGCAAATTCTTCAAGGTTGCCTGAAATGGGAATGAATTGATTTTATGAACCATTAGAATAGTTCCAAAGATAAAGCAACTGCCTGAAAGCATTTAAGAAATGCAGACAAAAATAGTGGAATTAAGCAAAAAATATCAGTCATATAGAGAATTTACAGCAGAGACAGGAATACTATATATAACAGCAGATTCTTTCAAAAAAGCAACAGATTTTATTTTTTAAATGCAAATGTGGAAGAAATGAGAACAAAACAAAATGAAAAAGTATCTTTAAAGGAACAAATAATTTGAGGGATTTGCAAAATAAATACTGAAAAATACATAGCTTGAAAAATTGAATAACTTGAAGAATGTAGATATTATCAAAAGATTGTAAGTCTCCCAAGACAAAAATAATGAAAACAAAAAAGGGTTTAAACTACTTTTATATGAATAAAATTAGTGAACATGGAATCAATAGCGAAATTGTAAAATGGGAAAATATTAGAATCAAATAATACTTATAAAATTTGATGTACAAAATATTTGAAGAATTGATCCAAATATATAGAATGAAGATCCACTTCCCCAAAGATTGAGCTGTATGCTTCCTTCAGGGATTAAAAGATATTTAATTTCCAAAGGAATTTTAAACTCTTATTGATCATATGAATACTTGTTCCAAGTCACTCCTTGTAATCAAGTTAAATAAAATCAAATAACTGAAATTTCACCACTCACTGTGCAAATTGGCAAATGTGGCAAAAATGACAACAGTAAATATTGGAAGGCTGTAGGAAGATGGGCATACTAATATACTCTTTGTGGAGTCATGAATTGTAAAGTCATTCTGGATATCACCTTTGAATTATAGGAGAAAAGTGCCTAACCTTTCCACACTTCTTAAACAAGGATCCCCTTCTTGCTTATACATGATCATAGATTTTGAGCTAGAAGGTACTTTGAATACAAACCCCTCATTTTGCAGATTAGAAAACTGAAGATCAGAGAGAAAATGACTTCACCAGGGTCACATAGCAACTAAGCATCTGAAGTCACATTTGTACTCAGGTCTTCTTGACTCCAAAGTTAATATTCTACCTTCTAGTTGCTCCAAGGAAGTAAAAAACAGAAATGGAGATTTAATGTAAAGTGTCACCCTTTGTGGTACAAAACATCAACAGTACCGATAACAACGACAACAACTGGAAATAAAGCAGGAATCCATCAATTAGGGAATAGTTAAAAAATATATGGGAATGTTGTGAAATATTATTTTATCATAATAAAGGAATACAAGGAATTTAGAAACATAGGAAGATTTGTATCAACTGACTGAGATTAATATAACTAAAATAACATTGTATATATTGTCAACAATATGAATTAAAAATACTAAAAGGAAAGAGAACTCTGACAGGGGAAAAAAGATAATTTTAATGCAGGAGAACAGATAATGAAGTGTGTCTCTATTCATTGCAAAAAGTCTAAGAACTACTAGAACAGAAAGGTGCACATATTATTAGATGAATTCATCATATTACTCATTTTTGCTTATTGTTAATCTTCATCACAATGAAAGCTTCAATCTAAAGAGATTTCCCCTCCCCAAAATTGCTAATACATAAACAAATATGTCAATAATACACATTAGATGTTGATAATGCTACTTTGAAAAGAGGCAATGTTCTAAATAATAAGGTTAAAATATATAAAATCCTAATTATTTTCACCATTGGAGTGCAATACAAACCACAGCTTAATGAACAAAGATCACATTTTTTTTTTTCAATGTAAGACAGAGTTCCCCAGAGGGCAGTAATAGTCCTACTGCACATTTTCATAGGATCATAGTATATTAAAATGAAAATAATCTTAGATTTTTTCCCCCTAATTCTTTCATTTTAAAAATGAAGCAACTTAGGGGTGGCCAGGTGGCTCAGTGAGCAAGAGCATTGGCCCCAGGTTCGGGATGACCTGGGATCAAATATGAGCTCTGATACTTAGCACCACACTCAGAAATAACTGGCTGTGTAATCTGGAGCAAGTTGCTTAACCCCAATTGCTTTAAAAATAATGAAGTAACTTGGGGTGGCTAGGTAGAGAATGAATAGAACACTGGCCCTGAAGTCAGGAGGACTTGAGTTCAAATCCAGCCTAAGACACTTAACACACACAAAAAAAACTATCAATGTGACCTTAGGCAAGTCACTTAACCCCAATTACCCTCCAAAAAAAAGAAGCAAAAAAAAAATGAAGCAACTGATAGTACAAGGAGGCTAACTGGCTTTCCAAAACTCATACAAGTAACAAGCACAGGATTTAAACCCAAATATTTAGACTTCTAATCATCATCATCGATCACAAATAGATTTGATTCCACATCTCTGTTTCTTTACCCTAAAATGAACATAATTTTTATGGGGGGATTTTCAATCCATTTAATTTGATTTTATTGCCAAACTAAATCTGACACACATTTGTCATCAAACATTTTTTATAGATGTTCATTTGATTATTCTTATTCATTGCCTATCTCATGTACCATGCTTTGTACCTTTATAGCTATCTCTAGTCATGTCACCTTTATTATTACTGAGTAATTCAAGTCTAAAGAAAGATTTCAATAATCTCATCTGTGGTGATCCTAATGCCAATGTACAGGCAGTCCTAGTCTGATACAACATGTGACATTTGAAGGGAGGCTTAAAAATTGGTGTAGTTCAGATTAAAGTCAGTTCTACTCAGTCCTACAAAATTATATATAAGAAAAAATGATATTAGATAACTGAACATAGATTTTTTTAAGTTAAGCCCACTAAGGACTTCTCAATATTTTGGATATCTACTTTGTTACCTAAGATATTGGTCTGCAGAATACATACCTGGACCAGGTGGTAGGCCAGATAAAGAGAGGCACATGGCAGGGTATGACAGAAAAAAAAAGGATTCCTTAAGGTCAGGATGACACAGATTGGGGCAGACTCTAGAGAAAAGACATAATGAAGCAATGGCATGATTTGGGACCCTAGACTATAATAAGGAATACTCAAAAGGAAAAAATAAATTTTAAGAAAGTCAGAGGAATGTAGGTAAGGCACAAATTAAATTGTTCTTGTCAGAAAGAGTTTAAGGATCAATGCCTTAGAGAGCTCCCTGAGAGATTTGTGTTTCCCTGATAGACCAAGGTTCCATTGAACCACTTTATCCTCAAAATAGTAATATTACTTGAATTTTATATAGTACTTTATTGTTCTAACAGCTACACTGAGTTGGGTAGTTTATCACTAATCATATTTTACAAAGAGGGAAACATCTCAGACAAGTAAAGTAGTTTATTTGAGTTAGAGTTGGTGAAAGCAAAGCTTTCAGTTCCAAGACTAGTGCTAGAAAATATTCACCACATTATCTACCCAGTTGAAGTGCCTCCCTTCTCTTGTTGGAGTTCCCCAAGTTTCAAAGAGAGTTACTTGTGCACCATCCTCATTGGATCAGGAAGTCATATATCCAGAGCTGGAAGTCACCTTAAAAGTTATCTAATGCAATTTTTTCATTTTATAGATAAGAAAACTCCAGTTTCCTTATATAGGGAACTACTGTATGAATTAAGTTACTTGCGCAAAGTTACATGGGAATTAAGTGATAAGGACAGAATGTGAACCCACGTTCTCTGACTCTAAATCCAGCTGTCTCTTCTCTGTCTCTGTCTGTCTCTCTCTCTCTGTCTCTGTTTCTCTCTGTGTCTGTCTCTCTGTCTCTCTCTCTCTCTGTGTCTCTGTCTCTTTCTGTCCCTCTCCCTCTTCCCCATAATAGATTTAGTAATGAGCATCAAGTAGGAAGACATATCACAACCTTACTTAGTGCTACATTGGTTGTTCATTTGCCAAGGTAATGTAGCAAAATGGTTATAGCAGGAATATTTCACAATATGTGGACCCTACATATCTTGGAATAGTTGGGTATCCTAGATAAATCAATGTTACAACAACTCATAATTTAAAAATACTTCTCAGCTGACCCTAAGGCATTCATTAAAATGAGAATACCCATAAAAAGCCTTACTACTGCTCACTAGAATATTTACTCTTTCCCAAGTCTCTGCTTCATTATTTCAATGACAAATACTTTTGTCTGGGTGGGTATTTGGTCACTACTTATGCAGATAATAGCCTCTTTGCTTTAAGATACAGTTTTTTAGAGTCGTTATAAATGAAATTTGTGTCTGAATATGGCTAATTTGATGATAAAAACATCTGAACTTAGCTAGCCTTGTCCTCAGACAACAAAATACAAGGTTGGTGTTTGATGTCTTTGCAAATTGGTAGGACCTGTCAGAGGCAACATTCTTCAGTATTAGCCTTCAATAACCACCACCTAGTAATCTCCATGCTATGATAAAACATTAGAGTAGGACTTCAGTAGAGTTCTGGCTTCAAAAAAAAAAAAAAAGAAAACTCTAAGATTTAGAGAAACTACAATTCCACAATGAAAGAAGAGCCCAAGATATATAAACACTATACAGCATTTTTCTTTATAATTAAATTCATTGGAATACCACCTACATGGGGAAAGTTATCTAGTTACTCTTTTCAGGACTAAAGCAAATAAACATATATTACATGAGACAAATATCCATTCAAATCAACAAATCCTATAGTCACAGAATATGAGTCACCATCCTGTAATTATTAACAAAAGACTTTAGGACTAAGTCTTGAGTGTAAGACAACCCTTCTCTGAGAAGCTAAGAACCAGAGACAATGTTTAATTATGAAGTGAAATAGAGATTTGGGAAAACTAATCTCAATTAGTCAAGTATCCAAATACTAAAGACAAGGAAAAAAGAAAAGAATTTGTAGTTTGAATCATTTAGATTAGTCAAATATGTGACCTTCATCTGACATTCTGGGTGCCAAGCACAATGATATCTGTATTCTCCATAAAGTGCCTTACTGGGGAAATCACTCAGGAGGAAGAGGGAACCAGAGGTTTCTTGGACTTCCCAAGGCAAATGAATCTGGATATAAGAGTCAGGAATTTGAAAAATGGCTTGATGACTCAAGGACTCTGAAAATGTTTCTAAAGGACTTGAGAATGTGAGACTTGATGTTAATACTGAGATTATCAATTGCCTAGACTTTGCCCCTATCTGCCCCTAGAGAAGGATTCCATGATTTTGAAATCCATTTATTAGGCAAGTAATTTCTTTCATGTAGGTTTTTATGTGTGTGTGTCCATGTGTGTTTTTGTATGTGTGCATATATACAAACATGTGTCTTCTCTAACAATCTGACTAAAGTTTCATTTCAATAAAAAGACTGACTTATGGCTAATACCTATATTTTGAAACAAATTGTTAATTTTATTAAAAAAGGTGTATTTTTCTTTTGGGACTATTTTTAGTGCTTACTCTCCCTTTGAATTCTACCAAAGATAAGGGGTAGGGATGAATTTATTGTTTTCTTTCCCCCCTCCCCCTCTCAACCCCATCAGTAGCAATCATACCTTGCAATACAAGTCTACAGTCCTGAGACAATAGCTTGAGTATCTTGTGGGGAGCCAGTTTTGGGGAGCCCTACCATGCTGCAGCAGGACTGAGAAAGTGTGGGAGCCCTGCCATCCCCAAGCAGGGCTGAGAAAGAATCACATACCCAGAGGTTGCAAGTGGATTAATAAAAAGAGAGGGACTCTGGTTGGCAATGTGGTGCAGTGAATAGAGCATCAGCCCTGGAGTCAGGAGAACCTGGGTTTGGATCTGGCCTCAGACACTTAACACACACACACACACACACACACACACACACACACACACAAATAGCTGTGTGACCTTGGGCAAGTCCCTTAACCCCAATTGGCCTCCAAAAAGCAAGAGAGAGAGAGAGAGAGAGAGACAGACAGACAGACAGACAGACAGACTCCCAGAATGGTGAAAGTTGAGAGCCAATGTTTATTCTTCCAGGCACAAGCTTTATAGAGCCATAAATCTTTTTCCTAATTATTTTCCTGGTAGGATAGTGAGCACTTCTCTGTTCCCAGGCCATGGGTGTATATGTTATGCTTATCTCCAGGACACAATCCTCACACCTGTGAGTTTGAGCTCTTTACTGGGGGATGGTGAACCAATTCAGGACCATCAGCAGGTCAAACACCTGAGAGACCTTGTTCAGCTATCAGGATCAGAGTCCCACTGGTCTGTGGTCCTCTACAGTGTCTGAATGCTGCTCTTGTCTTCCCCAAGTACAGGTTAGCAACTAGCAATTCTGATAATATTTATTTCCAACCTTGTGAGTTTGAGAATTTCTGAGTCAGATACCAGATAGGAATTACCCATCAGATTCTTAGTAGGAAGATGACCACTGCCAGGATCATACTATATTTAAAGGACCAAAGTGACTCTTACCATGGCTGGCCAAAAAGAGGTGTATCTTGTGAGTTGCTCAGAGACCATAGAGTTCAGGTGAGTATAAAATGTCTATATATCTTTATGTTGTATGGATGGAGTATAATGAATATAGTGTGAAGATAGTGGGCTAAGATAGTGGAAGAATGGCAAGGACTCTCCTGAGCTGTTCCAACTTCCCCTCCAAAAAACTTTAAAATAATGACTTTAAAATCATTTTGGAATGACAGAACCAACAAAAGAATAGGGTAAAACAATTTTCCAGCCCAAGACAACTTAGAAGATTAGCAGGACAGGTCTTTCTCACTGGAGTGAGCATGTGTCTAGTCCAGTGTAGGCCCCATTCTAGCAAGCCAGAATTCCTTGAGGAACAGATGAATTAGCAGGTTCCAGAGCTCTTGGACCACAGGTGATAAAGGGGTTGGTCAGAAGGAGATGATATGGGACCCTTTGTTGCCACTGGGTGCAGGACTTTGTTGTATTGCCCATACATTAGTAAAAAGTCACAGTCCTAGATTGAGAAGGAGCGATCGCACAGTAGGGGGTGTTTCCCTGCCACAGGGGATTGGGCACCCTGGTCACAGTTCAAGGATAGAAAAGAACACTTGTGGTCATTCATAAATGAGAACACAGGCCAAGAGAACACTGACTACAATTATCCTTCAATTATACCATCTTGGAAAAACTGAAAACATACAGGTGCTCCAAAATAGCTCTGAATACAGCAGAATGAAAAAAAAAAAAATTGAACCTTGGGACAGTACTCCCTACACCTGGGGAACAGAGTCCAACTTTAACATAATGTTACAATTCAATAAATAGGTTAGAAAATTTGGCAAACAACAACAGAAAGAATCTGACCTTAGAAAGTTATTAGGGTGATACAAAAGCCCAAAATACAAACTCAGAAGAAAACAAAGTCAAAACAAGTAAGTACAAAACCCCAAATTTGGCCCCAAGAAGAATTCCTAGAAGAACTCAAAAAAGGATCTTGAAAATCAAATAAAAATAGAGGAAAATTGGGAAAAGAAATTAAAGTGGCACAAGAAAATAATGAAAAAGAATCAAAAGCTTAGTAAAGGAGACAAAAAATACTATAGAATATAGCACCTTAAGAAAGAGAATAGTCTGAATCATCAAAGATGCAAAAAGAAATCACTGAAGAAAACTTCTCCAAAAGCAGACTTTGTCAAATGGAACAAAAAAATTCACAACAATTCACTGAAGAGAAGAAGTATTAAAAAAGTTGAATTTGTCAAAAGGAAGAGGAGGTCCACTGAAGAAAATAATTCCCCCAAATTTAGAGTTTGGTAAAGGGAAACTAATAATTTCATGATATATCAAGAAAAAATTGATATAAAATAAAATGTGAAATATCTCATTAGAAAAGCAACTGACATGGAAAATAGAATGAGGAGAAATAACTTAAGAATTATTGGACCATCTGAAAACTATGATTAAAAAAAGAACAAAGAAATTATCAAGTACTTGCTAGAGCCAGAGGATAAAATAGAAACTGAAAGAATCCACTGATCACCTCATGACAGAGATCCCAAAATGAAAAATCCCAGGAATATTATAGTCAAATTCCAGAGCTCTCTGATCAAGGAGAAAATACTGAAAACAGCCAATAAGAAAAAAAAAATATGGTCAAGCCACAGTCAGAATAACACAAGATTTAGAAGTTTCTCCATTAAAATGTATGAAGGCTTGACATATGATATTCCAGAGGTTAAAAAGGGCTAGGATTACACACATGAAACACTTACCCAGAAAAACTTGGCATAATCCTTTGAGGGAAAAATGAATATTTAATGGAATTGAGGGCTTTCAGGCATTCCTGATGAATTCAGAGCTGAATAGAAAATTTGACTTTCAAATACAAAACTCAAGAGAAGTACAAAAAGGTAAAACAGAAGGAGAAATCATAAAGGATTCAATAAGTTTGAACTGTTTACATTCTTATATGAGAAGATTATGTTTGTAAGAACAATATCCTAAGAACAATATCATTATTAGGGAAGTTAGAAAAAGTAACAAACAGAGAGCACAGGTTTGAGTAGATTATAATGGGATGATATCTAAAAAAATAAAATTAAGGCATGAGAAAGAGATGCATTGATAGAATTGGAAAGGGGAATATAGAATAGGGTGAACTATCTCATGTAAAAGAAGCATGAAACAGGTTTTACAGTGGAAGGCAAGATGGGTATGGTGGTAGATAATACCTGAACTAACTTACTGTCACTGGAATTAGCTCAAAGAGGGAATAATATATTTATACATATATAGATATACTCAAATGAATCTAGAAATCTATCTTACTCTACCATAAAATAGGCAGAAAAGGATTAAATAAGAGGTGGCTAATAGAAAGGAGAAAGGGGAGGTGGAATCAGAAGCTAAACACTTTTGAAGAAAGTCAGGGTAAAAGGAAGAGAGAAAAAGATAAACAGGAACAATAGGAGAGAACCAAATGAACCAAATTTCTCTGATAACGGCCTCATTTCTCAAATATATAGTGAGAACTGAATCAATTTTATCAGAATATAAGTCATTACCTAATTATTAAATGGTCAAAGGTAATGAGCAGGCAGTTTTCACATGAAGAAACCAAAGTTATCTATAGTCATGTGAAAAAAAAAAAAGCTCTGATCACTATTAATTAGAGAAGTACAAATTAAAACAACTCTGACATAACACCTGACATATATCTGATTAACTAACATGCCAGAAAAGGAAAATGACATGTTAGAGGGGATATGAGAAAATTGGGATGCTAAAGCACTGTTTGTGGAGTTGTGGATTGATTCAACTATTCTGGAGAGCAATTTGAAACTATGACCAAAGGGCTATAAAATCATGCATACTCTTTAACTTAGCAATACTACTGCTAGGGCTGTATCCCAAAGAGATTTAAAAAAGGGAAGGAAAAGGACCGACATGTCATATATATATATATATATATATATATATATATATATATATATATATATATATATATATATATATATATAATTAAAATATAGCATCTCTTTTTGTGGTGGCAAACAATTAGAAACTGGAATAGATGAACAAGTTGTTGTATATGATGGTGATGGAATACTGTAAGAAATGCTGAGCATTATGCTTTTAGGAAAACATGGAAAGAGTGACATGAATTGAAGCAAACTGAAGTGATCAGAGGCAGAACAGTGTACACAGTAACAACAGGTTAAGTAGGTGAGTCTCTTTCTGAAGAACTTGTGGGAAGGCATGAATAAAAATAAAACATGATGAGAAATGACTGGATTTCATTCTGCATTTTGGGAAGGAACTCTAAAAGAGGTCAAATTAATGTATATAATAGATAATAGGATCTTTGTGCAGTGTAAGAACAACACAAAGGTCTTTATTTAATCTTTCTCATATTCATTTTCCTCATCTTCTAAATGATAGGGTTGGATTTTATGGTTGTTAAGATGTCTTTTCCTTCTAAGTCTTTGATTTTTTTAAATCCTTTCTTGGTCTATGGTTGAGAAATAGGTACCATAACCTACCTTTAGTTATATCACAACAAATTTCTTCCATTATCACAATTATGCCCTTCCCTCAATGCAATTCAGTTTTGCCTTTACTTTCTGCTTCATTCTGCTATTTATTATATAGATATTGTGGACAACACATCTCTCACCTGATTTCTGCTACAATGCAGGGAGTTAGCTTTAAAGGTATTAATTTTAATCTTTCACAGGAGAATGCAGCATTTGAAGGTAAGACAAATTTAATCATGATTGTTAAAAATAAATACATTATATTCATAAATTTCAATTTTGACAATATAAAAGTGCACAGTAATTAACAACCTCCAGTAACAATACCAATGACTTGATTGTGTGTTAGATTGGGGTAGTAGAAAGGGCCTTGAACTCAATCACAAAACCTGGGTGTGACAACTGCCCGTGGCACTAAATGTGTGACCTGGGATAAGTCATCTATCATCTCAAATGCTCAGTTTTATTGTATATAAAATGATGAAGTCTGACTATATGTCCTCTAAATTCTTCTCCAATTCTATTTCTATTGACCAGTGATTCTAGGATTATTTACTCATAATTTCACATAGCTTTGCAAGACCTTCATTTAAATCCCCACCCTATCACATAAGGAGCACCTTTGTATAGGAAGTTTTATGGCATAGTAAAACTTAACTTATTATGGAATCATTACATTTTGTTGCAAATCGTGACACTGTCATTGACTACCTGTGTGACTTTAGGCAAATCACTTAACCTTTCTGGTTATTAATTTACTTGCTTGTTAAAAGAGGAGAGGGGTTGGATTCTATTATCTTTAAGGTCTCTTTTAAGTACAAAAGAAATAAAAATGAACTCCAGGCTTTCTATGAACTGTTAATCCTATAGGATGGTACAAAGTCACAGCTATACGTTTTTTAGCAGAGAGAAGGAAGTCTGTGATTTCTTGAGGTTAGTGAATCATTTTTCAGTCATGTTCAACTCGTTATGACCCCCTTTGGATTTTTGTTGACAAAGATACCAGAGTGGTTTGCTAACTATTTTCCCACTCATTTCATAGATGAAGAAACTGAGGCAAATAGGATTAAGTAACAAAAATCCCTTCCAGGTGTGAATCCCTTTTCTGAGTCTCAGTTTCATTTCATTTTATTTAAAATGGGGGTGAATGATATGTACCTGCCCTGCCTATCCTCCATAGTTAGTGTGGGGGTCAATGAAAACAGTGTATCTGCAGATGTCTTCTAGGCATTACATGTTTTATAGATATTTGTTACCACTATCATCCCCACCCCTACCACCACCATCATCTTAAAAAGAAAACCACCACAAGAGCAGCTGTCATTTATATTGTGGTGTGTGAATGCCAACTGTTTAGAATAAGGAATGGATTGGAATGGAGAAAACTGGGTTTTAAAGTCTGGCTCTGATATTTGCCAGTCATGGTACCAATCACTTCTCTTTTCTGAATCACATTTACTCATGGTAATAATATGCCAACCATCTAATGAAGATTTTGTGAAGTTCAAAGATCAAATGAGGGAAATGCATCATAACCATTGCATAAGTATAAAGCACTATATAAATATTAACAGCCATTTTAAGCAGGGTTCACATTTATCATTTTGTAATATCTCAAAGGATATGCATTTGACGTCTTCCTCCTTTCATTAAAGAGGTTGGTATGAAAAATTGCATATTCTTGTTTGTTGGTTTTGCTGAGGTTTTCTTTTTAATCTTTTTTTATAAGTGAAGGTTATAACCAAAGATGTGTTGAAACCAATTTGAACCAGAGAGAGTCAATTGTTAAGGGTTCAGTTTGACCATTTATACCACAGAAATCTTGAAATGCTACCAATCAGGGGTTGATTTATCATTTTGTTGATTACCTGGATTTAAAGTGTTGTGAAAAATGTTAGTAAAACATAGTAAATTTAAAAGTGTCAAGTGTATATTTTTTGGGGAAGGGAGAAAATTGTTAATTCCTGATGTACCCTTGATTATAATACTAGATAGTTGGGATTGAAGAGTGCATTTTGTAATAAATGTGAAAAATCAACTTCAAGGCACTAAAAACTTTGAAAAATCATACATGGCATTATGATTAAATTACACACACACACACACACACACACACACACACACACACACACACACACACACACACACACACACACACACACACGGCAATCCTGTAACACCTGTGAGTAGTTTTAGGCAATTTCTAAAATAACCCATTGTTAGTCTGTTAGGGTTGCCCCTGTAACCAGGGCAAGTGAGAAAGTTATTGCTCTGGGCTTTCCACCTGGGCTCCAGCCCTCTAAAATACCCAGAATTCTAGTTCAGAGTGGCCCTTACTCTAACCATAGAATAAAGTAAATATCCAGAAGGAGTGAGAGAAATGTGGGAAGAGACACAAAATCTTTGAGGACTCTGGAGAAGAAAGAAACTCCAATCCCCAGAAGTGTCCTGGGGTTTCTACCCTTCTGCCACAACAAGCGTGACCCTGAGATAGAAGAAAATCAGTAACCAAATGGAAAATGGTGAAGGTATTAAAGAATTCCAACCACAATAACCAAATTATTTCCAAAGCTGTGTCCCAGTAACACATCCTCACCCTCTGAGGGAAATAAACTTTGTCAAATGGTGGTGGTAAACAGAGAACAACAGAGATGATGCAAAAAGTGTAGAGGAAGAGATGGAAGGGCTAGGCCTTCAGAAATAAAATGGCTGGTGGTAAAAACTAGAGAATAGAAACAAAACTTTGCATCAAATATCACCAATTAAAAGTTTGATCCACCAAAAGTAGAAAGGGAATTATACAAATATGTAATACAAAGACCTATTTCTCAGTTGATAATGCTATGTTTCCCCACCACATCATGTTGTGCCTTTTTTTTTCTGGGGGAGAGAGGAGGAGTAATAGAATGGAAGAGAAGAAAAGAATTCCCAACACACACAAAGGAATACAAGCTATGTGGGTTCAGAAAACCACAGTCCGAATCCATAACAATAAATCAAATTAAATGTCAGTTAAAAGCAAACTGAGGTTTCCCCTCACATTTTGCAAATTGCCAAAGATGACAAAAAAATAAAAGGAAACAAGGAACAGTAAAAGTTGAAAGGACTATGAAAGACAAAAATTTAAACATATATAATATACATATATATACACACAGAGAAACACACATAGGTATATATGTACACACAGAGAAACATAGATATATACATACCAATGACAATAATATTGTAGCAAAAATTTCAATTAAATTAGGCACTTATCAAATGGGGAATTATTGGAAAACAAGTACTATGGTATATGCATAAAATGGAATACCACTGTGGAGTAAGAAAAATGGATATGAGTAATTCAAAGATAAAATGTAATTTATAGTACTATACAGCATATTTACATGAATTATAAAGTTGTTGAAAAATGAAATAATAAGATTTAAGAGAAATATAATATGTGAATGAATACAACAGGGAATTTCTTTTTTACTTATTGAAAGGAAGTCAATTTCTGAGTTACTGGTAAACCATTGAAGGTCTGTGCAATAGATAATAGATCAAAACTCCCTTACAAAAAAGTGGAAGACCACTGAGATGGGAGATTGTCTACATTATTAAGTACTGTCATAGTACTGGACATTTTTCCTTTGTTGATTTTCACAAGGAAAGAAGGCATATGGCAGGGGAAGGAACAAGTGTGTGTGTGTGTGTGTGTGTGTGTGTTTTGCTTTTTGGAGGGAGGAAGATAGGGCAATTGGGGTTAAATGACTTGCCCAAAGTCACACAGCTAGTTTTGTGTTAAGTTTTTGAGGCCAGATTTGAACTCAGGTCCTCCTGATTCCGGGGCCAGTGCTCTATTCACTGTGCCACCTAGCCCCCCAGAACAAATGTTATGCATCTGCTATGTTCCAGGAATTCAATCTTATGGGTTATGGTTTGAAATGATTGTGTTACAAAAACAAAAGGCATTAACAAAACATTTTAAACCAAAACAAAGAGACTTGGGGCGGCCAGGTAGCACAGCGAGTAAGAGCACCGGCTCCAGTGTTGGGACGACCTGGAGATCGAATCCCGGGCTCAGACACTCAGCACCACACCCAGAAATAACTGGCCGTGTAACCTTGAGCAAGTTACTTAACCCTGATTGCTTAATAAAATAAATAAAACAAAAACAAACAAAAACAAAGAGACTGTATCTAATCTCATGAATGACAGGTATGATGGCAGTAGTGAGAGGGCGATAATTTTTTCCGTGTGAACTTTTTCACACTTCCTCAGATCTTACCATTAAGCACCCACAAACTAAGAACCTGTGAAAATCAAGTCCTAGAAATATGTGGAAAGTGTGTTGGGAATTCTTCACTCCTCTTCCTTTCTATTACTCCTCCCCTACCAAAGAAAGGCACAACATGTTGTGGTGGGGAAACATATACTCTTTCCTCCCTGTGAAATCTTCTGCTATCTTGCAGCTTGTACTGTACTCAACTCCATACTATGCAGAGTTTATACTTTAGAGGCTCATATCAATGTCCTCATTTATAATCTCAAACATGAATCATAGACTATAAAACTCCAAGTTGATAATATAACACAGGGTTATATATGTGCTATATCTGGTGTAACTACCTAAACTTCCACTGTAAATAACTTTGCAAGTATGTTGCAAGGTTTTTCTGGTCTGGTATTCAAGAAATGACTGAGAGGATGATGGAGAAAAAAAAAAATATGGTTTATACTAGGGAAGCTGAGGGAATGTAATAACTCTCCTGTCCTTCAAATAATTACACAACAAGTGAAGCACAGGAGGCAAGTGTTAATAACTAAGGAGGCAGGCAGATGGTTCAACTTTTTTTCCAGGTAGTCCATCAAACATATGATTATCCCTTGAAAATCATCTCTGATGTTAAATAGTTTTCCACAAAATATATGGTCACCTTTAATTATGGTCAAACAAGATGACTTTACCTGATAGACTTCTGTTGGGCTTTCCACGTACTACATAAACATCATGCTTGCCATACCAAAGAAGGTTCAAAGTAACTTTATTATAATTTGGCATATCTGTCTTCTTTCCATCATAATCAGTGGCCACGAGATGTAAACAATCACAAGGATTAAAACAGAATGATTACAATACATGCAATAAGAGAATGCAGGTTTTAAATTTCTCATACCTTTTTGAAGTTAGTATGAAATTCCTGGTCAATTCAAGAAAGTGAGGAAGGACTTCAGAATGGGGCTGGAGGTATTGCCCAAATTGTAGCCAGATAAAGAATATAATCTCATAGAGAGACAGGGTTATGATTTGTATCATTGGAAGGACAATCCAATTTGATCCATTAGAGTAGCTTTTAGAAATTTTTAAAGCAATTTATTCACTTTATAAATTGTAATATCTATAGCTCATGTTGATAACACGTGTGTGAGAATAAAACTGTCCTCTAATTTCTTTTTGTGCCATAAAGTAGATTCTGGCTTCATGAAAGCTATTGAACCATAATCTTGGGAAGATTCTAACATGTTTGAAAGGGTATCTAAAGACTGACCTACATAAGAATGTGAAAGGTTATCACTAAAAGCCACTTGATTGTATGCTCTTTGACCATTACAAACTTATAGGAACATTTATTTTATATATTTTGAAATGATTTTCCTTTAAGGAGCCAAGCATTCTAGCTTCAGGATTTGGTTGGTGTAGCACTTAAGGAAAATAAAAATGAAGCCTATGGACACTCTCAGATCCCTGAAGGTTTGATAGAATTCCTTTCTGAGATAGCAATGCTTCCCTGATGAATATAGAGATAGAGAGGGAGCAGCTTTTGTTTTTTAATAATTATACTCTATTAAATTTAAAGTGATTTTATTGTTTTGAATAGTTCCTGTGTGTTTCGTTGTATTACTAGCCCAAGTCTGAATCAGTAGACTGGCATGAGAAAGGTAATACCCAAATACTCCCCATAAAACTTAGAAACATACAAAGTCTCTTAGTTCTGTGAGGGTTCTTTCTTCTTACCTTGTGACAGTGGCAGGCTGATAGAGAAAGAGATAGAGGATGCTTTAAGCACATTGGAGTATTTAAAATATCTCTAGGCCTTAATTTGCTCATTGATGCTCTAAACATTAGATCCTTGTCTAGTGATCACTATAAAAACATAAGAATTTGGTCATAAATTTTGAAGATAAATGGAAGCTGTACTTGAATGGAAGGAGATGGTAGTGGTTATCCTTGAAGAGGCATTTTTTAAAAGTTGGTGGTAGTGTTTATTATCACGTGAATCAAGGCCACAAGATACATCATTTTGTGGTATGTGGTTATCTCATATTGCAGGGATCTTGATAAACATTTGCAAAAAGACTACAATAACTTTGCAACTTTGTGCCAATATTTGGTTTATTAATTAATTAATTAATTCATCTATCTGTTTATCTATCTTTCTATTTATTTTTAGAATACAACATTCAGTTCCAAAACTTTTGTGTTCCAAATTTTCTCCCCTTGCTTGTCTCCCCTCTCCCTAAGATGGCATGCAATCTGATATAGGCTCTACATATACATTTGCATTAAACATATTTTCACATTAGTCATGTTGCAAAGAAGAATTATAACCAATAGAATGAACCACAAGAAGGAAAAAAAAAACAAAGTAAAACAAGAAAAAAGAGAGAGCAAATAGTATGCATCGATCTGCATTCAGACTCCATAATTCTTTCTCTGGATGTGGATAGCATTTTCCATCATGAGCCTTTTGGAGTTGTGTTAGAACCTTGCGTTGCTGAGTAGAGCCAAGTCAATCAAAGTTAGTCAGTGCACAGTGTGGCTCTAACTGTGTACAATATTTTCCTGGTTCTTCTCCCATAACTCAGCATCAGTTCATATAAGTCTTTCCAGGTTTTTCTGAAGTCTGCCTGCTTATTATTTCTTATAACACAATAGTATTCCATTGCACTCATATATCACAACTTGTTCAGCCATTCCCGAATTGATGGGTATCCCCTTGATTTCCAGGTTTTTTGCCAGCACTAAAAGAATTACTATAAATATTTTTGTACATGTGGGCTCTTTTCGCATTTTTATGATCTCTTTGGGATACAGCCTTAGAAGTGATATTGCAGGATCAAAGGGTATTGTGCCAATATTTGTTACAGAGAATGAGAAGATAGGGAAATTTTATGAAGAATTTGACAGGAACTTACAAATTAAACCAGCACATAGATTTTAATATGTGGCGAATTTACCACACAGATGAGTACAGAAGAGGCCAGAAAATGTATTGAAAAAATGGCTTAGGAGTAGGAAGCATGAGTGACCAAATAATAGTAAATTCTACAGAATCCATATACTTGCATACTTTCCATAAAAAACATAGTGAAAAGAAATGTGATGAATACAAAGAAGCATGGGCAGATCTACAGGAACTAGGGCAGAGTGAAGTAATCATAACCAAAAAAAAAAGATATACAGAATGACTACAACAAGGTAAACAGAAAAAAAAAAGAAATTGGAATGTAATTTCAATGTAATTTCTATATGACCTGTCTGTGTATAGTCACAACATAGATTCATTTGAGAGAAGATTTTTAAAAATCCAAATCAGAAGACAAGGAGAAAAATAAAATAGACGATATTGTACATGACTGACTCAGTCTGACTTATTTAAACAAGCTATTGATGTAGAAAAATTGGGGAAGGATGACAAAACAGATTTAGACATAGAGTGTCACATCTAACTAAAACATTTTAATTAAGGCAAATCAATTGCCACCATGAGGAAACAAAGAAACAAAAGATAATTTTAAAGACCATCTCCATTTAAAAGTATTGAAGTCCTTGCTAAGCAAAGAGAGAAGGCAGCCAAGACCCTAGACAGTTTAGAGTCCAAATTTATTGGTAAAATCCTACAGACAAGGAAGGAACAATATTATAAACACTCATCTCACAAAATAGCAAGAAACAATATAAAAAAAAAACTTTACTAAAAGTTTGGCAAGAGACCCAAAAAACAAAACAAAAAAAAACGGTTATGAGATCATTTAAGGTTGAAACTGGAAGGAAGGTAGTGAAAAGGCAAAAATGGAAAATATTTTTCATTTTGTTTTAACTTTTAAAAGCCTTTTTTCCACCATTAATTGAGGTGGAGCCATCTCATTTGTTCTCTAATGTCCCAGGCATTAATGTGCTATATGAGTAAATAGAAATTGAACTAAAAGGAAGCAAAAAAAAATGGAAATAACAACTTGGTTGGTATAGACAACATATTATATGTGTTATCTATGAAACAATTTGAAGAGTTTTGAGAGATCAAATTTTATGGTATCCAAATGAAGGGAAGACATGAAATTAAAAAAAATAATAATCATAGACCTTATTTTTACCTCCCAAAAGTTAACAGAATATAAAACTGGAAACTCACATGCTTAATTTCCATATCTACAAATTATTTATGAGTCTAACCTAGTAAACATAAATATATTGAAATCATATGAGATATTTTGAAATATGTGAAGAGAAAATTGACTCCCTATTGATTATTAATATCAAACAAAATATGAAGTAGTGACACATAAGCTTAGTAGCAATATTTTATAGACTATCTAGTATTGAGTTCAAATAAGAATTGGAGGCCATCCATAGAGAAATGAAGAATTTCATGGTGAGCACAATTTACCTTCAACTTATTATATGTGATACCATGGTCATATTCATGCCATGCTTCTGCAGTCTAGCCTTTACTTCCAAACTAGCAGGACTGTACTGAGAGACTCTATTACACAGTCAGACTTCTGCCTGGTGAGTATTCATCATAACAAGACCAACCCAGAGTCACCATGCTGTGACTATTATCTGAATATCCTCATGACATGTACATACAACGTTTGCACTTGTCTAGCCCTACCTCCCTCATACACTTGATACTTCTAGTTTTTTTAGAAATGAAATAAATACACCCTACAATTCTTTTTTTGTTTTTTGCTTTTTTGGAGGGGCAATTAGGGTTAAGTGACTTGCCCAAAGTTACGTGACTAGTAAGTGTTAAGTGTCTGAGGCCAAATTTGAACTAGTAATAGTTTGTTCTTCATATCCTTCTCTATGCTTCTAATACTCCTCCCACTCCCCACCACCTTCCCAAATAGGATCTGCCTTATTGGTCATAGGAAATAAGGGGAGGTCAATAAATACCTTTCAATAAAAGTTGATAGCAATATTAATTATAATAATAACTGAAATTTATAGAAAGCAGTAAATTAAAAACTATACATATATTATTTCTCTTGAATTTCATATCAACCATGTGGAGTACGCATGCCAGGTATCTTTTCCCAGTTTCGAGATGAGGAAACTGAGACTCAGGGAGGTTGAGTGACATTGCTTATTATCATTCTACTAGTAAATGTCACAAATGTGTTTGTAATATAAGTCTTCCTAACTCCATGAAGTATCAAAAGAAGACTGAATCATCTGGGTCACCTCTAAACATTTTAGCCAACATACAGATCATTCTCCAAAGAACACATTACTGTCTTGTAACTATAGAGGCAAACCTAGTTTTGGACTTGTAATAATAAGCAGCTTCCTTCTCACTCATTCTTAATTTAATATATATTTGAACTATATTTAGGGCAATCAAATAGCATCCAACATGATCACTAATATCTAAACAAGTCAGATACACCTATATTCCCATATTTGGCAGTTTAAGTTTCATAAGATGACTTTAAGCAGTTAAATTTTAACTATCAAAAATTCTCTTCAAATACCAGTAAAAGTCACTTACAGAAATTATTAAAATATGCATGCTGCTCCTGCTGCATCATTCATAATTTGTACTAGGTTTCTGGTTAATGCAATGGAACCAAATGAACTGCATACATCACAAGTTGACTCAGATGACCATTTCGCCTATGTAATTGACAAACATCCTATGTGTATATAGATATTGTATTTCTACCAATCTGAGCTGCTATGGAAATTATAGATAGATAGTTTGGACCAATTAAATTATGCAAATGTTGAGTTAATTTAATTATGGAATATATTTTCATAATTATTTCAGAGAGTTTCAAAAATTTTTTCTTACCACCTTTTTTGGCTATTTTTTTTCTTTATGCTGCACAAATGGAAATGAAAATTGTAACATTTACCAAATTTGTATAAAATATCACAAGCAATAATATTTTTAAAATAATAATTGAATACTAAGGTCTCCCTATGATTATAATGGTACATGAAGAGGGTGTTTGTGTGTGCATGTGCATGTATGTGTGTGAGTATGTATGTAAGAGTGAGTGAGCGAGAGAGAGAGAGAGAGAGAGAGAGAGAGAGAGAGAGAGAGAGAGAGATACATGGAACTATTTCATGAACTTCATAATTGCATAGTGCATAAAGTGTTGGAATTGGAGTTAGGTCAGCACGTATTTAAATCCTGCCTTAAACACATGTCTCTTGTCACTAATTCGTTTTCAAAACCCAGGATCCTTTTTTATAAAAAAAATTATATATATATATATATATATATATAATATCTAGGGCAGTTAGGTGGCACAGTAGATAGAATTCTGAGCCTGGAGTCAGGAAGACTCATCTTCTTGAATTCAAATATGACCTCAGAAATTTACTAGCTATGTGGCCATGGGCAAGTCACTTAATTCTGTTTGCCTCAATTTCCTCATCTGTAAAAATAAGCTGGAGGAGGAAACCATTCCAGTATCTTCACCATGAAAACCCTGAATGGGATGATGAAAAGAAGAACACAACTGAAAAGTGACTGAAAAACAATGTTGTATCTCCTTCACCAGTTTACTCTGAAGAATGAATGTAATGAATATAAACTATTATTATCAATGTCATAAAAATCTGTTGTTCTGTAGATAGTAGAAGGATGTTTTTCTTTTTCATTAATTTCTTTTAAACCCCAAGTAGCAGAAGTACAAGAATTCTGAAATTGTTCTCCTAGTTCTCATCACTTAATTCTACATCGTTAATACAAGCCTTCCCAGTTATCTCTTAAATCAACATTTTGTATAGCATAACAGTATTCCATTATGTTCATATGCCATAATTTGATGTGATATTCCCCAAATTCTGGACACATCCTTAGTTTCTAATACTTTATTTTTAAAAAAAAGAGTTGTTTAAAAATATTATTCGTTATAGGATCCCCTTTCTTCTTCCTTTGATATCTTTGAAATATGGGTTTAGTAGTAATATTTCTGGGCCTTTGGTTGTTCAGTAATTTCATTTGTCTCCCCCACTTCATGGCCTCATTTTCAGTTTTCTTGGCAAAGTCACTGCAGTGGTTTGTCTTTTTCTTTTCCAGTTAATTTTGCAGATGAAAAAACTTAGGCAAACAGGGCTAAGTGACTTGCCAGGATCACACATGTCTGATGCCAGATTTAATCTCATGAAAATTAGCCCAGTGCTCTATCCATTCTGCTGTACAGTTGCTCCAAAATTATTATTTTCTATTTGTACATGTTATAGTTCATTTCTTTGTTCCCATAATATTCTTTTAATCCATATTATTTCTTTGTTTTTTGTTTGTTTGGTTTTTTTTTGGAGGGTAATTGGGATTAAGTGACTTGCCCAAATTCACATGGCTAGTTAGTGTTAAGTGTCTGAGGCTGGATTTGAACTCAAGTCCTCCTGACTCCAGGGCTGGTGCTCTATTCACTGTGCCACCTAGCCACCCCCGATATTATTTCTTTATTGTATTAGGAATAGTCTTCTCTTTTCTAATGTTTTCAGCCTCAGTTCTTGAATGAGAATTTTATACTTGGACCACATTCTTACTCATCCTAAACTCTTGAATGGGATTGTTAGGCCTAGTTTATGATCCCTTTGAAGCTAGGAAGCCACTATTCTGCTGCAATTGTGGATAGATTGGTTGGATCTTGTTTCTCCTGGCTACTTTCTCTACAACCCTGGTGTAGGATGGTATGCTAGATCTAGAACCAAACTCCACCTTCTGATTCAGTCCTTAACTTTTTCCTTCCATTTAATCTGGATCAACACTCTTGCTAGTTTCCACTATATTTTAGTTACCTTGCATAATATCTAAACATGGGTCCACTGTTTAGGGCCACATGTATGATACAATCCAAATGGCTCTGACTGGAGATCACAGATCACAGATCACATTGCCTTCAGGTCCTTTCTCTCTATATCTGTCCAAATCCATCCAAATCACCTATAAGGGATTTTGTCCCCTAGCTCACTATGTATTCAGATTGAGTATAGAATAATAGGTTTTATAGCTGATAAGGAACTTAAAGATGATCTTATACTATTTCCTCATTTCACGTATGGGAAAACTGAGTCATGATTATGAAATTCAGCAGAAGCTTCTTCCTGTAAACTTAAGGCAAATGCTTGGGAATGTTGTGATACAAGTTGGCTTTGACTAGTTGTTAATACTAAAGCTTGTTAAAAATCATATAAATTATGGGCACTGAATAAACAATCTAACATAACCTTTACCTACTACTTAAAAATACATGGTGTCCCAAATATCTTAGTGTAGTTTTAAGCTACTATGTTCAAAATAGCACAAAGACTTTTGGAACACTATGGGCATTATCAAACTTATTTTGTCTCTCTTAAGTTATTTCCAAGCCATTACATTGTATGAAGTGAGTCTTCCTCCCACTTTATGAATGATAGCAGCCATAATGATAATCAGGGGTCAGAACCTCTAACATATCTTTATAGCTTTAGGGGATATAAACCCATGAATTTTCACATTTCCAATTTTATGGCATGAACCAATTGTTTTATTGTAAAATTCAGCAGGATAGATGATAGATAATCAAAGATTTGCTCCACTGTCAGTGATTGAACTTTTATAAGATTTTGAAGGACCAATTCACAGACTTGACCACCCCTGAACCAACCCAGATTGTCTCTATTAAATATTGGTATTTCTGGAGTCTGTGGAGGGGAGGATTGTAAGGAATTGCTGCATTAAGCAAAACTTTTGTGTCTGGAAAGACAGGTAATGGCAGAAAAATTCATGTCTACCTTCCACTCTGCTCTTCTTCCTTTCTTATACCTGTGATATTTGAGAAATATTCTTATGAATAAAAACATTAAATATTTCAGAGTAGGATCATACACCTAGAGGTGGAAGGGACTTTTCAGACTTTCAGAGGTTATATAGCTGAATGCTTTAAATTTACTGATGGAGAAACTGAGGCCTGGGGAGTTTAAGTGATTTGCCCAAGGTCTTACAATTAAGGCTTGGAACCCAGTCTATTGAATTCAGTGTAAATATTCTTTCTACTATAGCTGTCTGGTACCATGACAGGAAAGCTACATATGGAATCAGAATACTTGGGTTTCAAATACGGTTCTTTTATTATTTAAATGACTTTGGAAAAATCACTTAACTTCTCCCAACTCCAGCATCATAAATTTGCTTCTAAATTGAGGGGATTACCCTAGGTGATCTTGCTATAAGTCTATGATCCTTTGATTATTTATTTCATCAGCCAGAAGTTATAAATAATGTTTATATAAAAAAGATATTTATTTTCGTCATTCACTTTCTGTATACGTGATTAATGTGTGAGTGTGCCTGCATGTGTTTATTTTTTTAAGTTTAATTGTTGGTCCCTATGATTATATATCATTCCTCTTCTAGCTCAGTTTATGTGCTCCTTCTCATTTTACATCTCTATACAACCTAATATATCGAAGGCATCAAAGGTCACCATGGAGAGTCATTCATCATCTTGACACATTTTATTAATTTACTGTTCCTGATGGTTATTACAGGAAATCCTGCTTAAAAGTGATAAGTGCCAGAGGCACTTGGTGTTGAAAGCATAGAATGATCAAAATATGTACAAGTTTTTGACAAAACACAAAATTAGAAAGACAAGATGAAAATATAGCAAAATAAAAAGCAGCCCCCAGATTAAGCCCTGATGGAGATTTAATGAAAAATCAAGCATAGTGATATATGCTATTCATTAGAGAAAATAAGGCCCATCATAACATGCCTCTGAGGTAAATTCACAGGATTTCTGTAGACACTGGCATCCAGACCTCTTCATATTCCCTCTCTGTATCTCTTTGCTCATTCTCTATTTCTCTTTTAAAGGTCAAGTCTACAGCTGTTCTGTTGCTCTATGGATTACTCATGAACTTGAGCCAAAGCCAAAGAAAAGACTCATTAGTATGGCAATGAGGACTCTGGATAAGACAACATTTTACCTGGCCAATGAGATACAAAAGTGAATTAAGATTCCACCTGGGCCCTGACTGGGTACACCTGTACACTAGTAAAGTCATTCTTAGGAATGCAATAAACTTACAAAGACAATGCATTTAAATAACAAACAAGCATGACTATAGTGGTGCAGACCTATAATCTCTGCTACTTGAGGTCCTGACATTGGTGGATAGCTTGAGCTCAGGAGTTCTCAGTTGCAGCAGGGCTAAGTCGATCTGGTGTCAACACTAAATCATTCCCAGTATTCTCCCAAGCAAATAGACTGAAAAGAATAATGCTAAGGTTCTACCATGTCTTATTTGTTAAATTATCAAAGATTTTTTTTGGTTTCTATGTACAGTACAGAAATAATATCTTTAAGCATGTAGAGCATAGCAAACATCTGGTATATTAATCTAACAAGGGCTTTATCCCTATCTAAATGTCACATTTTAGGAAGGACATTGATATGCTGGATGGTATTCAGAAGATGGTATTCAAGATAGTGCCCCAAGAGAGGTCATGAAATCATACCATAAAAGTATCATGAAGAAGAAGAAAGAAAAGGAGAAGAAAAAGAAGAGGAGGAAGAGGAAGAAGGAAAAAGAAGAAGAAAAGGAAAAGAAGAAGAGGAGGAGGAGGAGGAAGGATATGATGATGATGATTAGTGGTTCTGCACATGGTGCTACTTTCCTGCAATCCTTGCTATCGAGGAAAGCTCTGAGCTCTAGTATGCTAACTTGATTGTGTGTCTTGTAGCAGCAACCACACTGGCATACTCAGGATGGTTGCTAGAACAGATTCTTAGATCCGCTTTACTAGGAAAAGTAGCTGTTTAAGGGGTTAACATTGTCTTTTAATTACTTTTACTAATTCAGGGGAAAAGTCACCACCTTGATCTTCAGAGAAAATACAAATATAGAAATAAAGATAGATATACAGGGCTCTGTCTGACTGCTTGAATTAAAGCAATATTGCTATACACTTTACATCCATCCTTGGATCAAGACAGCCTTTACAACTGAGCAATTGGGGATCTCTGAATATATGGGAAATCAGAATCTTCACCAAGGAATCACAAGGCAACACAACTCTCATTACTCAGTACGTAATTAGAAATTAGCAAAAGGTGTGGAAGCCTTCCTACAAGCAAGTCTCTTTCCCCTAGTAGGCTCTGTGACTCAGGATGTATCACAGCTGGGCACATAGGACTATTAATGGATTAATGGCAGGAAAGGTATTATATCTCATTAACATTACATGTCTGCACTGTCTACCATAGATATGTTGAACCATTGTTGTTGGAGGAGAAGGGTTGGGCCATTATTCTGTTTAAGGAAGGGGGATAAGACCTGGTTAGAAACAGAGAAGCCCAAAGCTTCTGAACTTATCCCAATAAGATCAAGTCTGAGAGTGACTGATGAGTTTCCAACATATGTGAGATAGAAACTCAATCTCAAAATAAACAAAAACTAAATAAAAAAGTGAAAACAAGAATTTTACAATGATTCTTTACTAACAATATTACTTGAATAATAGTAATGCTCACAGTGTTGACAATTTCACTGTTATATTAAAGTAATTAAACAAAAATCATATATGAAGTTTCTACTGTGTGAAGATTGCTATGCTAGAGACTGAGGAAAGATATATATATATATATACATATATATACACACATATATACATATATATATAAAAAGGGCACAGAATATATTATAACATCCAAAATATTCACTTAGGAAAGAGATACTTATTTTATAAAACATGCTGAGAATAAAATGGATAGCAACCTGACAGAAATAGGACTTTGACCAACACCTTTAACTCTATACTTTAATAAACTATAAATGGATACATAACATGAATATTAAAGGTCATACAATTATATGTAACTGTGAAGGGGATAGATTCTCAACTAACAAGGGATGCAGATGGGTATGAAACAATAAAATAGATAATTTTAACTTTATGAAATAGAATTGTGTATGCATGAACAAAAGTAAAATAACTAGAAAAGAAGGGAAGCAGCCAATTAGGGAACCAGAGAGTGAGAATGAAGAATTCTTTCTATAAACTTTATTAAGAGTTTAGTATCCAAGCAAGAGGTAATTGAACAAAGAATAAGAACAAACAGTTCTCAAAAAATAATCACAAATTTTTTTACAGTGATTAAATAATGATTTAAATAACTTATAGGAGAAGTAACTCTGAAGTTTCACCTCATTCCCAGCAAACTGGCAAAAGTGACAGAGATGGAAATACTGTGTGTGTGTGCACACGTGTGTGTATTTGTGTTTATTCTATAGAAAGATAAAAATGGTAATTCATTAATGTATTTTTACTGGAACTGTGAATTTATCTGTTTATTCTCAAAATAAATTTGGGATTTTACAATGTAAATGTGTAGACTGTCTATGCCCCCTGATTTAAAAAAAATACCGCTAGTCATTGTGCTAGGTGCTGCTAGGTATATCATTTCCCAAAGAAGCTTGTATGAAAAAGATAAGTGCCAAATATCCCAAAATATTTATAGTAATATATTTTTTAAAAAATAGCAAACAACTAGAAATAAAGTAGATGCCCATAAACTGGGGAAGATCTAAACATGTTGTGGCACATGAATGTAATGGAATATTACACTACTTTAAAGAAATAATGACTATGATGAATACAAAGAAATATGGGTAGACATAGTGGAAACAGTAGAGCAGAAACAAGAGCATAATTACAACAATGTAAATGAAGAGAATGACAACAAAACAATTGAAACTGAGTAGTGTAAAGTCATAATGACCAAACCTGTTCATGACTGAGAGTTATGAGAAAAAATACTTTCTTTGGGAAGGTAAGAAACTGTGGATATAGGACATTAGAGATAGAGCCATTTTTTTTGGAAATTTTGGTTAGTTTTTGCTGAACTGTTTTCTTTTTCTTTTTATTCATTGTTATAAGGGAAAAATCCCTAGGATAGGGAGGGAGAAAGGACATATTGAAATATATAGGGGTTATCAAAATAAAAGTATATCATTTTCAACAGCTATCTCATGAAACATTCTGTCTCGATTACTCAAATACTTAAATGTATCTTTGAATTCACCTAATTTGGAAGTTCTCTCCAACTATGCCAATTATAGGTCAACCAAGCATATATATCTTGTGTGACATTTGTCCTTATCATCCTATAAACTTACCACAGGCAGGCCACCTAGCATATTATTTCATTTTTCCCTCCTAGCATTATCGGGGTACTGTGGAAGTGCTCTGGCTATCTTCCTCTCCTTCTTCATCCTTGACATTTAGTCAAACAATCATCCTTTATAATATAATTCTATTTAATAATATACTTTGCTCCTTTTCTTCTTTAAAATCCTTCACCATGATGAGGGAGAGAAGTACAGAGATAGACAGACAGAGAGAGAGAGAGAGAGACAGAGAGAGAGAGAGAGAGAGAGAGAGAGAGAGAGAGAGAGAGAGAGAGAGAGAGAGAGGGAGAGAGAGAGAGAGAGAGAGAGAGAGAGAGAGAGAGAGAGAGAGAGAGAGAGAGAGAGAGAGAGACAGAGAGAGACAGAGACAGAGAGAGACAGAGACAGAGACAGAGACAGAGAGAGAGAGAGACAGAGAGAGAGAGACAGAGACAGAGACAGAGACAGAGAGAGAGAGACAGAGAGAGAGAGAGACAGAGAGAGA
>NW_027187335.1:7703945-7719458 GCF_028583685.1 Petaurus breviceps papuanus | reverse complement strand
AGAGAGACAGAGACAGAGAGAGAGAGAGAGACAGAGACAGAGAGAGACAGAGATCAGGCTAAAACTTACTGTGCTGATTACATCAAATTCTGACATATTTCAAAGTATCATGGAAGAGGTCTGTCATACTCATAGGCAAAGTCATAGGAGTTTGCCATGGCCATTCACATAGGAAATGTTATTCACCAAGTGAACGAAAAAAAAATGCATTGCCCTTATTTCAGCCTGCTTTTTGGATGGATAGACTATAAACATTGTCCATCAGTTATGTGTAGGTGGGATAGAGAGTATAGATGGACATAAACTGGGCCCATAAATGAACAGGAAGAGAAGAGTCAGTTGGACTCCACTGGGATACTGTTTAGTTCCTTCCATGCCCCCAAAATTCCCACAAAAGCAAAGGCTTATCTTTTTAAATATCAATATGCTATTATTCTCTCTTTGAAGAGAGAAGACAATAATACAATTATCTTTGAAGTATAACCACAAATATTACAATATGACAATGGAGAGAAGTGTATAGGTGTAAGCAGGATGTAACCTATGTTATATACATAGACTTTTTCATTGTGATATCTGTACTATAAAGTCTAATAATAAAATAAAAATATTATAAATTATATGTCACACTATTACATACTCTTGTGCTATGGTAATTTGTTTATTGTTTTCACTATAGGACTAACCATCCATTCATTTTGTAAACATTTCTTTTTCATACATGCCTTGCGATACAGATTTTGAATAACATAGACTGCCTCATGTCATTGATCATACAATCTAGTTGAGGGGTAGGAGAAAACATACACAAATAAATTACAGAATTATAAAGTGCAATGTGACATCTAGGGGCTAAAGGCATTACCAATAAAATATCAGGGAAGGTTTAGTAAGAAAAGTATGAGTTGGGTTTTAGGAGATTAAAAGCAATCCAATAGTTTCAATGATCATCTCTATGCAGAACATTCTACAGCTATATAGATATGCTCTAATTTTTCTTCTGAGTTCCATTTTCATATCATCAACTGCCAATTAGGTATTTCAGATGGGATGGGTAGGTTCAATATGCTGAAAACAATTCAGTATTATCCCCTTTCCTCCAACGTCTCTTTTCCAAACATCCTTACTTTTCTTCAATCTGTCCTTTCATGTAGGTTTGCAACCTCAAAGTTATCTTCAACTTCTCACCTTTCCTGACCCTACATATGAAATCATCTGCTAAATCTTATTGATTCTATCTCCATATCATTTTCTCTCTTTGTTGCCATTACCCAAATCCAAACCCTCATTATCTCTTACCTGGACTACTCCAGTAATTTTCTCAGTGGTTTTCTTTCCTCCACTCTTTCCTTTGTAATCTGTTTTCCCTTTGTATTCTTAAAACAGATCCAACCATGTTATTCACCTCTTCAGTAAACTGCAGTTAGTTCTTATTACCTATAGGATAAAATATAAGTGGCTGTCATTCAAAACTCTTCACAACATAGCTCCAACCTACTTTTCTAGGCTAATTCTGCTGAACTTTCTTTCACAATGCTATGGTTTAGTCACACTTCCTTTCTTATTATACTATGAACCTTTAAGCTGTCTGTCCATCCTCTCTGGAGGATTTTCTTCTCATCTCTTCTTGTGAGAATCTCTTGTTTCCTTCAAGATCAGCCCAAAGGCCACCCCCTACAGGATACCCCACCCCAGATTGCTAATGTCTCCCCTTCACATTTTTTTGGATTTCTCTTGTATAAATTATATGCATAACATATCCATATGCATATACATATACCCATATAACACTTAAGTTCATGTGTGCATACACTTATAAGTGTTCATATTTTTTTTCTGAACGGAATTCAATCTCCTTGAGGAGATTATCATGTTTGTATTCTTTCATCACAGATCTGGTGATGAGGAAGTATGAGGAAGTAGAACTAGCACTGGATGGGAGGGGGTTGGGAAAAATCCTTACTCCTATTACCTTCCACTTACTGCTAGTAGCTTTCCTGGTTCTTCCTAATTCCAACCTTCCCTCTCTTTGTTGTCACTTATTAACACTATCTCTTGCCGGTGTGTACATAGTGGCTTGTATGTGACACTCCTATTAGACTCTGAGGTACATGGGAGCTGGAAATGTCTTTTATCTTTCTTTGTATTACTATCACTTAGCACAATTCCTGGAACTTATTTGTTCTTTAATAAATGTGAAAAAGGAGAAGATGGGGCAGCTAGGTGGCTCAGTGAGTAAGAGTGCCAACCCAGTAGTCAGGAGGACCCAGGATCAGTTCCGGCCTCAGATGCTTAACACCCACACACACACACACACACACACACACACACCCACACACACACACACAAAACTGGCCGTGTAAACTTGGGCAAGTTACTTAACCCCAATTGCTTTAAATAAATAAAAAAGAAGATATCAAATATGTGGGAGCAAACTTTTAAGAAAGTTTATATATTATATGTTATATATAGGTACATATATAAATATATTATAATTTATCATTAAGTATATTATTAAATATTACTACATATAAATATATAAACAAATACTATAAAATATGATATATATGAAACTTTTATATATTTTAAGTGACTAAAAGTATAACCGTAACAGTATACTGAGGCACAGTGTGGTGTAATGGCTAAAGAGACAACTTTAGAGCCCTAAAATTAGGGCTTTAATTCCTGCCTCAGACTACATATTGACTGTGTGAATCTGACTGAATAAGACATCCTCTCAATATTCTTGGCAACTCTCTAAAGTTACAGAAAAGGGGCCTACCTAACATTCATAGAAGTTTTCTCACTTAGTTTTCTATACCAGTGAAATCTCAGGATTAGTCCTGTCTCATCTATTGAATGTTATAGCTCCTTTCCAATCTATACAAAGTTTTTAAGACCAAAAGCTACCCACCTGTTGGGGAAAACCTTGATGAATGTAATAGAAGGAAGAATATAAAGTCTACTAAAAAGCAATAAAGTTTACTGCAGTTTTTACCAATATTCCATTAAAACTTTAAGAAAGATTTTGAGTAATCAACCATGCTACATGGACAACAGATAATGAAGCCTTAGATTAGGTGAAGAGAGTTTAAAATTGTAATGAAATAAAACTTAAAACAAGGTTAATCTGACCTATATTTGATCATGTAGATAGTCATTATTGGGCTACATGGCTACTGGCTATAAATGGTAGATGATTCATATAAAGGACTATAACGTTTGTATAGTTTATCAAAGAATTTTTGCACTCAAGAGCAGAAAGACAAGGAAAGAAGTGGGGATATGAGGAAGCTGCCTTGTGGTCTTCTGTGTATCAGTGAGACCTTTTAACTGCTCTAGGTGAACTTTCTTTAAATAACAACGCTAGACTACTTTGTCAGACTGCTCTGGAAAGGAAGGAAGGAAGGAAGGAAGGAAAGAAGGAAGGAAGAGAAAAATTGAGGAAGGAGTAACTGGTTAGAGGAGGATCCTTCTTTCAGGGAAATCTGAAGATTCTCAGGGGAATGAGGAGGGGATCCAGGTGGTTCCCTGATTCCAAATATCTTTCCTATACCGCTGGAAACTGTACCTGTTCAAGACTGAAAAGCAGTATGACACAGTGTAAAGAACTGACCTCATACCCAGTTAAGACCTGTGTCCAAGTTCCACCATTAACAAATACTGGCTATGTGACCCCAAATAAGACATTTAATTTCTTATTGCTCTAGATAATTCTAAAACCCTAAATTATAGAAAAGGTGCTAACCTGTATTATTAGCGTTTCATCTAAAGAAGACCTTATGTCAGTAAAATTACAAGTCTATATCCTATGCCTAGTCCAAGACTGATAGGCAAATACTTCTGAGAGATTTCAGTATGAGGGCTAGTTTTCAGAATCATAATACAAAATGTTGGGAAAGCAATATCATTATAATAATCCACAGCAATTAAGTAAGACTTTGTATGTAGGGAGAGGTTCTTTGTTTTTGTTATTTGTTTGTTTGCTTTATCTATCTGGGGATTTTCTTCACAACAATTCAGTAATGGTGCTAATGAAACTAATTTTATCTCTATTTCATGAATAAAGGAACTTAGAGATAAGACCTTACTTACCTATGGTTAATAAGCCAGAGTACCTAAGGTGAAATTAGAATCCCCTTATTCTAGTTGGAGATCCAAGTCTTTAAATAGGGCACCTTTTTGGCTGGAGCACAATATCTCATTGCATGGTTTGGAGTAGTCAATGGAACAGAGAAGTAGAGGACAGAGAATGCCAGAAGGCAAATGAAACAGTCACTTAATTCTTGAAAGGTCCTTTCTCCTCACCACATCTGATAAGATGGAAAAAAAAATAAGACTATTCTCTTTCATTCTTGAATTGGAGCTTCCTACTAACTTTCCTCTCTATCCAGAACCAGAGGAACAGTGCTGTTTCTGGTCACCTGAATTAGATATCAGCCGCAAAAGCATAAAACACTTGACTACCCTGAGCTACTATGTCTTCTCTCTAAATTACTTGCCCCTGTGAGTTAAAAGATATAGAAAGGCAGGAATGTTTCACAGAAATGCTTATAGAAATACAATTTGACACTCTAGATACACCATTTTTGCTTGGTTACTCATTCAACACCTTTAGCAGAAACTATGGCTATAAGACATCATAAAGCAAGGCCAAGAATTTAGACGACATATAAAAAAGGATAGAAAGTCTTGTTCTGTTCCTAGGGAAAATCAGTACCAGATAAAATATTATTATATGCCTTCTAAAAAGGCATGGGGAGCTTAGTTGTTTTCCTTTTTTTAATTCTCATATAATTAGAAATGTTTTTCCTCTTCTATATAAAACAATGTGACTGACCTACTGCATTCTTCTAAATCAAAGAATGAATGAAAACACATCTTGAGCACTTTCTATGTGGCAAACAATGTGCTAAGTGTTGGGGATACAGATATTTAGGATAAAAAATGCTTTTCATCTCCGGAGAAGGAATTGATGAATCTGAATGCAAATCAAACACATTTTTAAAAAATTCTTTATTTTTCAGTTTTCCTTTGCAACATGGCTAATATGGAATTATGTTTTGCAATTGCGCACATGTATAATCTATATCAAATTTCTTGCCTTCTCAATAAAGGGAGAGGGAAGTGAGGGAAGAAGACAATTTAGAACTCAAATTATTTCTTTTTCTTTTCTCAAAAATTTATTTATTTATTTACTTTTAGTTTACAACATTCAGTTCCACAAGATTTTGAGTTCCAAATTTTCTCCCCCTCCCTCTCCTACCCCATCCCCAACTATGGAGACGTGCAATCTAATATAGATTCTACAAATACCTTCACATAGCACATTAGTCAAGTTGTAAAGAAGGATTGTAACCAATGAATTGAACAATGAGAAATAAGGAACAAAACAAAACAAAAAGGAGTAAGAGAAAATAGTTAGCTTCAATCTGCATTCAGACTCCATAAATCTTTCTCTGGATGTGTATAGTCTTTTCCATCATGAGTCCTTTGGAGTTGTCTTATATTGCTGTCTTATATCTCAGCATTGCTGAGATGAGCCCACTGTATCAAAGTCAGTCATTGCAGATATGAGTTGTTGGTAATTCTGTACAATGTTCTCTGAGAACTCAAAATTAAAAAAAAAATGTTAAAATGGTTTTTACATGTAATTTGAAAAAAAAGTATATGTTTTTAAAAAGGTCATTAGAGATCATTAGTGCAGCCCTCTCATTTTACAAATAAGACAACTGATGCAAAGAGGAGTGACTTGCTCAGTCATGCTTTCATCTTGGCTCTATTTATCCTGAATATCCTGAATGAATGAGATAGAAGATGAATGCGATAATTTAAAATCTGATCCCAAATATTTTTACAAGTTGATTACATGTTATCATTTGTTTATGCTCCAGTCAAACCTGTCTGTTTGTTTTTCCCTGTACATAATGTTACATATCCCATCTCCATTCATTTGCATAGATTGTCATGTATTATGAGGAACACTCTCCCTTCTTGCCTCCATTTCTTGGAACTCAGCTCACTTCAGGAGGAAACTCTCACCATTGGGAGTTTTTCTTTGATTCACCCAGTTGTTAGTGGCCACCTCTCCCTTCTCATTCACTGGAAACTACAGACTTCTTTGACACCTCTGATTTATGTAAATTTAGTGGGAGGATCTAGAGAAGCTGGTCTGCTCCAATAAGACTAACTGTTGAATTCTCTTGAAAAATAAACATTTAGGGTGTGGAACCAAGATGGTAGAGTGAAAGCATGGACTCACGTGATCTCTCACATAAATTCCTTCAGATACTTTAAAAAAGCAAATATAAACATATTCTAGAGTGCCAGAATACACTAAGAGATGGAGTGTGGCAGATTTCCAGCACAGGACATCTTGGAAGGTTGAAAGAAAGGATCTTTTGCACCAGGCTGGCAGATGAGCACACTCTAGCACACAGGCTGCAGCAGCAAAGACTCAACCACAGAAGAACCAGAGCAGCCGAATCAACCACAGTGGACCGTGATTCCCAGACCTCTCATCCCAGGACAATGGTTTGACTTCCACCTCCCCCCTCATTGCCTATAAGGCACTCCTTCCTTGTCTCTGTCTCTTAAAATCCCTACCTTCCATTAAAACTCATCCAAGTGCCACCTCCTATTGAAAATCTTTCTATCTCCTCTCCTCCCAACTCTTGCCTTGCTATTAGTACTCTTTCCTATCTTTTTTTCCCCAGACTAGAATCATGATCACACTGGTATAGCAAACTCCACATAAGATAATTCTCTTTACCAGGGCAGAAAATTCTCTACTCTGAACTTAGAATGTTGTCTAAGGCTCTGAAAAGATAAATGTCTTGCTCAGGGTCATATAGACAATATGTGCAAAAAGTGTACCCAGGTCTTCCTGACACCGTAGTTGACTTTCTATACACTATGCCATATTTCCTCTTACCTTCAAATTATCCTGTATATCTATTAACCCAGTAAATTCCTTTACAATAGGGACTTTTTTTTGTCTCTGCTGTGCATTGCACCTAGTAGGGGCTAATAAATTATTTTTGGATTGAAATGAATCAGATTGGACCAGACAATTTTTACTCAAAATTCATTGGCAACCCCCAAAAATATTTTGAATAGATCAACTAGGGCAACTGTGAAAAAGAAAAGGGAACAATATGGTATCCTTGAGAGACCAAAGTAGGGATGTAGGAAAAGGTTGGGTAAGGCTTCCTAAAGAATGAAAGCTTAAGGTCAAAGGAGACTTCATGAAAAGTAATCTTTTTTTTATTTGTTTTTTGTTTTTGGAGGACAATTGGGGTTAAGTGACTTGCCCAACATCACACAGCTAGTTTTTGTGTGAAGTGTCTGAGGCCAGATTTGAACTTAGGTCCTCCTGAACTCCAGGGCTGGTGTTCTATTCACTGTGCCACCTAGCCGCCCCAATGAGAACTAATCTTAACAGCTGAGTCATATTCAAAGACAAGGCTATAGGGTTAAAGCCAGAAATTTGGGAAGAAACAACCTCCTTTTGCCCTCTAAAGAGGTCTTTAGTTCCTGAAGTGTAGAGAAGCAGGAAGTCATAAGATGAGAAGTATCTGAAGATAAACAAACACTGGAGAAAGTATGTCTCAGGTCAAAATTCTGTCAAAGATCCCTAAAGGGAACAAATTGAAGTGGGAAATCAAAGGAAAAGTCAGGTGTAGTTGAGTATTTCTACTGAAGAAATACCTCTGAAGCATTCCTAAGGGAGAAAAAAGGAAAGTTGAGGAAGAAGCCTAAGTTCGGGAATGACTTCAGCTAAGTTAGAATGCACTTAACTTGACTATCTGACAGAATAATTGTAAAACTAAGTTAAAACATACTTAGGGGAAATAAGTATTCATTTTTACCTATAAAAAATTGGCAAGTTTCAGTAAAAAGACAACATTTTTCCTCAGGAAGCTATATTTGATCCACCAAGGCAAATTACAGAGTAAGCAACTACAGAGGAGGGCATGGTTGTGTGTGTGTGTGTGTGTGTGTGTGTGTGTGTGTGTGTGTTTAAAGAGAGGTCAATAACAGTATTTGGTTCCAATGTTCTACTTCAATTTTCAAATGTATTAAAGATAATAAGCAACACAGAAGAGGTCATGAAGATCAATTTATCTTTGTTAGGCATGAAGAAAAATAATTAATAAATAAACTGAATCTAATTAATGTCTGCCTTATATAATAGCAAAATTACCAGCAACATCTCTTTCCTTTTCACAAAATAATTTACAGTAAATTTGCTTCAAAGCTTATTTTCAAACATGCTACATAAAATGCTTAACAAGATTAGAGGGTAATTGCAGAAAGTCAATGAAACCTAAGATGGTTATTTTCTTATAGGTTTCTGTTCTCTATCATTAAAGGATTTTTAAAAATGAACTAGGAGAAATAGTGCTTATACTTGTTTATCATAAGATATATTTGTGATTGAGAAACTATATAGTATAGTGTATAAAGGACAGACCTTGAATTCAGGAAAACTGGGATTCAAATACTCTTGACTTTGAAATGTGTTGGTTAGTCACTTAACCTCTCAGTCCCTTCCCTCCACTCCCCAACGCACCCCCTCACCAATCTCTGTATAAATAGAAACTGAAGAATCATTTCAGGTAGAAATTGATAGAGAATGTTCCCACAATAAATTCCTTTCATCAATGAAATCACAGGTCTGGATTCCGATTTCCTCCCACCTTATCTCTCTCATCTGTTACCAAAGTATAACTGTTTAATACAAGGAAGAAAACAATTAGAACTAAACTTCATACATATATTGCATCATGTTTTAGCCCAGATGAACTCCCATTACTCAGTGCAAATGTGCTTAATCATTAAAATTGATAAAATTATACCTGTTGACTCTAAGCTAATAAGGCCATCATGAAACTCAAATGTGATGATGACCTAAGTACAGTTTTTTAAATTATTAAATTTTTACTTTTCAACATTCACTTCCATAACCTTAAAAGTTTTAAATTTTCTCCACTTCCCTCTTCTCCCCATCCCCAAAAGAGTGTGCAATCTGATGTAAGCTCTACATATACAATCCTATTAAACATATTTCACCTTAATCATGTTGTAAAGAAGAATTAGAATGAATGGGAGGAAACATGGGAATGAGAAAAAATAAGAAAAAATGTGGAAGAAAAAAATGAACAAAACAAATAAACAAAAACTAAAGATAGAGCAAATAGTATGCAACAATCTGCATTCAGACTCCAAAGTTCTTTCTCTGGATGTGAATAGCATTTTCATCATGAGTCTTCTGGAGTTGTCTTAGATCCTTGCAAGACTGAGAATAGGTAAGCCTATCAAAATTAGTCATCACACAATTTGGCTGTTACTGTGTACAATGTTCTTTTGGTTCTGCTCACTACACTCAGCGTCAATCCATATAAGTATTTCTAGGTTTTACTGAAGTCGACCTGCTCATCATTTCTTATAGCTCAATAGTATTCTATTACATTCATATCCCAATGTAATATTCTATTACAGTCATTTCGCAAGTGATAGATATCCCTTCAATTTTCAATTCTTGATCACCACAAAAAGTGCTGTTATAAAATTTTTGTACATGTAGGTCCTTTTTCACATTTTTATGATCTCTTTGGGATACAGACCTAGAAGTGATATTTGTGGGTCAAAGCGTATGCCCATGTTTATAGCCCTTTTTACATAGTTCCATATTGCCCTCCAGAATTATTCGATAAGCAAAAAAAATCCACCAATAATGCATTAGCATTCCAAATTTCACACATTTCCAGCATTTATAATTTTCTAATTCTGTTGTGTTGGCCAATATGATAGGTGTGATGTGATACCCAAGATTTGTTTTGATTTGCATTTCTCTATTCAGTAGTAATTTAGAGCATTTTCTTCATATGATTAGAGATTGCTTTAAATTCTTCATCTGAGAACTGCCTGTTCATATCTTTTAACCACTTACCAAATGGGGAATGACTCACATTCTTACAATCTTGACTCAGTTTTCTATACATGGTAGAAATGAGATCTTTATCAGAGACTCTGGTTGTATAAGTTATTCTCCATTTTTTTTGCTTCCCTTCTAATCTTTTTCACATTGCCTTTTTTTGTGTAAAATCTTTTCACTTTAATGTAATCAGAATTATTCATTTTACATTTCATAATTTTCTGTATCTTTTGTTTGGTCATAAATTCCTCCATTCTCTGGAAATCTGACAAGTAAACTTTTCCTTGTTCCCCTATTTTTTTTTTTTTTTTGCGTAGCATCAGTGTTTATACCTAGAAAGTGTAACCATTTGAACTTTATTTCGGTAAATGTTGTAAGATGTTAATCTATACCCATTTCCTATCATATGATTTTGCGGTTTTCCCCACATTTTTGTCAAATAATGAATTCTTATCCCAGAAGTTGGGGTCTTTCAGTTTATCAAATAATAGATTTATAGTCATTGATTACTAAATCTTGGTACCTAAACTATTCCACTGCTCCATCACTCTTATTTCTTAGCCAGTACAAAGTAGTTTTGATGATTGCTGCATTATAATACAATTTATAGTTCTTTGGGGCTATAAGAGCTAGTATGACTAGACCACCTGCCCTAGCATTTCTTTTCATTAATTCCCTTGATATTCTGGACCTTTTGTTCTTCCAGATTAATTTTATTATTAATTTTTTTTATAGCTCTAGAAAATATTTTTGGTAGTTTGATTGGTAGGGCACTGATTAAGTAAATTAATTTAGGCAGAATTTTTATTAGGTGGCATTTTTATTATTTCAATTTGGCCTACCCATAAGCAACTGGTGTTTTTTTCCCAATTATTTAGATCTGACATTATTTTTGTGAAAAGTTTTATAACTGTGTTCATATAGTTCATGGGTTTGTTTTGGCAGGTAGACTCCCAAATACTTTATAATGTTTACAGTGCCTTTAAATAGAAGTTCTCTTTCTATCCCTTGCTTTGGGGCTTTGTAAGCAATATATAGAAATGACAATGATTTATGTGGGCTTATTTTATATTCTGCAACATTGCTAAAGTTATTTATTTCTTCAAGTAGTTTTTTCATGATTCTCTAGGTTTCTCTAAGTATATCATCATATCATCGACAGAAAGGGATAACTAATTTTATTCTTTTCCTATTCAAATTCCATCAATTTGTTTTTCTTCTCTTACTGCTAAAGTTAACATTTCTAGTATCAGATTGAATAACAGTGGTGTTAATGGACATCCTTGTTTCACCCTTGATGTTATTGGAAAGGCATTTATTTCATCCTCCTTATATATGATGCTTGCTGTTGTTTTTAGGTATATGCTACTTATCCTTTTAAGGAAGACTCCATTTATTCCTACGCTGTCTAATTTTTTTTTTATTTCATTGTTGTCGTTTTTTAATATTTATTTTTTAATATTTTTTAAATTATTATTTTTTAATTTTTGGTTTATATTATTCATTTCCACAATATTTTGATTTACAAATATTCTACCCATCTTTCCCCCACCCACCACCACAAAAGAGTGGTCCCATGGTATACCCTCTCCCCCAATCTGCTCTCTCCTATATACTTCCCCATCCCCCCTCCAACTTTCCAGTAGGGCAAGATGGATCTTTATACCCCAGTGCCTGTATATCTTATTTCCCAGTTGCATGTAAAAAATAATATATATATATATTTAATATTTGATTTTAAAAATTTGAATTCCATATTCTTTCCCTTCCTCCCTCATCACCCACCCTTGCTGGGAAGATAAACAATTCAATAAAGGTTGTACATGTGTAGCTATGCAAAACATTTACATACTGGATATATTGTGAAAGACTGACTATATTTCCCTCCATCCTATCCTCACACCCACTAGTTCTATTCCTTACTTTGACCCTGTCCCTTTTCAAAAGTGTGTGCTTCCAACTTCACCCCCGCCCCGACCTGCCCTCCCTTCCATCATCCACTTCTCTCATTGCCTTAACTTCTACTCTCCTGTAGGGCAAGATACCCGATTTATTGTGTATGTCATTCCCTCCCTAAGCCTAATTCAATGAGAGTAAGTTTGACATTCCCTTTTCCCCTTCCTGTTCTTTCCCTTCACTGTAATAGTTTTCCCTTGCCTCTTTTATATGAGATAATTTACCCCATTTTGTCTCTCCCCATCTCCTATCATTATATTCCTCTCTCACCTCTCAATTTCACCTTTTAAGTATCATCCCTTCCTAATCAATTGGTCCTGTGCCCTCTGTCTGTGTATACCTGTACGCACATACACACACTCATATATGTATTCATACACCCATATACCCTCCTATATAGACATAAATATGTATGTATATATACACATTATATATATACATTACATATATACACATTATATATATATATAAAATTTATATTCCCTTCAACTATTCTCATATTGAAAAAAAAGCATCATAAGTTGCAATTATTGTTTTTCCACGTAGGAATGTAAATAGTTTGATTTTTATAAGTTCCTTATTATTTCTTTTTCCTATTTGCCTTCTTATACTTCTCCTGCTTCTTGCTTCTGCACCTTGTCTTTCTTCAGGTTCCACTGTTACAGAATTTTCCCTGAGGCAGTTTTTTAAGGTTTTTCAAGGTCAGTAAGGGACAGTGAGAGTGACTTACTACTTACTATGTCATCTTGGTTCTTGGAATTAGTAAAGTGTTTTAGAATTAGAAAGTACTATGGATATCCAAAGATGATCATGGTGTCAGGTGTGATCTTATCACTGCAGAGAATGTTTAGTGCAGAAGCTTCCTCCACTAATGCAATTGAAAACATGTCTCTTACTGTACTTTAGTAGAGCTGCCTGAGGCACTGAAAGTTTTAAGTGATTATCCCAGAGCCATACAATCAGTATGTGTGAGAGGTGGGATTTGATCTCATGTCTTCCAGACCTGAAGTTCAATTATTTTTTCTCTCTCAATACTTTTATTAATGTATCCTTACCATTACACCAACCACCCTACTGAGGAAATGAATCTTTCCCTTACATCCCAAATAAAGTCCTCAATATATAGCTATAAAATCCATGATAATAAATTCCCACATTGACCATGTGTAAAAATGTATATCACCTGCTTCATTTTCTTTCTTTTTATTTTGTTTTTAGAGAATACTTTATTAACTTCTAGTTTACATCATTCATTTCCACACGATTTTGAGTTATAAATTTTCACCCCATTTTCCCCCCTACCCACCACCCCAAAATATTGAACCCACAGGATGTCCCCTCCTCCAATCTGCTCTCTCCCTTATCTCCTCCCATACCTCCTCCAACTTTCGAGTAGGGCATGGTGGATCTCTATGTCCCATTGCCTGTATATCTTATTTCCCAGTTGCATGCAAAATAATATTAATAATAGTGTATTTGTATATATAACATTTTATTTTAAAGTTTGAAATCCAGATTTATTCCTTTTCTCCCTTGTCACCCACCCTAACTGGGGATATAAGTAATTCAATATAGGTTGTACATGTGTAGCTATGCAAAACATTTAATTAATGGATATATTGTAAAAGATTGACAATATTTCCCTCCCTTTTATCTGACCTCACACTTGTTCTAATCTCTTCTGTGATCCTGTCCCTTTTCAGAAGTGGTATACTTCCAACTTCCCTTCCCCCCCCCCACAGCCTGCTCTCCCTTCCATCAACCCACCTATCATCCCCTTTCCTCTACTCTCCTGTAGGATGAGATACACTATTTATTGTGTATGTCATTGCCTCCCTAAGCCGAATTCAATGAGAATAAGATTGAATCATTCCCTTTTACCTTCCAGTTCTTCCCCTCCACTGCAACAGTTTTCCCTTGCCTTTTTTATGAGATTATTTACCCCATTCTATCTCTCCCCATCTCCTCTCTTTATATTCCTCTTTCATCTCTTAAATTCATTTTTTAAGTATCACCCCTTCCTATTCAATTGGTCCTGTGCCCTATTTCTATTTATACCAGTACACATATATACACACACTCACATATGCATTCATAAGCCCATATACCCTCCTATCTAGACATGTATATAGATGTACACACACACACATTTTATTCCCTTCAACTATTCTTATACTGAGAAAGGTTTCATCAGTTACAAATATTGTTTTTCCATGTAGGGATCTAAATAGTTCAACTTTCATAAATTCCTTATGATTCCTTTCCCCTGTTTACATTGTTATGCTTCTCTTCCTTCTTGTATCTGAATGTCAAATTTTATATTCAACTCTGGTATTTTCATCAAAAATGCTTGAAAGCAGCGGGGCGGGGGGGGGGGCCAGAGTCAATATAGCAAGGTGAAGCAGGACCTCCTCGCTGCTCTGGCTTCAACCTTCCCCAATCCATGTAAAAAGGGGACTCTAAAGAAACTTTGTAGCTGCAGAACCCACAAAATGACACAAAGAAGCTAACCTCCTGCCGAGGACAACCCAGCAGGCTGACAGGAGTCAGCCAACACAGCATTCTGGGAGCCCAGCCCAGCCCCACAGCAAGGCTTTAGCCCCAGGGCGGGCCTGACCAACCTCCAGCCAGAGGGACTCCAGATCAGCAGCAGCTGTGGCCATTTCCAGATTTATCAACACATTGATGCTAAGAACAAACTGAGAGGTCAGTGCAGTCTGGACTTTGGGACCCAGTAAGTGTGAGTCCATGGCTTTTGCCCCCAGAGAGAGAAGCCGCTGAGACACTGGCACAGCTGGCCAGAGCCATGTGGCAGCTTCAGCTCCTGGCCTGCAGAATGTAGGGAGATCAAACACCAGTCTGAGGGGAAATAGCTCTTGCTTCACCTGCTTGGATCTGGATTGCAGTCTAGGGTGGACGTCACGGGATGTAGGTCCAGCTTGCCAGAGAGTGTGGAGACCTCTGAGAGGGCACCCATCTAATATCTCTGGCAGCTGAGAAAACCCCAGTGTTTGGGACGAACGCTCCCCTCTCTGGTGGCAGAGTCCTACTATGGCAAAAAGCCCAGGGGTCAAGTGACTGAGGGGTGACATGACCAAGCAAAGGCAACAAAGCAGACAGAAGATTCCAATATTAGACTCCTATTTTGGGGACAAAAGGGATCAAAGCATGGAACAGGAGGAAGACAGTAAAGTCAGAACTCCTGCACCAAAAGCTTCAAAGGAAAATACAAGCTGGTTACAGGTCATGGAGGACCTTAAGAAGCAGATAAGAGAAGTGGAGGAAAAATTGGGAAGAGAAATGAGAACGATGCAAGAAAATTACAAAGTGAGAGTCAACAGCCTGACTGAGGAAAATAACACCTTAAAAAATAGAACAGCTCAAATGGCAAAAGAGGCTCAAAAAGGCAATGAGAAGAAGAAAGCCTTAAAAAGCCGAATTTTCCAGATGGAAAAAGAATCTGAAAAGCTCAATGAGGAGAATCATAACTTCAGAATTAAATTGGAGCAAATGTAAGCTAATGACTTTTTGAGAAATGAAGATGCTGTTAAACAGATCCACTCAAATGAAAGAATAGAAGTCAATGTGAAATATCTCATGGGAAAAAAAAAAAAAAA
>NW_027187335.1:7682484-7703845 GCF_028583685.1 Petaurus breviceps papuanus | reverse complement strand
AATTAGATTGGAGCAAATGGAAGCTAATGACTTTATGAGAAATCAAGATGCTGTTAAACAGATCCAAACAAATGAAAGAATAGAAGGCAATGTGAAATATCTCATGGGAAAAACCACTGACCTGGAAAATAGATCCAGGAGAGATAATTTAAAAATTATTGGACTACCTGAAAGCCATGATCAGAGAAAGAAACTAGAAATCATCTTTCAGGAAGTTCTTAAAAAAACTGCCCTGATGTTTTAGAACCAAAGGGCAAAATCAAGGTTGAAAGAATCCATCGATCACCTGCTGTAAAAGATCCCAAAAAGAAAGCTCCTGAAATATTATAGCTACGAGAGAATATTACAACGAGCCAGGAAGAAACAATTTGAATATTGTGGAAACACAATCAGGATAACCCAGGATCTGGCAGCTTCTACACTGAAGGATCGAAGGTCTTGGAATATGATATTCCGGAGGTCAAAGTAGCTGGCATTAAAACCAAGAGTCACCTACCCATCAAAACTGAATATCAAGTTTCAGGGGAAAATATGGTCATTCAGTGGAATAGAGGACTTTCATGCATTCTTGCTGAAAATACCAAAGTTGAGGGAGTAGATGCATGACCTTCCCACGGCTCTGGCTTCCACCCTCCCCAATTCATGTAAAAAGGGGACTCTAAACAAACTTTGGAGCAGCAGACCCCACAAAATGAAACAGAGAAGCTAACCTCCTGCTGAGGACAGCCCGATCGGCCAGCACAACGCTCTGGGAGCCTAGCCCAGCCCCTCGCCGAGGCTTTAGCCCCAGGGCGGGCCTGACCAGCCGCCAGCCAGAGGGACTCCAGATCAGCAGCAGCTGTGGCCGTTTCCAGATTTATCAATACATAGATGCTAAGGACAAGGTGAGAGGCCAGTGCAGTCTGGACTTTGGGACCCAGAAAGTGGGAGTGCTTGGCTTTTACCCCCAGAGCGAGAAACCGCTGAGACGTCAGCACAGCCTGCCAGCTCCATGTGGTGGCTTCAGCTCCTGGCCTGCAGAGTGTAGGGGGACCAAGCACCAGTCTGAGAGGTAATCGCTCTTGCTTTAACCTGCTTGGATCTGGATTGCAGTCTAGGGTGGAGGTCCTGGGGTGTGTCCAGCTTGCCAGAGCGTGTGGAGACCTCAGAGAGGGCACCCATCTAATACCTCCGGCAGCTGAGAAAACCCCAGCGTTTGGGACGAAAACTCCCCTGTCTGGTGGCAGAGTCCTACTGTGGCAAAAAGCCCAAAAGTCAAATAATTGAGTGGCAAAATGAGCAGGCAAAGGAAACAAAGCAGACAGAAGATTCCAACATTACACTCCTATTTGGGGGATAAGAAGGAGCAAGGCATGGAACAGGAGGAAAACAGTGAAGTCAGAACTCCTGCACCAAAAGCTTCAAAGGAAAATACAAGCTGGTTACAGGTCATGGAGGACCTTAAGAAGCAGATAAGAGAAGTGGAGGAAAAATTGGGAAGAGAAATGAGAACGATGCAAGAAAATTACAAAATGAGAGTCAACAGCCTGACTGAAGAAAATAATACCTTAAAAAACAGACTGATTCAAATGGCAAAGGAGGCTCAAAAAGGCAATGAGGAGAAGAATGCCTTAAAAAGTCGAATTTGCCAGATGGAAAAAGAATCTCAAAAGCTCACTGAGGAGAATCATTGCTTCAGAATTAGATTGGAGCAAATGGAAGCTAATGACTTTATGAGAAATCAAGATGCTGTTAAACAGATCCAAACAAATGAAAGAATAGAAGGCAATGTGAAATATCTCATGGGAAAAACCACTGACCTGGAAAATAGATCCAGGAGAGAGAATTTAAAAATTATTGGACTGCCTGAGAGCCATGACCAAAGTAAGAGCCTGGAAAGCATCCTCCAGGAAGTTCTCAAAGAAAACTGCACTGATGTTTTAGAACCAGAGGGCAAAATAGAGGTTGAAAGAATCCACCGATCACCTCCTGAAAAAGATCCCAAAAAGAAAACTCCTAGGAATATTATAGCCAGGTTCCGGAATTCCCAGATTAAGGAGAGAATATTACAAGCAGCCAGGAAGAAACAATTTGAATATTGTGGAAACACAACCAGGATAACCCAGGATCTGGCAGCTTCTACACTGAGGGATTGAAGGGCCTGGAATGTGATATTCCGGAGGTCAAGGGAGCTGGGATTAAAACCAAGAGTCACCTACCCAGCAAAACTGAGTATCATGTTTCAGGGGGAAATATGGTCATTCAGTGGAATAGGGGACTTTCAAGCATTCTTGCTGAAAAAACCAGAGTTGAATAGAAAATTTGACATTCAGATACAAGAAGCAAGAGAAGCATGAGAAGGAAAGAATATGCTGTATTCCTCATGTTTCTTTTTCCTTGCACAATTCCCATGAGTCTGCACTGACAGATCTTGATATCCAAGAGGGAGTCTACTCACAGGATTAAAGGCAAGAACCTCAATTAGACACTCTCTGATTTCTTCAGATGTTTTTTCTAATCTTTTAATATGGGATTACAGGCAGCTAGAACCTATGTTGCTTAAAAAAAATAGTGAAGACTCTATTGCAAATCGCAAGAAATCCACTTTTAAAAATGTCTCTTTTTCTTAATTTGAATTAATTCTAGTCTAGATGAGGATAATGAACTTTGGTCTGCTCTTATGTTATACTGAGTACAAAATAGCTTGATAAGAAATGTGAACCTTATATACTCTCCTCAATGATCTGCAGGAAAACTCTCTCAGAGACTGATTAGTCCATGCTTGTCACAAATAGGGGAGATAATTATAGGGCTTAACAGTCTATGTGGTGGATCTTTTGAGAGGCAATGGGTAGATCTAAGACTGTCCTATGGATCAACCCTAATTTTTAATATTGCACATATCTTGAGAGATTTTCTTTTTGGTAGCACATCCCCCAGAGATGAAACAGTGTCTCTTCCCAGAGAATGACATCACATTTCTTTTCCAGAAGATAAAAACTGTCCAAATTAGATTATCTTTAATTAGTCTAATCTTATGAGCCATTCCATAAATTTTATTGCACCCATGCTGGTACCATCTTACAAGATTCTTATTGAATGAACTAATCTTTAGACATAGAAGCAGTGCTTATAAACAATCTTGCTGTATTTCTTTATCACAATAAAGATTTCTTTCTCAGATATAAAAAAAAGAAATGATAAGCAGGACGGTTTCAGAAAAACTTTGGAAGACGTATATGAACTGATACATAGTAAAGTGAACAGAACCAGAACACTGTAACAGTAACAACATTATAATAATGAAAAAAAAAGAAAATACCAAAGTTGAATAGAAAATTTAACATTCAGATACAAGAAGCAATAGAATCATGAGAAGGTACACAAAGACAAGAAATCATAAGGAACTCATCAAAGTTGAACTGTTAATATTCTTACATGGAAAAAAACAATAATTGTAACTTATGAAACTTTTCTGAGTAGTTGAAGGGAATAGAAACACACACACACACACACACACATATATATGTCTATATATGAGGGAATATGGGCATATGAATACATATGTGAATGTGTGTATATATGTTTACAGGTATACATAGATAGAGAGCACAGGGCCAGTTTAACAGGAAGGGATGATATTTAATAGGTGAAATTAAGATATGAGAGAGGAAGATAATGAGAGAAGATGGGCAGAGACAGAAAATGGTAAACTATCTCACATAGAAGAGGCAAGGGAAAATGGTAACAATGGAGGGTAAGAATAGGAAGGCAAAAGGGAAGGGGTCAACCTTATTCCCATTGAATTTGGCTTGAGGAGGGAGTGAAATACACACTAAATAGGGTATCTCACCCTCCAGGAGAGTAGGGGGGAATCGGATGATAGTGGGAATAATGGAAGGGAGGGCAGGCTGGGGGGGGGAGGGAAATTGGAAGCACCCACTTTTGAAAATTGATGGGAGCAAAGTAGAGAATAGAGCAAGTGTGAGGTGGGATAGGAGGGAGGGAAATATAGTCAGTCTTTTACAATATATCTATTATGTTATTGTTTTGCATTAGTCACACATGTACAACCCATATTGAACTGATTATCTTCCCAGTAAGGGTGGGTGACAAGGGAGGAAGGGAATGAATCTGGAATTCTAAGTTTTAAAATCAAATATATATACATACTATTATCAAAACTATTTTACATGTAATTGGGAAACAAGATATTCTCGCAGTAGGGCATAGCGATCCACCATTCTCTACTGGAAAAGTTGAAAGGGGTATGGAAGAGAATATAGGAAAGCGCAGATTTGAGGAGGGGATATCCTGTGGGACTGTTATTTTGGGCCGGTGGGTAGGGGAAAAAAGGGGAGAAAATTTGTAACTGAAAATCTGGTGGAAATGAATGATGTAAATCAGAAGTTAATAAAGCATTTGCAAAAAAAAAAATAAAATAGGGAAAAAAAGAATGCTTGAAAGTTCTCTATTCCAATGAATGACCATATTTTCCCCTGAAACGTGATACTTGGTTTTGCTGGGTAGGTGATTCTTGATTTTAATCCCAGCTCCTTTGAACTCCAGAATATCATATACCAATCCCTTTGATCCCTCAGTGTAGAAGCCACCAGATCCTGTGTCACCCTGATTGTGTTTCCACAATATTCAAATTGTTTCTTCCTGGCTGCTTGTAATATTCTCTCCTTGATCTGGGAAGTACAGAATCTGGTTATAATATTCCTAGGAGTTTTCTTTTGGGGATCTTTTTCAAGATCTGTGGATTCTTTCAACCTCTATTTTTCCCTCTGGTTCTAAAACATTAGGGTAATTTTCTTTGGGAATATCTCAAAGAATGGTTTCTAGGTTCTTGTTTTGATCATGGCTTTCAGGTAGTCCAATAATTTTTAAATTACCTCTCCTGCATCTATTTTCCAAGTCAGTCATTTCCCAATGAGATATTTCATATTGCCTTGTATATTTTCATGTTTGGATCTGTTTAATAGTATTTTGATTTCTCATAAAGTCGCTAACTTCCATTTGCTCTAATCTAATTGTGAAGGAATGTTTCTCTTCAGTGAGCTTTAAAGATTCTTTTTTTCATCTGGCAAATTGGGTTTTTAAGGCATTCTTCTCCTCATTGCCTTTTGGGACTCTTTTGCCATTTGAGTTATTCTATTTTTAAGGTGTTATTTTCTTCAGTCAGGTTGTTGACTCTCACTTCATAAATTTCTTGCATCATTCTCATTTCTCTTCCCAATTTTTCCTCCACTTCTCTTATTTGGTTTTCAAAATCCTTCTTAAGGTTCTCTATGTCCTCTAACCAGCTCACATTTTTTTTTGGAAACTTTTGGTGCAGGAGTTCTATCTTTGTTGTCTTCCTCCTGTTCCATGCTTTGATCATTTTTGTCACCAAAATAGGAGTGTAAATTTGGGTTGCTCTGTGTGTGTGTGTTTTTTTTTGCTTCCTTTGCCTGCTCCTGTTGTCACTCAGTTACTTGGCTTTTGGGCTTTTTGCCACAGTAGGACTCTACCACCATGCAGGGGAGCTTCATCCTAAATGCTGGGGTTTTCTCAGCTGCTGAAGGTATTTGTTGGGTGCCCTCTCTGAAGCCTCCACACACTCTGGCATGCTGGTCGCACACCCCAGGACCTCCACCCTAGACTTCAATCCAGTTCCAAGCAGGTTAAAGCAAGAGTTATTACCCCTCAGACTGGTTGCTAGGTCCCCCTACACTCTGCAGGCTAGGATCTGAAACTGCTATGTCTTGGCGGGTGCAGGATCACCGCACCTCAACTGCTTCTCACCCTGGGGGCCAAGGCTGACCACACTCCCAAACTACCAGATCCCAAAGTCCTCACTTTACTGATCTCTTTCTTTGTCCTTAGCATCTATGGTTTGATAAATCTGGTAACTGCCATAGCTGCTGGTGATATGAACTCCCTTGAGATAGTGGCTGGTCAGGCCCACCCCGAGGCTTAACCTCTGCTTCCTCGAGTCTGGGGTTGGCTCCCAGAGCACTGTGCTGGCCACTTCCTGCTAGCCCACCAGGCTGTCTTCAGTGGGAGGTTAGCTTTTCTGTGTCATTTTGTGGGTTCTGTAGCTCCAAAATTTGTTCAAAATTTTTAAATGTATTGGAAGAGGTCAGAGCTGGAGCCCCTCTGAAGTTCTGTTTCTATTCTGCCACCTTGACTCTGCACCCACCTGCTTCATTTTCAGTTCCTCTCCAATCTGGAAGGAATTTAGTGATGTGTTTCATCTGTATTCTTTTGGACTCATGACTTAAAATTGCATGTATAAGGGTTCTTAAAGTCTTTCAAGGTATTTTTTTCTTTTATTTGATTCTCATTGAATAAATTTTTGCCCTAATTCTGCTCACTTTACTCTGAAGGTGCAAGGGCACAGCCCTCCCTCACTCAAATCAAAGTCAATGGCAAGTGATGTCATCACTTCTCTGATTTCATGTTCCTTTTTGAAAGTGACAGAAAAACACAAAAATTGTTCCATCATGTTGATTTGCTACAATTTGTTTAGTCATTCCCCAATAGGACAATCAGAAAAACAAAACCAAGGAATTCTTTGGTTTTCATTTTTTTTTAGTTACCACAAAAATAGATATTATAAATAATTTTGTACATATAAGTAATTTTCCCTTTTCTTTGATTTGTTTGAGGGTATATAGTTCTAGTAGTAATAGCACTTTTTGGTGAAGGGGTATGAATAGTAACTTTTGTGGGGATATCTTTAAATTGCTTTCCAATTTGCTACTCTACTTACAACACATAAATAACCCTCTTTTCAAGAAACTCCTCTAACATTTGCCGTTTTCCTCTTTCTTCATCTTTTTCAATCTGATAGTTGTTAGGTCAAAGTTTATTTAATATGCATTTTTTAAATAATTAGTGATTTGATGGAGTTTTTCACATGGTTGTTGATGGATTGAATTTCTTCCTTTGAAATTCTTTTTACACATCATATCTATTGTGGGGCCTATCTATTTGGGAATGGCTCTTAGTCTTCTAAATATGAATCAGTTTTAAATTATCTCTATCTATCTATCTATCTATCTATCTATCTATCTATCTATCTATCTATCTATCTATCTATCTATCATATATAAGACTTTTATCAGAGAAACTCATTGTAAAGACTTTCCCTGTTTACCAGTATCACTTCTAATTTTCAGTATATAAAATTTTGTGTGTCAAGATTAAAAGAAACAAAACTGTGCAGAGACAGAGACAGGGACAGTGAGAGAGAGAGAGAGACACACACACACACACACACACAGACACTGTATACAGATAAAATGCCTGCAAGGTAATTTAAGAAAGAAGAATAATAGCATCCAAGATAACCTCTTCCTTGGCCAATCATCTTTGAAAGAGTGAGAGTTCTGAGCCTTTCTAGAGGATGTAGGTTCTCTCATTCTTTTTTTAAATTTAAAAGTAATTTGTAAACTAAAGGAAAAGACATGTGACTTACTATGTTTATATAGTTAATTTAATGTATTATATCTATTCATGTAATGTTAGGAAAAAGTAGATTGGTTCATCCAAACAACTAGTTTATGTAGGAAAAAAAAATAGTTCTGTATTCTACCAGTTGCTGTTCAAAATGACTACTTGCTTTATTTAATTCACTCATCTGATTTTGCTTTACATTATTCTAAGCAGCCATGTGAAGACAGTTTACAACTGTTATTATATACTAAAGGAAGAAAAAGAAAACATTCTAGAAGAATAAAATCATTTTATAATCTCTATTTTTCAGAAATCACCTTTAATTCAAATTATAAGTATCTACTTAAGTTTTGCCCCTCCCTCCCTGTCTTCTTTCCTCCCTTTTTTGTTCTTTTCTTCCTTCACTCTTTCCTCCCTCTCCAGTTAGATTTGTTTACACATGTATATACATGCATGTATACATATGTACACATATGCATGTATATGTGTACTGTGTTTATATATATGTATACACACACACACACACATATATATATATATATATATATATATATATATATGCATTGGTTTTATAAGATTGGGCCTCATGGTCTGAGACCATCATTAAAATTTTCCCTTAAGTGAGGCTGTAAGTTTAGGGAACATACTCATGGAAAAATACTGAAAATAACAATCTTCAAAGATTAGTAGAGCTGTTGCCCCAAATAATATTTTATCTATTACAAAACTTTGTCCCTTTCTTAAAACAAACCCCTGAAATAACATTTTAGTCTGACCTCTTTTATGCAATTCAGTTAGCTCCAGATAGGTCATCCAAAATCATAGTATAAGAAACCCACTCTCAGAAAAGTATGTTGTAGCATACTCTCCCCTTCAGCAGGAACACAACTTCGTGTTGGAGCACCCCTTTGTGTTGAATGGGCAATTTTCTCTGTGCTCCCCAACACAGTACTGTTAATGTTTATGCCTGAGTAGTATGTTATGTCCCCTTTTCCTCTCTCCCATTTCTTTTCCCTTTCTTCCCCATTGTTTGCAATAAAATTTGCTATTGAATTGATTCCCATTGTTTTGCATGTTATTCTCAGTACCTGAACTCATTAAAGGGTTGTTTTCCCTATGTCTCTGGTTGACCTATGGATATTTCATTGGAAATTAACTGGGTACCAAGACATGGACTTACCCTATTGACAGCCACACAGATGCTGTGTGAGAAGGGCACAGTGAGCACAGTTGTAGAAAGCAAGGGTCAATAGGAGAACCCTAAATCTTCCCAGGAGGAAATTTCTTATGCCAGAGGACTGTCACTCCCTCTTGTCTTTCCTCCCTTTTTCTTTCCTATTTTCTCCTATCTTTATGTATATATGCATGTATGTGAGTACATATATATGTGATATGTATGCATATGTGTATAAATAATTATAGGTAGAGATATATACTGAAGGTAAAAAAAAGGATTTTCTTCTTTGAGTCTTAAAAAGGTGATTAAATATATTTAATTTTTCCATGTATTCTAAGAGACAGGGGAAAATTAGAGCTCTCCCTCACCCACTAAAAATGGGAACATATGGTGTAGTGTGCTGGAAATGTATAGCTCTATTGACAAAACAATTTTTGGCATTAAGGCTGAGACAATGACTCTCATCAGAACTATAATTATATGTTTATTTCAAATTGCTCATGTGTCTGTTTTTGTAAATCCATAACTTGACTTATGCAGGAAAAATCTGAGTGAGAACCAGTTGTATGAATTCAACAGATAAACTGGCTTATGAACCAAACAGCTTTATTTGCATGAGCAATGTTCAGCCATGTCTTATATGCATCAGTCAAGGAATCCATGCATCATAAGAGATAAGGTTCAAATGTTAATATGTTGCACAGAGGAATCTGATGAGAAAATGTCATCAGAGAATATTGCTCTTTAGTAATATAGCACCAACATCTCAGTGTAATGATGTTTCCTTTGATGCCAGATTGTTGAAAATGAAGGGTGAATACTAATAGTTTCCTAGTTGCTATTGACAAAACATTTAAAATGCATCAAATACAAATTGCAATAAATGAAGCATGATCTATATTTACATTTTAAAGTGAAAAATGTGGATGGACATAGATTCCATGTTAATTAATATACATCCATTTGCATAAAAACCACAAGGTGTCTAAATAACCCTGATGAAAAGAAATGCCAGCCATGGCATCACTAGCTGAAATGGGGGATCTCTCTCCTTGGCCAAAGGTTTTTAGTTGAGTTCCTAAGTTTAGCTCAAGAAAAAATACACAATTCTTTCATTAATTGGTTCTTGCCACGGTTCAAATGAGTATCAGCAGAGACTCTAAATTAAAGTCATTGGCTCTTTAAGGGTGGAAATAAATCTTTGGGATGGAACATAATTAGGGAGTTCTCAGCCCAACGATGTATGGACAGGCAGTGAACAGGCAGCTAAGAATACATAAGAGGAAAGAGGGATGAGAACAGAAAACCTATACTATACCTTCATCTCCATGATCCCTCATCTGTCATCTGAAGAGAAGCAGAGCTAAATTTGAAGAGACAAATCAGTACAAGTGTGGCTACTTGGTGATGTATTGTCTCAGAGACTAAAACTTTCAAGGATGATCTCAAAAGGTATGAAAGGGTTGCAATCTGCTGACTAAGTAAGTATTTACATCAGGGGTTCCCAACTTGAGGTATATATCTCCCCCTCTTCCCCAGGGCACAGAAAGCTTATCATTCAAGTTCAGGGAACATTTTGTAAAGAAACATATTATCTTCCTGAAATATTGCAGAAATGGTAATGTTAGCAATAAAAACTTTAGGATATAATAATGTTATGTACCAAATAAAGTTTTCTTTATGAAAACTATTTTTTCTGTATCTTACTTTGTGCAAATGCATGGTAAGTTGTCTAATTCATTGCTTTTCATATCAAATAGTTTCTCAATGACCAAATTTACTCTAAGCTAAGACATGGGGACTGAAAAAGCATGGTCACCACTTATCCATATGGAACATTAAGCTATTATGGTACAGTGGAAAGAGAGCTGGCATTGAAATCAGAGGACCCAGGATTAAATCCTTACTCTACCATTTACTACCTGTATGACTATTGGCAAGTCATTTAACTTATTTAACTTTATTGGACTTCAATCATTTCACCCAGAAAATGAGAGAGTTTGACTAAAACAATCTCTAAGTTCTATTTCTAATCAAGATACCTGTGGTAGCGTCTTCAGAGCTCATCTTGGTCAGAACAGCCACAGTCAGGCACATTGTACAGTGACTTCAACAAAGTGATATCATCTTGAACCTTTTAAGTTATGAAGGACAACAATAAATTATAATAAAATCATTAAAATATACCCCAAATTGTCAAATTGCCACTTCATTCATAAAAGCTACATTTTAAAAACAAATAGTTTAGGAAAGTTGGACTATCTATAAGAAGATGAAATGATCCTAGCACATTGCAAACAAACAGAAGCAAATATTCCTTTAGATTTGGAAACATAAAATTTACAAAATAGTTTCAAAGCCATTATTAAAAAATGTGCATTACATACATATACATATATACACATATGTATATATACATGCACATACATATATGCATACAGAAAGAGAATTGAGTTCCATTACAATATGATATTCTGTTTTTAATAAGTAATTACCATTTCTTTGGTTGTTTAGAACCTATGTTGATTAACAAAAATGGAATTTTGTACATTATTTTCTTTGACATTTACTGATTTTACATATTCAGAATTTCCAAAAAAGACAAAAAATGCAAAATAGGTATTTTTTTATCCTTTCAGGATCTAAGCCCCCTGATCTGAAATGAATCCTAATAATTTATACTGATTTCCCCCAAAGATCATCTAGTATGTCTCCCTACATTTTCTCTGAGAATAATAATGGAATAAATACTATGAGTCTCTTGAAAAACATATGACAACTAAGTATTTGTTATCTTTCCGTCTGAATGTAAGTTCCTCAATATGAGTGACTGTCTTTCTTATTTCTGTCTTTGTCCCCAGTACTTAGTACTATGTGCTTTGCTTATTATAGGCATTTAACTGTTTTATCATTCATTCATTCATTAATTCATTCATTACTTCATTCGTTCTCCTTGTGGTCCTAAAAACAAAAGAATCCATTTTTTGACTCTGGGTATTTTCTCTGGTTTTCCTCCTTACTTAAAATTTTTTCCCTTCTCATCTCCACTTACTTGTTTCCCCGACTTTCTTTTAAGTCCCAGACAACATTTTATCTTATAAAGGAAGCTTTTCTCAACCCCTCTTAGTTCTAGTACCTTTACTTTTTCATTCATTTCCTATTTTTATTTATTATTTATCACTGAATATGCACTGCCTCAGTCAAACTGAGATCTCTTAAAGATGTTAGCTTGAAAAAGGCCAGGGTCCCCCATTATATCCTGGGCAATCTCCAGTTGCCCTGATGCATATCTGGCCACTGGACCTGGATGACTCCAGAGGAGAAAGTAAGGCTTATGTCTCTGTAGAGCCTTCACTTACTTAAATTCATTTCACTTGCATGTCATGGCATCACCTCCCTGATGTCATGGTCCTCTTTGAGAATAAAGGACAAAAAATATTTACTATTTATAGCTTTTGTAAACTGTATTTTATTTCATTAAATATCTCCAAATTACTTGTAATTTTTAAAAATTATTTTTAAACATTTTGAGATCCAAATTCTCTCCCTTCCTCCTGTCTCTCCCCACTTAGATTATAAACTCTTTGAGGGCAGGCACTGTTTTGTCACTTTTTGTATCTCCAGCACTTAGTACAATGCTTGGCACACAGAAGGTACTTAATAAACATTTATCAATTCATCCATTCGTCCGTTAATTTACTAATAGCTTCATCAGTTACTCAAGTTATTTCTATCTATCCACTCACCCACATTTTCTGGATGAAGGGACAGATTTGACCAGTTTGTTTCAGAAGCTCAAAAAATAGTGATGCACAATATATTCTTCCATAACACAGAGTTGGCTGGTCCATTTATTTGGAACCCATATTCTAGAAATGTTGAATTTTAAATTTTAAAGGGGTAGGTTTGATAGCCAGTGCAGTAGTACAAGCAGGTATGAAAATGGCAAGTGAAGATGAAGACATGTGTCCCCAGGTAATACAGAGTGGAATGATCTAAATCCTTGCAAGAATGGCTTCTGCTTGCCTGGTTTGGGAGGTGGAACAACAGTAGCAGTAGGAGTAGACAGCTTTTTCTAAGTTTCCTCTTGTATCCTGCAAAGATGAGACATAAAAATTAAGCTCCATCTCTGCTTCATCTTAAGAATGTAGTGTAAGTACAGAACAAAACTACCCTCAGTCCCTCTATTTGTCCTATCTAATTCTTTCTGTAACTCTTGAAGTCAAAAGTATTTTGAAGGGACATTTTGTCACTTCTTCCTCTATTAGAATGTTAATCCAATTCCTCAAGTGCATTTATTTCTTTAAGGTTTCTTTTCACTATAGGTATTATAATCCACAGTTTCTATTTAGCCCAGATCTTTTTTATCTGGAATGCTTTAAAGTGCTTTATTCTGCTAGAAATCTGTGTTTTATTTTTCCTTGTAGGATTATATACAATTTTATAGAGTATGTTATTGTTGGTTTGAATCCTTTATATTTTAACTTTTGTAATATCTCTTTTGGGCACATTTCATAGCATGACACCCTTTTCTTGCTCAATGACCTTCCATCTAGTAACCAAAAATCTTCTACTGTGTAAGTCTGCACAAGAAAAGATTAATTTTAGCTTTATTGTTCTGGAGCCCAAACCTTCAAGCCATTTCCATGTCATGCCATTGCACATGTAGCCTTCCTCCACCTGACTCCCTTTGCAGCTTCCCTTTATCTACTGACTTCTCCCATTAGAATGGGAGACTGAGATCTCAAGATCATTGAGAGCAGGTAATATCTTTCTATTTGTATTTTTATCCCTAGTACTTAACATAGTACCTACCTGAAACATAAGCGCTCAGTAAATATTTTATCTTGTCTGTCTCTCTCTTGGTATTCCACAGCTCCCTAGTCAAGATTGTCTCTCCACTATAATAGCTGTTTCCCACTCTTATGTGGTACTGATTGTATTTACTTGGTAATTAAATTCTTGCTTTCTGGTTACTTACAATATTTTATCCTTGATTTAGAAACTTTGGATGCGGAATATTAGAGTTCTCACTGTTTGCACTGAAAGATGAAATGAATGAATACTTTACATTGATACTTCTCAAATTCTATTTTTTTTCCTTTACCTATTTTCTAGGGCATTTGTTTTTGCTAACACACACACACATTAGAAAATACTATATATGTCATAGTTTCCTCTATGTTTTCCAACATTTTGTTTTTATTCTGATATTTCTTGTTGCTTCATGGTATCAACAAAAACTATTTTGTCTATTTTGATTTCTAAGGAAATCACTCAGTCTTTTCAATAAGATCCTTTATGTTCCTTTTTTTTCTATACTTCACTTCTTTTCTTTCAAATACTTTTTTAGTACTTGTTGTGAAGGTATTTTTCCCAATGAAACTGTGCTTCTTGTTCTTGTGGATACATGTACACATATATCTATACACATAGAGACACATACATATAGATACACGTAAACACACACATATACACATACACACATATACATACACGTACACATATATCCACATATTTGTATGTGTGTGTTTGCCTCTTAGGCATCTCTTGATTATTTTTCTTTTTCTTTTTACTCATATCCAGCCACAGTTCCTGATTTGGGATAGAGTTCTAGGGTCAGGATCTGCCCCTTATTTTATTCCATGACGAAGTTGTCAAGCCCTCCTTGGTTCTAATTTCAATTTCCTGATTTTTTGTCTCTGGCTTCCATCTTCCCTGCTGTGTCTCTGTTCACTGAACTGGAAAACTTCATTGCCCGTTGTCAGAGATTTGCAGTTGACCATCTTGGTTAAGGAGCTGCTATGGGCTATTGCTACCTCCGTCCCCAGGGAAATCCATAGTTATGGCATTACTGCTCACCTGAGTTCATGCTTGCTTTCCTGGTGTGTCTCCTCTTAGAGAACTTGCAGCTTCTAGCTGTTTTTTTCCCACATTTGCTGCAGTCCTAGGCTTAATGAAAGAAAATACTAATGTTGTTCTTGGGACTGTTTTATCATTGTTTGACTTGGCATTTTTATAACCTTGATAGAGAATATATAGAAAGACTGGGGTCCTCTACAAATTTTCACACCACAATATTAACTGGTGTATCAGAATACAGACTTAAATGACAACTGATATATGGGCACAGAGATGAGTATAAGAGTCTTACATCCCACTTTGAGATTCCAAAGACCATCTGCCAGAGCCACAACCGGCAATGACTTTCCAGATGTACTTAGCATTTCTGTGCTTTGCAAACATCTTCCTGCACCCAAGAAATTCCGGAATCCTCGAAGATGGATAAGTATGCAATTTATCTTCCTAGGATTGATGAGAGAAGACATTTGAGCTGATGTTATAAAAAGTATCAAGAGATGGAGAAGCCGCATTCAGGGTAGGTTTTTGCATTGACGCTAGAACATTTTCTACAGCATGACAACTTTCAAAAAATATCTTTTGGCAAAAGCTCAGCAACTCACATTTTTTTCTTTACATTATAAACACCTCTGAATAATTGCAGAATTGAAAGAAGGGAAAAGTAGGATGAATGAGAAAATATTAATGCAATTTTAAAAAATGGATCTAGGTAATCTTTATTGGTTTGCTTCTTTCTTTGTACACATATCCTTACGGAGTAGCACAGTATCTGACACAAAGTATGTGCTTAATAAATACCTTTTGATTGATTGTGTAATAGGCACATGTATCTTTTACATTGTGGCATTGTATGAGGTTCACTGTTGCCTTAAGTAAATTTGCAGAGAATGGTTCTATTTGTTTACTGGGAAGAAAGAAGGGAACCAGAAAGGAGGATAGTTTTTATCCCTCCCCAATTAGGGGAAAATAGAATTTGGTCATTTTAATTTAGCTAGAAGAACAAATGCTGAATATCTTTTAAAAAGTTGACTGAAGATGTTTGGAAGTGTCAGAGCTGTCTTTCTTTTGTGTCAGTGGGTGGGGTTACAAAATTGACTAATGATAATCATAATGGTCACTAATAGATTTATAATTACTAATAATAATCATAATAAATAATCTTAATGCATTATTGAAAGCTCTTTATAAATATTATCCCAATGTGATCCTCCCATCAGGCCTCTGATGTATTAGTTCCATTTTATGTGTTAGAAAACAGAGACATACACAGATTAAGGGTTATGCAGCTAGTATGTATCTGATACTTAAGGCCACCTCAGCAAAATAAGAACAAAATAAGCCAAGTCTCAATGTTTCCAAGGAAAACCATTATTGTAAGCCAAACTCCCAAACAATATCATTATTGAAAAGCTACCCAAGGTTGAAATTAGCATATAGTCAGAATTTCCAGGTTACAGTTGATAATAATGTAGCCCAGGCTTCTCTGGGAATATTCAATTCTCTTAAGATGGAGGCACATTTTGGGGGTCTTTGCTTAGATTGCCTCATGTGGAGACCTATGTCCCCTACCTCATAAATGGGTGTGGCCTACTTTGATTATCTACCTGCATCTATAAAACTGTTAAGACTGAGCTGATTAGGGGCGGCCAGGTAGCACAGTGAGTAGGAGCACCGGCTCCAGTGTTGGGATGACCTGGAGATCGAATCCCGGGCTGAGACACTCAGCACCACACCCAGAAATAACTGGCCGTGTAACCTTGAGCAAGTTACTTAACCCCGATTGCTAATAAATAAATAAATGAATGAATAAATGAATAAATGAATAAATAAATAAATAAATGAAAGACTGAGCTGATTGTTCTCTTTAAGACTGTGTTTTCCTACCATTCTTTTATACTGCACTCTTATCTATTGTGTCTGACGAGTGAAAATCATAGTTCACCTACAGCATGGGTGCCATGTCCTGAATCTGAGTGAAGAATAACTTTCCTTCCTTCCCCTGCTCCCTCTCTTGTACCCTTGTTCTGAAAAAAAAAATGGGCCTGGGTGTATTTGTTTCTGTTCTGTCTTATTTTGTCCAGTTTAGAGTGGCAAATGATCTCCATGGGATTAGGAGTTTAAATCATGGTGACTTTGGGGTCAGTATTGCAGGCAGGATAGACAAGACAACCATCTTTCATACAGACAGGTTTCCTAGTACTTGAACCCATGGCAGAGTTCTCCACTTGGAAATTGGACTGTGCTTCATGGGATGAGCCAAATTATGACCCTAATCCCCCTAATCCTCTTCTCCTTCTCAGACACTGACCTACTTGTAAAGCCAAGAATTAATAGCTTTCTAGAGAACTGCTGCTGTGAACAGCTTTCAACGTTCTGATTACATAGTACAGTGAATTCTCTATTCAATAACAAATCAGAGCAAAACATTCACAAAAAATCAAGGTACAACATTCACAATGTTACAACTTATCACAAAAAATCAAAATACAGCATTCATCATGTCACAAATCTATAACTTATCACTAAAATGGCCACATAGTTTTCACCAAAGTGGTCACATAGCTGGGTTTTTTTTTATTTTAAAAAAAATTAATTCGTTGGTTTACTTTTAGTTTACAGGATTCAATTCCACAATTCCTTGAGTTTCACATTTTGTCCTCCTCCCTGTCCTCCCCCACATGGAGGCATATAGTCAAGTATAGGATCTGTAAATACTTTCACATTATACATTAGTCAGGTTATAAGGATGGATTGTATCAGACAGAATGTAAAATGGTAAAGAGGACATAAAACCAAACAAGAAAAGGAAAAAGATCAGGTATTTTTCTTCCATCTGGATATGAACTCAGTTCTTTCTATTTTTTTTTCTCTGGATGCACACATTTCTCTCTATTGTGAGTCTTTTGGGATTGACTTATATCACTGCATTGCTGAGAAGAGTCCAGTCTATCAAAGTTAGTCATCACACATACATTGTGTCTGTAATTGTGTACAAATTTCTCCTGGTTCTACTCTTCTCACTCAGCATCAGTTCATATAAGCCTCTCCAGGTAAACATGAAGTCCATCTGCTCCTCGTTTCTCATAGCACAATAGGATTCTGTAACATGCATATACTACAACTTGTTAAGCCATTCTCCAATTGATGGGCACCCCTTAATTTCCAATACTTTGCCACTACAAAAAGAACTGCTATAAACATTTTTGTACATATGGGTCTTTCTCCCAGTTCTATGATCTCTTTGGGATATAACCCTAGGAGTGGCATTGCTGGGTCAATGCATATGAAAGTATTTATAGCCTTTTGGGCATGATTCCAGATTGCTCTCCAGAAAGGCTGGATCACTTCACAACTCCACCAGCAATGCATCAGTGTTCCAATTTGCCCACTTCCTCTCCAGCATTTGTCATTTGCCTGTTTTGTCATCTTAGCCAATCCCTCTGGTAAGATGTGGTACCTCAGAGTTGTTTTGATTTGCATTTCTATAATCAAGAGTGATTTAGAACATTTCTTCATGTGCTTATAGATATCTTTAATATCTTTCTCTAAGAATTGCCTGTTCATATCCTTTGACCATTTATCAATTGGGGAATAACTTGTATTCTTATAAATTTGACTCAATTCTCTGTATATTTTAGAAAATAGTCCTTTGTCAGAAACATATTTTGTAAAGAATCTTTCCCAATTTCCCACCTCCCTCTTAATCTCTGTTACATTGGCTTTGTTTGTACAGAAGATTTTCAATTTCATGTAGTCAAGATTATCCATTTTACATTTTATAATGTTCTCTAAATCTGACAGGTAAACTATTCCTTGTTTTCCGAGACTGCTTACAGTATCAACCTTTATACCTAGATCATACACCCATTTAGAGTTGATTTTGGTATATGTGTTAGATAATGGTCTGTGTCCAATTTCTTCCATACTATATTCTAGTTTTCCCAGCACTTTTTGTCAAATAGTGAGTTCTTATACCAAAAACTAGGGTCTTGGGGTTATCAAACAATAGATTACTATAGTCATTGGTTTCTGAATCTCGTGTGCCTAATCTATTCCATTTATCTATTCCTCAGCCAGTACCAAGTAGTTTTGATGACTGCAGCTTTATAATGCAGATTGAAATCTGGTATAGCTAGTCCACCTTCCCTAGCATTTCTTTTCATTAATTCCTTGATATACTGGACCGTTTATTCTTCCAAATGAATTTTGTTACTATTTTTTCTAGCTCTATAAAGTAGTTTTTGGTAAATTAATTGGTGTAGCACTAAATATATAATTTAATTTAGGTAAAATTGTCATTTTTATTATATTAGCTCGACCCAGCCATGAGCAATTGATATATTTCCAATTAGTTAGATCTGACTTTATTTGTGTGAAAAGTGTTTTGTAGTTGTGGTCATATAGGTCCTGGGTTTGTTTTGGCAGGTAGATTCCCAAATATTTTATAGTGTCTACAGTAACTTTAAATGGGATTTCTCTTTCTGCCTCTTGCTGTTGAATTCCATTGGAAATATATAGGAATGCTGAGGATTTATGTGGGTTTATTTTATATCCTGCAACTTTGCCAAATTTATTTATTGTCTCAAGTAGATTTTTACTTGATTCTCTAAGTATATCATCATATCATCTTGTACTCATACTCTCTAGTTCTCTATAAGCAGTTTGATCTTATTAAATAGAATTGTGTGTGTGTGTGCCTGTGTGTGTGTGTGTGTATTTTCCTTGTTTACTTTCTACGTCACTGTTGCATCTTGTAAATAAATGAAGGTTGAAATTTCCATTGAGTTCTGGCTTTTTCATCAGGAATGTCTGGAACTCTGTTATATCTTTGAATAACCATCTTTTTGCCTGGAAGAATATGCTCAGTCTTGCTGGGTATGTGATCCTTGGTTGTAACCTGAGCTCTTTTGCCTACGGTAAAATTGTATTCTACTGCCTCTGATCTCTCAGTGTAGAGGCTGCCAAATCCTGTGCGATCCTCACTGTGGACCCTCTATATTTGAATTGTTTCTGTCTGGCTGCTTGAAGTATTTTCTCTTTTACCTGGTAGTTCTGGAGTTTGGCCACGACATTTTGAGGGCTTTTCTGTTTGGGACCTCTTTCAGCAGGTGTCCCGTGGATTCTCTCGATTTCTATTTTACCCTCATGTTCTAGTATCTCAGGGCAGTTTTCCTTAATGAGCTCTTGGAGAATGTTGTCCAGGCTCATTTTTTCATCATGATTTTCTGGTAGGCTATGATTCTGAGATTATCTCTCCTGGATCTGTTTTCCAGGTCAGTTATTTTTTCTTTGAGGTATTTTACCAATTTTTCTAATATTTCATTCTTGTTGTTTTGTTTGACTAATTCTTGGTTCCTCATAGAGTTATTTGTTTCAATTTGGTTGATTCTAGTTTTTAGTGAATCATTTCCCTTGGTTAATTTTTGGAGCTCCTTTTCTATATCATACACTTTTCTTTTTAGAGAGTTGTTTTCTTCATTATAATGTTTTTCTAATTCTGCTGTTTTGGTTAGAGGGAATCATTCATTTTGTCTTCTATCTCTCTCATTTTGTTTTCAAAGTTCCTTTTGATCTCATCTATGAGAGCCTTCTGTGCTTGAGACCCATTCCCTGTTAATGTTTAAGCTGTGGGTGGGGAGTCCACATTGTCTCCCTCTGAATTTGGTTCCTCCCTCTGAGGATAGTAGGACTTCTGGGTCTTTGTAGTCTGCTTTCTGCCCATTTTGAGGCAGGGTCCTATCCACACCCTTCCTCTAGGGATCCCAAGCCTTTACTGTAGAGGGTTTTGCCTTGGAGCAATAGTTAATATGTTTTCGGGGGGGGGGGGTGGAGCAGGTGAGGTACACTCCATTATCCTGGTCTTTGGAGGTCCTGATAGTTTTTTTTTTAATTTCTGGGCTATGAAGTGGAAGCCACAGGAGTATTTGCTGTTCAGAACAGGAACCCCTGCATTTGGTTCTTACCTTGTTCTTTCCAGGCCCAGCCCTTTGGTGATAGGCCTGGTAGTGGCCCTTGTTGTAGGTGGGATGACTTGCCCTGGTTGTTGATCAGGCACCTTCTGAGCCTGCCTCTTGTGGTCACATAGTTTTAAACAAAGTACAATCATTTAGTAATTCAATCATCCTTAAGGAGGCTTGCCTCTTTAAAGGACACAAAGTACAAAAGTCAAAATTCTCCACCCATGGAGTGCAATTAAGTTAAAACTTCAACAGTCACTTCTCAGTACCCTCTTAAGGGGTAGTGAAAAGTACAAAAGCCAACCACCCCTAGGTCACAAGTAAATCACAATTTCATCATTCACTACTCACTATCTACAGAGATTTCTTTTCATCTTGACTTGAGGCAGGTACCTCCTACATGAATACACCAAACTGTCATCTGGGTTCAAAGACAGACAGCTCCCAGTTCTGTGTCTAGTTCTCCATGCAGTTTCTGCTCCACGTTGGAGCTTAAAATGTCCAGTCCATCTCACATCTTTCACAGTCTCTGTTCTTGGGAAGATAAGATTTAATGAAACCACAATAACATTCATTCACATTAAAAAAATACCAGCACCACAGTCATGCTTCCTCAGTCTTTGGCAGCTCTAGCTGACCCTCATAAGTCTTGCCACCATAAGTTTGAATTTTGTGTCAGTTCTCAGTTCTCATTTCTCTTCTCAATTCTCAGTTCAGTCTTCTGTCCATCAGTAGTAGCCCAGGTCCACATGCTCACTGAGAGAAATTCTCTCTCTGTCTCTCTCTCTGTTTCTCTGTCTCTGTCTGTCTCTCTGTCTCTGTCTCTGTCTGTCTCTGTCTCTCTCTCTCTCGGTCTCTCTCTCTCTGTCTCTCTGTCTCTCTCTGTCTCTGTCTCTCTCTCTCTGTCTCTCTCTCTCTGTCTCTTTCTGTCTCTCTCTGT
>NW_027187335.1:7667612-7682084 GCF_028583685.1 Petaurus breviceps papuanus | reverse complement strand
TCTCTCTCTCTCTCTCTCTCTCTCTGTCTCTCTGTCTCTCTCTCTCTCTCTCTCTCCATCTCTGTCTCTCTCTCTCTTTCTATCTTCCCCCAAGCAGCAGCTGCCCTACCTCCTTGATGCTTATACCACGAAGTTCTGACTGTCCAGCTTGTGCTCTCCCTTAAAATGGTATTAGCTTCTCCCTGTTCAGCCCCTTGCTGTTATGTCAGCAACAGGGGATCATACTTTCTCTTTCTTTAACAGAGGAGTAATTTGAAACTAGGGGCTAAGTACTTATAAGCTTGGCAACACAAAGGGATCTTCAAATTTCATTACTATTACACTAGTACAAAGGAAGAGGGGATTATGCCTTCCAGGTACTGCCAGAGTAAGTGTTATATTTGTGATTTTACCTTCTGAAGTAAATATTTCTCTGTAAAAGCTCATCTGACTAGCAGTGCTTAAATGAAACTGAAGTACAGGGGACTATCTTCTACAATTTAGGGAATACCATTAATGTGTATTGGAGCTATTTGTAGAGATCCCAGACTCTTAATCCTTTTAAAAAATCCTGGAGAACTCAGGGGAAAGAGTGAGTATTTAACTTTCATAACCTTTGCAGGCTTTAAGGTTTGCAAAACACTTTACATAAGTCATTTTGTTTGGCCATCAGAGGGATATGCTACTATTTTCATTTTATAAATTAGGAAACTGAGGTAGAAAGGTTAAGTAATTTGTCCAAAATTCCATAGTTAATGAATATCAGAGGCCAGATTTTGACTCAGGTCATCTGGACTGCCGGTCCATTGTTCTATGTGTGAAATTGTGCTGTAATAGAACATATTGAAAAAGTTCAGAAAATTAACTAAACAATATAGACTAGTAAGCATTCCTCCCCCCCTTTAGTTTTTTTTTTTTTTTGCTTTTTGGAGGGCAATTGGGGTTAAGTGACTTGCCCAAGGTCACACAGCAATTTTTTGTGCTAAGTGTCTGAGGCCGGATTTGAACTCAGGTCCTCCTGACTCCAGGGCTAGTGCTGTATTCACTGCACCACCTAGCTGCCCCAGCATTCCTTCCCTTTGAAGGAAAATAATCCTTATAATAATTCAATGGCAACATCAGTTTGACAAAGTGTTTCCCTTACAACCACACTGTGAGGTAGGTAGTGTGAGGATTATTTTCCCCACATTATAAATAAGGAAACTTCAAAAGGCCAAATGAATTCTTCTTGGCCATAAGTAGTACTAGGAGAAACCAAGATTTGTACCTCTATCTTTTCATTCCAATGTCATTCTATGATCTACTATACCACAATGCTTCTCCAAAAACCTACAACAAAACGAAGCCAAACCAAAATTGGCACATATACTCTACATGATGCTTTTAAAGTTTATTTGACTATTTACTGTTGCTGTTGTTGTTGGAATGGGGAAGGCAAGGTAATTGGGGTTAAGTGATTTGCCCAAGGTCAGACAGTTACTATCTAGTGTCTGGGGCCAGATTTAAACTCAGGTAGTCCTGACTCTAGGGCGGGTGCTGTACTCACTGTGCTAACTAGCTGTCCCAACTATTATTCTTTGGTGCTTCATCATGACATAGAAGTGACCTGCATTTTTTAAAATCTATAGTTGTATGAAGCTCTCCAAGACTTCTAATTCTGAGAATGGTTGCACAATTGCATTGAGAGAAAGTGTTTCCTCACTGGGAATTCCCTAATCTAATAAAATCAAAGGTTATAGCACCACTACCCTCAGTAAAAGAATTGTCCACATCTGGCTAGAAATTCAAGTTTAGGTATAATCATGTAAAATATATCTATTGTCATAAAGGAAATGGAATGAGTTTTAAATACCTAGTATGTTCCAGGCACTGATCTAAATACTTTTAAATATTATCTGATTTGGTCTACAAAAATCCCTGAAGGTACATTTTATTACTATTCCCATTTCAAGTGGAGAAAGTGAAGCAAAGGTTAAGTGATTTACCCAGGGTCAATCATCTAGTAAATGTTTGAAGAGCAAAATTGGAACTCAGGTTTTCATGACTTGAAGCCCAGAACTCTACCATTATGCCACCTTCTCTGAGGATTAGCCTAGACTTTTTAGAGAAGATCATTGCCATCTGTTGGGTACAAAGTTGTTATTTATTTAGGTATAGAAGTTATTGAAGTCATTCTATAGCTCTCCAATTATTAAGTTATATAAGAGCTACTATCTGCTTTGGGAGGAGTACCTGAACTACAGATCCTATAGTATTGTGATGTAACCAAGTATTCAGACAAATTCAGATCAATTTATATTTAGTTGGGTATTAGAGCCTGAACTTATACATGGGGACAAAGCCTTGGAGTCTTATTACATCATAGTTTTTGGTTCAGTTTTGATCTCATCTGTGCTTCATCTACCTGAAACACATTTTCAGTGCTATCTTCTTTCCCATACTAGAATATTTATATGCTTCTCCATTCTTATGTTGTATCTGCCTGGCCCTAGTAGAATATAAACTCTTTGTAACTCTTTGTGGCAATAGTCTGTTTTGTCTTTGCACCTTCAGTAACTAACACAATGTTATATGTATATATATATATATGTATGTATGTATATGTATGTATGTATACACACATACATATATGTTTATGTGTGTGTGTATCTTCATTCACACACACAAATATAAATGTTTATTGGATTAGATTGGATACTGCATAACTCCAAGGATGGTCACTTTCACTAGATAATGGTAAAGCATGTTACTTGTTCACTTAATTTTTCTAATTTAATTTAATTTCTAATTCTAATTTAATTATGTATATGAACCTATTAATGAAATTAGAGGCAGCATGGAGTAGTGGATAGGAATCTGATTCCTGAATTCAAGAGACATTAGTTCAAGTGATAACTATGACATATACTAGTTATGTGACTCTAAAAATCTTACTTACTCTTGAAGTGCCCCAGGCAAATCTCTAATATTTTAAATGACGAAGCAGATGTTGATCGGAATTGTAGAGGGAAAATTCTCCTTGGTTGTTCTCTATACTAAAGAAATCATCTATTCAGACCAAAAAGAAAGAAATACAAATGTAATGCCAAAATCAAGATTGTAGCAGTGCTAGGTGGTTTAGTAGATAGAGTGCTAGACCTGAAGTCAGGAAAATTCATCTTCCTGAGTTCAAATCTGATCTCAGACATCTACCAGCTGTGTGATCCTGGGCACTTATATCACTTAACCTTGTTTTTCACCTTTAAAATGTGTTGGAGAAGGAAATGGCAACCCACTTCAATATCTTTGCCAAGAAAATCCCAAATAGAGTTACAAAGATTAGGACACAAGTGAAACAACTGATCAATAAGGATGAGTTAAGCTTCTTCCTGCCTTCCATCTTGATGAATAGCTTCTAAAATGAGACAGGAAAGATATTTCCTTCTTATTGGCATAAGGTGGTATGAAATTTGAATTTGCTATAGGATAAACATATACATTATCCAAACAGGTGTTTTTCACCCACCAAAATTTATCTTTCCCTATGGTCTCCTGTTTGAGTTACAGTTAATCTTATTGCCAGCTCTCATGAAAATTCATTCAGGAATATTATTACTTTGCTTGTGCATGTTGGAAAGGAATATTTTGATCCCCACTCTAGTGGGGGAATATGACAATCAGGGTGCCAATGTATGCATGGGGGCATGTGCACAAACACAAAAATATACACACAGAGATGCCCTAATATTGAAAAACTATGTTTTCCCTTTTGCAGTAAGAAATAATAGTGTGAAATGTGTTTTAGTTCCATTTCAATCTGAATGAGTAAGATTGAATGAATTGTTACTATTTTTATGGAAGTCTTCCTAAGGAAATTAACTCAATCTAATTTTATAATGATGATCCTTACAGGCTATTTATGCATATGGTAAACAAATATTCATAAAACAAACCTGGGTGCATGATCAGGTAAAAATAATAGTCCTTTTGTATTCTTTTCTAAAAGTTCACTTGTGGTTGATGAAATTATCATGAAAAATCATCAGTAACAGTAGGGGTCATTATATTAAGCTCATGACCTGATGAAGTGATTCAAGGACCTGAACTGACAGTAACTATGCCCTTGAAAGTGTAGTGATAAAGCATATAAATGACTTATGCTTAGGCTCCCAATTAGAGAGAGAAAATTCTCTGACAATATGTTGGGGGATTGAGATATCAGCCCTGAAGTAGGAAAGGTCATTCTCCCTAGTGTGACTCTCAGAGCTGTTCTGTGTCCTTATGCCATGTACAAAGGGACAAAAGTAAATGCAAATGAAGACTCCAATCACAAGTGTTTATAAGAAATAAGGTCAGATAAGTCAGCTATAGTTGCTAAAAGAACATGTTTAAAATGAATTTCTGTTGCATCCTGATGAAGTAAAACAGTAAAAGGGATAAGGAGCACATGCTTCTCCAGATATTTTTTTTTCTTTCCTTATTTTTCTAGCCACATCAGTCTACAAGAATTCAAGATTTTAAAATATAAACAAATTAAAAGCAAACACAAAACAAATTTATACCTTGATGCTTGCCCCTTTAGCATTCACTTTTCCAGTCTGCCAGAAGTTTGGCTTTGATTAAGGGAACAGCTGTTGTTTCCACCATTCTCACCAAGCTCACTGCCACTGCTCCTTACTACTTACTGTAGTAAGCTCTAACACCTTTCACTTCCACTTCCACTTCTACTCTCTCCTTCTCTTTGATTTTACTCTTACACCAGACCTGGTCTCAAAGTATGTGATATCTCATTCATAAGAAGATGAGTCAAAATATACTCAATCATTCAAGTCAATGCAGAACAGGCCTATCTTACTCCCTCTGGGGAAAGCATTACATATAGTTACTGCAGATAAAGGTTACGTCAGTAACTTTCTGAAAAAGTCTGTATCTATTTTATTAGTTAACAACTACACTTATCCATTGTGTCTCAGTTTAACTGGAGAATGACAGTAAATAATTCTCATATAATCATTAAAGATGGGGTAAAGGAAAAAAAATTCTTTGATAATATTTCTTACCCAGTTGCCATCTTTCTTTTCCATCTGATCAACCACTGAAAATAATGGTCTTATCCCTTAAAAGACACAAAATGATATTATAATATTATCTTCCTTTTACATTTGTATCATTTCTAGTAAGACCAAAATACTAAGTAAGCATTTAAAATGTTGAAAGTGGCATTATATATCACTTGAAGGAATTGAAGATGACTAATGTAGTTAATAGAGGACTTTTTGAGAAACAGGTGGCTATTACCATCTTATTTAGAAAAAAAAATATATGGCATAGCAAATACTGCACTGAACATTGAATTATGAAGATCTGGGTTCTGTTCTTATCTCTGAAATTTACTACCTATATCATTAGAAGGAAGTCACTTAACCTGAGCCTTGATTAACTCTCTTAAAAATATTTATTTCAACTTTTTCTCATTTTATTATATTTTATTCTAAATTTGATACCAAAGATTTTAAGAATTTCTGTTTACATAGTAGTATAACAGAATAATATTATTTTATGTGAAATTGCAGGTTTTTATTATGTACAGTGTGCTTTTGGTTTACATAGAATACAATCAACATATAACTTTGAAAGATATCCTACTTGTCTGTGGTTTTTGGCCTTCCGTTTTTTCTTCTTCTGTACTTACATAAAAAAGATATTGCAATGTTGTCTTCCTTTACCTTCCTTTTCATTCTTTTCCCTTCCTTATATTTACTCAATCAAGCCATAGTTGCATAATTTTATGATATGAATATCATGAGATGAAAGAATTCTTCATATTTTTAAAAACTTGTTTCTTTTTGGGTAGAGCCCAATGGTTTCATATTATCTGTGGGAAGATTTATAAAATTTAATTTTCACAACTCCATCTTCAATTTCAAAGTATTATTCTTTTTCTTTTTTTTTCTTCCAAGAGAGATAGCCTTAAACTCAAGAAGAATCATAGAAGGCTTTAATTTTTGCATTGAAAAAAATGCTTTGCTTTATATTATTTGTTCTTGACGAATCCTAGTGGCTGGTCATCAAATATTACAATTCTCCCATTATAATTGCATATGTCTTATGTGTTTACAAACATGAACAGCTGCTGAGCCAGATTCTTTGTGATAATCAATAAGGGTAGGAAAATGATGTAAATGTTTTGGCTGGTTTGCCCAATAATTATCAAATTGATAGAGTTGTTCTTTTAGCCACTGGAACTTTTTGACATATCTTTTATTTGATTCCTTGGTCAATATATTGTTACCCTGTAAGAGTTTATAGATGTTTTGTTTTGTTTTGTGTGTGTGTGATACATGCTCTGAGTACTTTGTATTAATTACACAATTATTGGGTCAGGAATCTTATAACCCTATGAACTTTATCTATTGCTCTTCTCTAGTTCACGAGACCATACAGTCACAGGTTAAAGAAAACACTATCAAGAATAACCTCATCATTGTATAGATGAAGAAATAGGTCAATAGAAGAAGTTATTGTACATTTTCAGCCTTTGACTAGAAATAGGTAGCAGAATTTTGATTCAAAATCAGATAACCTAATGCTAAATCTGAGGATTCCATACTAGTTTTTGCCTCTAATATTAAGTAGGAATTATTTTCTATTTCATGTGATGCCCCTTTATACATTTAAAGATAATTTTCAAGTGCTACAACCATGTCTTCTTTAATCAAGGCTAAACAGATTAGTTGTTAATCTTATTTAAAAAAAAAACACCATCTTTCAATTACCCTAAACCAACTGACTCCACTTTCAGTTCTTTCTACATCCTGATCACCCTCAATTTTGTCAGTATCCCACTTAGAATGTGACTTCCATAACTGGACATCTTAATCTACCTGTGATTTTTCTGGGGCAGGCGTTATGGAATTTTGCCCTCCCTCACTCTGGGAATTTTGTATGTTTTAGTAAAGTCAAAGCATATGTTAGATGTCTTTTTCTTTGCTTCCTTGGACATTGACATTTTAGTTCATTAAAAATGCCCCCTTTAAAATAAATTATCTTATTCCATATCAGCTGTAATTGTTCAGTTTATTTTTGAACCAAACTGTGGGTCTTTACATTGATTATGATCATCTGTTTTCTTGTTATATTTAACCTTCTATCCATTCTGAGTTCTAACTGAAACAACTCCCCAAGCTACTATATTACCTATAGCTCAGTTCTATGTCTCCCTCCTTGGAGTTGTGACTGCATTCCTTCTCTGTGTCTCATTTAGTACATCCATCACATTACCATAAGGGTTTTTTTCCCCTAAGGATTATCATTTATTTCATAGGTCAGTGATTCTTGGTTCTCCAACTTGACTGTAATATATGTATGATTTTTAAAAGATGTCCATGGAGCTAGATATATGAAAAGTTCTTGATAGTTTTTATTTTTTAAATTAATTTATTTTTAGTTTTCAACATTTGCTTCCACAAGATTTTGAGTTTCAAATTTTCTCCCCATCTCTCCCCTTGCCCCTTCCCAAGATGGTGTACATTATAATTACCCCTTTCCCCAGGCGGCCCTCCCTTCTGTCATCCCCTCTCTTCTTTTATACTCTTCCCTTCTGTTTTTCTGTAGGGCAAGATAGATTTCTATACCCCATTGCCTATATAGCTTATTCCCCAGTTACATGTAAAAAAGATTTTTAACATTTGTTTTTAAAACTTTGATTTCCAAATTCTCTCCCTTCTTCAGTCTGCACCCACCCTCCTTGAGAAGGCAAGCAATTCGATATCGGTTATACATGTGTAGTCATGCAAAACACTTCCATAATAGTCATTTTGAAGGCAAAGGTGTCTCTGAAATTTTATAGGTGTTCTTTGTTTAACTCAGTGAGTTTCTATTAACCACCAGTGTGTACTGGTAGCTACTAACATTGTACTAATCAAAAGGAAAATTAAATGTTAGACCACGTTTTTTTCCACCCTGGGATTTTTTGGAGAATGGATAACCTTTTGTCTCCCTTCTCTGCATCTCTTGGTAGATACACTGACTTCTCAGTCTAGGAGGTATGATTAGAGAGACTACATATTCAGCATAGTTCCAAACCTTCAGTCCATGGCCTTTTTCCATTTCTTTTTGGACCTTATTATATTTCACTGAGTCCTATTCAAATTATAATAGGCAAATACAAGTGACCCCCTAGACATAAACTGCATAGAGTTCTTTATTCTTTGAATAAATTAATGGCAATAAAACAATACATAATAATACATCTGCTTTGAAATAGCATGTTTCCCAGGTCATCCATGGGCAATTCAAGGGTGTAGAAATACAGTATATTTCCCAAATGATGCTTGACTCATTCTTTGAGTAGGGGTCATTTTTAGATGGAAACACAGGAACTCTACAGCCAATTATTATCACCTTCTTATAGCATGGGAATATAGACTCAGGACCAGCAGCAGAGAGAAACATTTATAGGCAATGCCTCTTATTTAGCCTCCTGCCACTGAAATTGATCTCTGATGAAATAATTTATCCCTTCTAAAGGGGGGGAAGCATGTTCAAGATAGGAGACTTGGGCACCATTCCACTCTATCCTGTTTCTTCTTTCTTTGGACACCTTCTCCTGGCTACGATATTTTCCCATTTCTTCTTCCACACTTCACTCTGTCAATGTTCTGCAATTCCACCCAGATGGGGAAGTATGGATGAATAAGAAGAGGACTACATCTGTCCTGGATTACAGCCTGGGAGGTATGGTAGGACAGCTAAGTGGCACAATGGATAGAGTACCAAGCCTGGAGTCAGGAAGGCCTCAGACACTCACTAGATTGTGTCTCTGAGCCAGTTATATAACTGTTTCCCTCAGTTTCCTTTTCTGTAAAAATGAGCTAGAGGAGGAAATGGCAAACTAATGCAGTTACCAAGAAAATCCTGACCCAGGTGCAACCTAACTGCCCGGTTAATACAGCACCATCTCTTTAAAGAAATAGAAAATGACATGAATAGAAAAGAAGTGACTTGCCAGCATCCTATAGTTAGTAAGCAATGGAGCCAGATTGAAGACACAGCATTTGTCTTTACATCCAGTTTTTCTTGTTGTTCAGTCATGCCCAACTCTTAGCAATCTGATTTGGGATTTTCTTGGCCTGAGATAGTGGAGTGGTTTGCCATTTCCTTCTTCAGTTCATTCTACAAATGAGGAAACTAAGGCAAACAGGGTTTACTTACCCAGGGACACAGAACTAGTAAATGTCTGAGGCTAGATTTGAACTCAGGAATATGAGTCTTCATGACTCCAGGCTCAGCATTCTTTCCACTGTACCACCTTTTCACTTACTTTCACTGTTCCTTTTCACTTACTTTGTCTCACATCCAGTAACCTATGACTACTGTAGCTATTTCTCCTCCCTTCCCCTCACTTCCAGGAGAAAAGTCTGTGGACATGAGCTCTATAATGCCTGCACTAATTAACTAGAAGCTTCCCCCTTTTAACAGGGAAATTGGACAATGGAGTAGCACAACAACTAGTCAGTCAAGAGGGCATCTGAAACCCAGGGCTTTTTGACATACCAGTGATCCTTGCCTGCAACTATTGAAACCAATATTGACCAGCCCAGAAAGAGTAGCAAATATCTTCCTCCCTGACTCAGGTAAAGAGCAGCAAACTTTCTGTTCCCTGATTTATTGTCTTTATAGATATCTTCTCCCTAGACCCCCACTTCCCTACTTCTGTATCTATTGTTTCTCTTTTAACCCCTACTTATCCTTGAATACCGCAAATATGTATAAATACATTGCCCCTCTTCCATTTGCCTTTGAACAGATGAGAACTTTGTCTCTCTATTCTAACTTGCAAGCTTCCTCTCAGGCAAAAAAAAAATGCTGTTATAATCTTAGTATACTGGGATTGGACTATGGCTCGTTCCAGCTCCCCTTTTTGATTTCTTCCATATTAGCAGTGCACACAGGTTTTATTTTATCAAGCTTAACTAAAGAATATCTTTCCTGATTACCTGAACCTCCTCCTCTTCAACTCTGATTGTTTCTTGCTCAGGGCTTAGGTAATCAGGTGATAATATATAAATGTAAATTATTTTTTAGGGTTAAGGCAGCTTGCTACTTTCCCATTCATAGTAATATAGTACACTATGGTTGTTCCTATGCTTCTTTGTAATAGTTTTAACAGCATTTTTGTATGAAATTGTTCTACCTTTTCGTGCATCTGCTATATGTCCCAGATCTGAACTCCACAAACTTCCTTCCTTAGGCCTCATATATCTTTTTTTTTTTTGCATCTCTCTAATGATACTAATGCACTTATGTGATATTGTGCTTGAATTTTCTACTTCTTTAGACAAGAAAGCTTCATGAAATTATGGAACTTGTGCTCTTCACCAGAATTTAACCCAGGGTTTTGTATGCAGTAGGCACTTAACAAACTTCCAAGGTCATTGGATGCAAAACTAGTCAAGAATTCCTCCCCAAAAAGGACTGAAAAAATGTTGTTCTCCTCTGTATATTCTACTTTGTATCTCTTAAACACTGTCTTTCTACATATTGAAGTTTCAGAAAACAATCAACTGATATTATTAAATTTTGAGTAATTCATCTTGATTTAATATTAAATATTAACTACTTTGATGATAGATTGAATCTTTCTGTGACCTATGACCCCAAAACAAAGTTCTAGATTTACACAAAAGAGATTCAGTTCTCTGTTTGTGAGGAGGAAAATCATAATCTATTTCCCTTTGGTTTGTGTAACCCCCCAAACACCAAGAATTGTCCATGTCTAGACCATGATAACAAAAGGAAAAGGATCATGAAAGTACAGTTTTTACTTCATTTGACCAAAAAAATTCAAAGTATTCACTATGAAATTTATAGTAAAAACAACATCAACAAAAACAAAAACCCTTTCCTTCCCTTCATTTAGTTCCCCAAAAAACTCCTTTTAGGAATGTAGGAAATTTGACAACCAGATTTAAGACAATGCCTGGGCCCACCAATTACATTCACCATGGCCTGAATTTCTTCTTGATAGGAAATGAGGTACTTAATAATAACATATTATAATATATTATATTATTATATAATTATAGTATAATAATAACAATAATAATAACTCTCATTTAAGCTAGTATTTTAATGTTTTAAAATAACTTTTCTCATTACAGCCCTGGAAGACTGGGAATTAAAAAAAAATTCAGCCTCCATTTTAAGTAAGGAAAATTGGGGCTCACCAAGGCTACAGGTGATGTACACCGTGTCACCAGGTTTGAAAATGTAAGATCTGGGATTGTATTCCCTAATTCCTCAGCCCAAAACTTTTCACTTTTTAAAAAATTAACTATTGATATGTTTTATTTTTCCATCACTTCCTTTCTTTAGTGTACTTTCCCTCTTCACTAAAACTAACCAATACATAAGCCAAGTCTGAAATTATAAGCAGAGTTTCCACTCTCATATATTCTTACCATCTGCAAAAAAGAGGGGACCATACATTTTCACCTCTTTTCTTTGTGGCTAAGCTCGGTCATTAGAATTCCACAGCATGCAGTTCCATTTATATTGTTATTTTTATATATTTTTAAAATATATGTTATTTTGGTCATAGCTGTAATCATTGTGTTTGTCATTTCCCTGGTTCTACTTACTTCATTGTTTCATATGTCTTCCCAGGCTTCTCTGTATGCATGCTATTCATCATTTCTTAAAGCACTGTAATATTCCATTACAATCATTTATCATGAGTTTTTTTTGCCATCCCCAAGTTTTTGAGTATGTACTTTGTTTCTAATTCTTTAATGTTACCAAAAGTGCTATTAGAAATATTTTAGTGAATATTTCTTTTTTCATTATCCTCTTTGGCCTATATGCCTAACATTGGGATTCTGGTTCAAAAAGGATATGGGCATTTTAATTACTTTATTACCATAATTTCAAATTGCTTTGCAGAATGGTTTTGTCCAATTCACAGTTCCACTAAAGATAGACATTAACACGCTTACCTTTCTACAATGTCCTCAACAGTGCCCATTCCATCCTTTTGTCCTCTTTGCTAGGTACTGGGGGTGAGGTGATAGGTCAGTTATTTTTGTTTTTATTACTCTTATTGGCAAATTACAGCATCTTTCATTTTTTAGCTAATAGTTTGCAATTTCTGAGAGCTATTTGGATATCTTTTGACTAGTTATTGATTGGAGCAAAGTTTTTTGTTCCTATATTTTTATTAGTTTCTTCTAAATTTTTATATTAGTGAATTATCAGAGGTATTTGATAAGAAGTTTTCAAAAATTAATAACTTTCTTATCTGATTTCCTAAGCATATTCATGCAAAAATCTTTTAAACTTCTTCATGTGTTGAAAAGTATACATTTTGCCTTTTGTAATTGTCATTCTGGTCATGTAGCCATTTTTAACTTATTGCTTGATTGGATGTAAATTGTTGGTCTAATCCCAATTCATGCTAAACTACTTTCAAGAGTTTTGATCACTTCTCACACCCCTAGCCCCATCCCATAAATTCTTTTATAGTAGTGAGAATAATTTACTACCTTTCTTGTCATATGACACTTATTGCCTATTTTCATTTAGCACCCTCTATTTGATGGAAATCTTTAGTAGATTAAAACATCTGATGCACTTTCTGTAAGGTTTTCTGTGGTACAGTAATCAATTTGTGGTCAAAGGACCTGGATTCAAATCCTAAGTCTTATACTGTGATTCCTTGGGAATTCAGTGAAACTCTATGGGCATCAGCTGCTTATCAAGTAAAATGGGGGCATTTGACTAGATAACCTAAATTCACTTCTATATAATTCTATGATTCCCCTACCCATGAAACTGTGAACTTTATCACATGAAACTGTGATGCAGGGTGTTTAGAGGGGTACTTACAACATTTCCCTGAATCCACATTTCTAGTTAATGTGTTAAATTGTTTTAACATAGGACAGATCCTTTTAACCTTCATGTAGAGAAAAACTTCAGAAATATATATCCTGGGAAATATAACATAAATCTCTATTCACATAAAAACTTACAGGATTGTTACCTTCAAACATGACTAATATCCTTTTTTTTATAGTGAGGAGAAGGGAGTAGGTACAGCAGGCTCCCTGCAAGGGAAGAGACACTGAGAGGAAGACAAACAGTATGGTTGTTAGTCAAGTATTTCACAATTACTGAATAAAGTACACCCTGATTAGTGTGGGATGGGGTAGGAACTGCCCTGTCATGAATAATATTTCCCCCTTTCCAAAGGAAGCTTCTCTCAGGCTTACCAAGTTATGCATATAATAAACTTAGCTATATCTGGCTGACATTGGAAATCCTAGACTGCCAAAGTTGTCATTGTATTCAATAAAGAAAGGGAATAATATCTCACTTAGAGGAGACAAGAGGACATGATGGTGAAACCTGGGTTCATAACAATTCTCCCTCCATGGAAGAAATCTCCCCATGTAAATAGATCCAAGTGAAAGGAAACCTGCTACAATCACTTTGCTTTACTTCTGCCAGCCACCAGTCACCACACAGAGAGGTAGAAGGAGGAGTCAAAATGAATGTGTCTTGGCTTTCTTTGGCTAAATATGTCAGGTTGAGAAGAAACACATTTAATTTCAGAACTTGGGAAACCTTATTACTGTTTTATGCAATTTTTTTCATTGCTTTAACTCACAACAGCAAGGGGACCACAGAAGTAAAAACTGTCAATCAACCCCCAAAATTGCTAGTTCCCATAGAAACCTTCACATCCCCAATAAGTCATCGTGCATGTAAAAGTGAGAGGCTGGTGTTGGAAATAACAATAGCCTACCCTGTTTCATGGTATTTTTCTTTTCCCACAGAGACTCAAATAGTGGGAAAAGCTGATTTTCATGTTCGCTCCCAAGGAATCAAGAGGCAGGAAGATGTAATTGAGTTTTCTCTTGGCCCGATGTCAATCTCAAAATTTAGTATTTTTATAAAAGGGCTGGAAGATGCACTTACTTCATATTCAGTTTGATTCATTTTCATTCTCTTTAGTTCAATTCACTTCAGTACACTTCAATTCACCTTAAGTCACTTCAGGATACTTCAGTTCACTTCACTTCAGTACACTTCCATTCACTTCACTTGAATTACATCCACTTCAGTTCATTTCACACCCTTTTAGTTCAGTTCACTTAATTTAATTAAGCAAACAATTATGAAACACATATTCCATGCAAGGCTTCAACCTAGGTCTGACAAATTAGGTCATGCTAGGTCTTTGGATACAAAAATAAAAGCATAATAGCCCCTATACTTAAATAATTTATATTTACTGTAGTGGCAGAGAATGGAATAAATACACTTATATAACACCTTAGGGTTTACAAAGCATTTTGGAATTATTGTCATGATTTAGTCTCACCACACCCTTGGAAGATAGGTACTAATTGAGTTATCTCAGCTATTTAATGGACAACTATATATTAAGCATTTACTATATAGCTCAGGAAACATTTGCTGAGTGCATGCTATATGCAAGGCTATCATTTT
>NW_027187335.1:7637085-7667212 GCF_028583685.1 Petaurus breviceps papuanus | reverse complement strand
AGAGAGAGAGAGAGAGAGAGAGAGAGACAGAGACAGAGACAGAGAGACACAGAGAGAGAGACAGACAGACAGAGACAGAGAGAGAGAGAGAGACGGAGAGAGAGAGACAGAGAGAGAGACAGAGACAGAGAGAGACAGAGACAGGGAGAGACAGAGACAGAGAGACAGAGAGAGACAGAGGAAGAGGAGGAGGAGGAGGAAGAAGAAGAAAAGAAGAAGGAGAAGAAAAGAAGAAGAAGAAGAAGAAGAAGAAGAAGAAGAAGAAGAAGAAGAAGAAGAAGAAGAAGAAGAAGAAGAAGAAGAAGAAGAAGAAGAAGATTAGTGTATTAAGAAATCTCCCAAAAGATTCTTTGGGATAATATCAATGTGGTTCAATCCATGTGCATGGCTGGGGTGTGTGTGGCACTTATCAAAAAGTGACTTCTAACTCTGTCACTAACCCTGCAGGAAAGGAATGCTAAAGAAATGTGTCAAATAATGATTAGCTATGGTTTATATCTGGGGTAACAAAATATGGGCAACAGGGTCCTTCTAGGAAAGTTCTCCAATGTGCAATGTCAACCTCACAGAGTTTAGTACAAGAAAGACAAAGCTGATTAGGCTGTATCAGTTGTTTTGTTTCTCTAAAAGTGGATGTCATATATGCATGGGAGTTGCAGGTTAGAGTTGGGCTCCCTAAGGTAGCCAGTCTGGAACTGGGCTCGTTTTGGAAGTAGGCTGCATTATTTATACATCCTTCGAACAGGGGCTGATGTCATCCTATCATCACTCACCCCTAGACAAAGGAAATATCTCATTTACCAGACCATCCCCAGCCATACCAGACTACAACCAGTTTTAGGCTATCTAGAAAGATGAATCCGTCTCCAACCAAGCCTGAGCAGAACATAATGGGGCTTGTCTATTTTAGATTAAATTACTTGCTAGCTGGGGTGGGGCAGACCAGGATCCAGAGAGTCAATGTAATCTCACTATCAGTAATGTCCTTCTGAAGAAAAACTGAATTTAAAGTAAGGATTTTGGAAGAAGGGGATTGTGTGAAGCTCTGAGTCTTATTTTTCACAACAACATGGATTGTTGAAGAAGAGCTATGGTAATAATTCCCTTTCCTTTGGACACCTCTCCTGTTGAACAAACATTTGCCCTCCAACTTCCAGGAACAGGGCAAAAGAAAATGTTCCTCCTTCACTCCTTCTAGTATCAATGGAAGCCTACAAGCATATGACAAATAAAAAATGGATTTTTTTAGGAGCGTCTGATATTGGATGCTGAATCTCTGACTGCTTGTTTTTTCTGCTGCCATTCAGGTTCCTTTTCTTCTCCTTTCTCAGTCATAACTATGATGCTTGGGACACTGATACTGTTAAACGGGCAACTTGTGTTCTGTACCAGGAAACAGCATCTACAGATATCTTCTCAGTTACAATTCACATTCTGAGGGATCACAGATAGCATGCCTCATTGCTTTGTGGATAGGGTGCTGAGAAGCAACACCTGTCAGACCTTGATGCTCCTAATCTGCTATCTGCAAAACTTCCTAATACCCTTTTAACCTTTTCACAGTTTCTCTGTGGCATGATGATATAGAAGCTTGGGTATATTATTATATTGGACTAAAAATATTTTTTTTCAGTTATGTTACTTTATAGTGTTGGGTGGATTAGTTGACTGAAGATCAGAGGACTCACAGACTATATTTCCTAAAAGTTTGAGAGGTTGTAGTTTGGAGAATGAATATTAAGAATCTTTATGGACTGCTTTTTTAAATAATGCCTCAATTTTTCTTTTTATCGTGAACTCAATCATCAAGAAACATTAACATACAAACAAGAAAGGAGAATATGTAAGAAACTCTAAACTTAACTTATTGTATAAATTTTATAATGAAGAATATATAGACACACACACACACACACACACATATATATATATATATATAAAACTCTATGAAATAGTAACAAAATCACCTATCCCCCCCTGTTTTCTTCTGTGCATTAGGAATGCCTTATTGATCATCTTTTGTCCTTACTAACTATTGCCTTCTTAAATACAATGTCCTACTATGAGTAAAAGTTCCTTCTGCTCCAATGACTGTTGTTGCTGGTGCTGTGGTTGCTATTGTTATATATTGTTCTTATCAATGTATTGTTATATGCTTTTCTTATATATATATGTATATACATACATATATGTACTTCTGCATACACATATGTATATATATATATATGTGTGTGAACTTATCTATATAGTTTCTTATCATCAAACCTAGAATTTTATAAAGATCAAATTTGCAAAGGAATTAAAATATAATTTTACTTTATTCTCACAACAAACCTAAGATATACATGCTATTATTACACCTATTTTGTATCTGAAGAAACTGAGGCAGACAGAAACTAAGTGATGTATAGTCCAGCCAAACAGCATATCGCAATGAATGTATGTCTCCTACATTTCTAGTCCATTATTTTTATGCTAAAAGTGGAAAGAATATTTCATCAATACACTTTTGAAATCCTAGTGTTTACTGCTTTGGTAGAGATCTTTCTGAATTTTTTGCCTTCACATTGATTTTATTATTGCACAATTTGTCCTCTTGGCTCTGCTTGTTTTCCTGTTCTTCAGTTCATGCAAGTATCCCCATGTTTCTCTGAATGTAGCCTAGAAGTGACATGAAGTCTTTATATATGTGTGTGTATGTATGCATACACACATACACATGTATATATGCATATACATACAAATGTATGTGCACACACATCTGCATGTACACATGTATATGCACATACACATACACATGTATACGCACACATGCACATATCAGTCTGTCTATGTGTGCATGCACACATACACATATATGCATATATGCACATGTGTAGCATGTGTATTCATGCATACATACATATGCATACAAGCATCTATATCTATTTATCTCTCTATAAACATATGCTAAGTAAGCCTCCTTTTTCATTTTCCCTTATGATCAATTTTAGCTGATTCTAAGAAATTCAGAGGAGGAGAACAGGGTTTTATAAGCAGTTATTGAATGGATGGTAAACTAAGACAGAGTCTAGGAAATGAAATGTGACAGGCTTGTAGCTATAATTTCTGTTGTTGTTAGAGTTAAAATGACCTACACTCTCTCCATTTATGATAACATTATGTTGTATTCTCTGTAATTATTTATTTTGTTTATATCTTCTTTGTACCTAGTTGTTTGTGTTCTGCCTCATTAGATTATGAGATTCTTGTGAGGAAGAACTGTTTTTTGCCTTTTTATTTATCCAGAGTCAGCATGGTTTCTGGAACAGAATGGAACAGTACTTGTTATTGCTGCTACTGTTGTTGTTTTTACTAATCTTCAGAAACTCAGTTTACTATTTTTCCACTAAAAAGAATAAATAAACAAATACAAAGGAATGATGAACTTCAGACAAAAATATTTGTAATCCTATCTATGTCTCAGAGCTAATGTAGTGATAATGACAGTCTTCATGAAAAGGAGACTGATCCTAGATATTCATTGATAATAGGAAATGAAGCCAGAGTCCCAACCACACAAGAGAGTCCAGTTTTTCATTTATAAAATTTCCCATATTTCCAAGTGGCATGATCTATTTTTATGAGCCAATAAACCAGGTTACTGAAGAATGGATAATTAATATAATGTCATATTATACTGCCATAGGACTGATGAATATGTGGAATTCAGAGAAGCATGAGGATAGTTCTATGAACTGATAGAAAATGCAGTAAACAGAACCTAGAAAACCACATAAGCAATGATAATAACATAAACAAATAGTACAATAAAACTAAGGAAAAGACTTTGTATTTATGATATCCAATCTTGACACTAGAGAACAGATGAGAAAACACATTATACTTTACCCATAACTGAATTAGGGGGCAATGGCAATGAGGAGTTGCTTATGCCATCAGATATAGTAACTCTGTCTTCTGTTTTTCCTTGTCAGATTTTCTTTCTTACAAGGAAAGATTCACTGAGTAGTGATAGATATTATACCAAGGACTATGTTTTGAAAACACTACAAGAAAAAAGGACAGATTTTGCAGCCAAAGATGTGTAATTGCTTTGCTTTTCATGGTTTTAGTCATTCCTAATTGGGACCCATCCACTTTTTATATCTCAGGATCTTTTGTATCAACTTTGTTCAAAACTTTCATTTGATACTCACCTCTACAAATATTGGAAATACAAAATCTGGGTTTATTTAAAATTGAATTGCGTGCTTCTTTGCTTTGTATTTAAAACATTAAAATCAGGAAATGAGATAGATGCCTAGCAGCCAAAGCAATTACTTCCATCCATTACACTTCAAGACCAAATTATTTTACTTCTCAAAACTCTCCCTCTTAATCGTTTTGTGTTTTTCACATGTACATTAAGCCAAAAGAGTCACTCTTTAATTTTATTGACAAGGATGGTTTGAATTATGGGATAAAAACTGCCATTTTTACAACATAATTCTTAGCTATTTTCTTGCTTTCCAGCTTTTGTTTTGAATTTAATGATTCTAGCCTCTCACCAAATTAAATTTGGTTTGCTTTATTTTTTTTTATTTTTTCTCTCTTTAATTTCTACTCCTCAAAGCAAATGAATCCATTGATGCCAATATGTTTTCCTGCACTTAATCTTGTCTAGTAAAACAGTTTTTTGATTGTTGAAGTAAATACTTCCTCATAGTGACTAGTGATGATTAGGGACCAGAAAGGGCAATAAAATCAGTAAAGAAATAAATAAGCAGGAAGGTTGGAGTCAAGATGGCAGAGTAGAAGCATGACCTCCAAGTGGCTCTGGCTTCCACCTCCACCAACCCATGTAAAAAGGGGACTCTAAACAAACTTTGGAGCTGCAGAACCTACAAAATGACAGAGAAGGTAACATCCCTCTGAGGACAACCTGGCAGGCCAGCAGGAATCGGCCAGCATGGTGCTCTGGGAGCCGAACACAGTGCTCTGGGAGCCGAGCCCAGCTCCACGCCAAGCCTTTAGCCCCAGGATGGGCCTGAACAGCCCTCAGCCAGAGGGACTCCAGATCAGCAGCAGCTGTGGCCATTTCCAGATTTATCAACACATAGATGCAAAAGACAAAGTGAGAGGTCAGTGCAGTCTGGACTTCGGCACCCAGTAAATGGGAGGGAGTGGCTTTTGCCCCTGGGGCAAGAAGCTGATGAGATACCTGCACAGCCAGCCAGTGCCACATGGCAGTTTCAGCTCCTGGCCTGCAGAGTGTAGGGGGACCAAGCAGCAGTCTGAGGGGTAATCTATCTTGCTTTAACCTGCTTGGATCTGGATTGCAGCCTAGGGTGGAGGTGCTGGGGCATGTTTCCAGCTTGCCAGAGCATGTGGAGGCCTCAGAGAGGGCACCCATCTAATACCTCCAGCAGCTGAGAAAACCCCAGTGTTTGGGATGAAAGCTCCCCTGTCTGGTGGCAGAGTCCTATGGTGGCAAAAAGCCCAGGGTTGATGTGACTAAGGGGCAACATGACCAGGCAAAGGAAACAAAGCAGACAGAAGATTCCAACATTAGACTCTTATTTTAGGGACAAAAAAGAGCAAAGCATGGAACAGGAGGAAAACAGTGAAGTCAGAACTTCTGCACCAAAAGCTTCAAGGAAAATACAAGCTGGTTACAGGCCATAGAGGACCTTAAGAAGCAGATAAGAGAAGTGGAGGAAAAATTGGGAAGAGAAATGAGAACAATGCAAGAAAATTATGAAATGAGAGTCAACAGCCTGACTGAGGGAAATAATACCTTAAAAAAACAGACTGACTCAAATGGCAAAGGAGGCTCAAAAAGGCAATGAGGAGAAGAATGCCTTAAAAAGTTGAATTTGCCGGATGGAAAAAGAATCTCAAAAGCTGACTGAAGATAATCATGGCTTCAGAATTAAATTGGAACAAATGGAAGCTAATGACTTTTTGAGAAATCAAGAGGCTGTTAAACAGATCCAAACAAATGCAAGAATAGAAGGCAATGTGAAATATCTCATGGGGAAAACGACTGACCTGGAAAATAGATCCAGGAGAGAGAATTTAAAAATTATTGGACTTCCTAAAAGCCATGATCAAAGTAAGAACCTAGAAATCATCCTCCAGGAACTTCTCAAGGAAAACTGCCCTGAAGTTTTAGAACCAGGGGGCAAAATAGAGGTTGAAATAATCCACAAATCACCTCTTGAAAAATATCCCTAAAAGAAAACTCTCAGGAATATTATAGCCAGGTTCTGGAATTCACAGATCAAGGAGAGAATATTACAAGGAGCCAGGAAAAACAATTTAAATATTGTGAAAACACAATCAGGATAACCTACGATCTGGCAGATTCTACAATGAGAGATTGAAGGGCTTGGAATATGATATTCCAGAGTTCAAAGGAGCTGGGATTAAAACCAAGAAGCATCTACCCAGCAAAAATGAGTGTCATGTTTCAGGGGAAAATATGCTTATTCAATGGAATAGGGGACTTTCAAACATTCTTGCTTAAAAAACCAGAGTTGAATAGAAAATTTGACATTTAGATTCAAGAAGCAAGAGAAGCATGAGAAGGTAAACAGGGAAAAGGAATCATAAGGAACTAATTCAAGTTGAACTATTAACATTCTTACATGGAAAAACAGTGAGTGTAACTTATGAAACCTTTCTCAGTATTTGAAGGTAATCGAAATATATATATGTATATATATATATATATTCCTATATTTGAGGCTATATGGGCATATGAATACATATGTGAATGTTTGTATATATGTTTACAGGTATACATAGAGGGCACAGGACCAATTTAACAGGAAGGGTTGATACTTAAAAGGTGAAATTAAGAGGTGAGAGAGGAATATAATGAGTGGAGATGGTGAGAAACAGAATGGTGTAAACCATCTCATATAGAAGAGGCAAGGGAAAATGGTTACAATGGAGTGGAAGAATAGGAAGGTAAAGGGGAAGGGGTCAACCTTATTCTCATCGAATTTGGCTTGAGGAGGAATGAAATGCACACTAAATAGGGTATCTCACCCTACAGGAAAGTAGGGGGGAGGTGATGAGAGGGGGGATGATGGAAGGAAGGCTAGGAGGGAGGGAAGTTGGAAGCACACACTTTTGAAAAGGGATGGCATTGGGGCGGCTAGGTGGTGCAGTGAGTACAGCATCAGCCTCGGAGTCAGGAGGACCCGAGTTCGGTTCCGGCCTCAGACACTTAACACCTACACAAAAAATACTAGTCGTGTAACCTTGGGCAAGTTACTTAACCCCAATTGCCCTCAAAAAAAAAAAAAAGAAAAGAAAAGGGATGGGATCAAAGTAGAGAATAGAACAAGTGGGAGGGGGGATAGGAGGGAGGGAAATATAGTCAATCTTTTTTGTTTAAAGCAATTGGGGTTAGGTGACTTGCTTGGGGTTGCACAGACGGATGTTTCTGGGTGTGTGCTGGGTCTCTGATCCCGGATTTGATCCCGGGTCATCCCAGCTCTGGGGCCAGTGCTTTTACTCGCTGTGGTACCTGGCCACCCCATCAGTCTTTTACGATATATCTACTATGTTATTTTTTTGCATTAGCCACACATGTACAACCTATACTGCAGTACTTATCTTCCCAGTAAGGGTGGGTGACAAGGGAGGAAGGGAATGAATCTGGAATTCAAAGTTTTAAAATCACATGTTTAAATATATATATAATGTGTATATATATATATATATATATATATATATATATATATATATATATATATATATATATATATATATAGAGAGAGAGAGAGAGAGAGAGAGAGAGATATAGATGTAATTGGGAAATAAGATATTCAGACACTGGGGCATAGAGATCGACTGGAAAATTCGAAAGCGGTATGGGACAAAATATGGGAGAGAGCAGATTAGAGGAGGGCATATCTTGCAGGACTTCTATTTTGGGGTGGTGTGTAGGGGAAAAATGGGGAGAAAATTTGTAACTCAAAATCTGGCAGAAATGAATGATGTAAATCCGAAGTTAATGCATTTAAAAAAAAGAAATACATAAGCAAATAATGTGAAAATTAGACTCATTTGATCCTTATTTGTGAGTGTTTTCCCCCTCTATAGTATGATTTCTTCTGCTGATGTCAGCTACCATTTGAGAATTAAGAAAAAAAATCCAACCTGTCCATATGTATGGTGTAGAAGGAGTACTAGGGGGGTGAGGAGTAGGTATCAGCTTTTACTCTACCCATTAAGAATATTACTTTTTTCCCTTCTAACTAGAGAAGAAACACCTAACAAAGGTGTTTCAGAACTGGAGGGATGATATGGGTGGTGGTCAGTTTTAACAGCATTATTTTCGTGGACCAGGTTAAACCATATATCCATTAGTCTATGAAAAAAATGAAATGGAAATGATCTGGCTACCAAAAAAAATAATAAAAAAACTATCTTGGTTGTTTCTCATAAAGATTGACAGTGATAAATCCACCTACCCTCTGCTCAGATCAGTAGTGCAAGGTTGCATTACCATCCTGAACACAGAATCTTTCTTCCCACCTTAGGATCATAAATCTATAGCTGAAAGGCACCTCAGAAAGCATATAATCCTACCCTCTCATTTTACATGAGAGAAAACTAAAGACCGAAAATGTAAAGTGATTTACCCCAGGTTACACAGGTAGTAAACACCATAGTGCATTCTTCCCTACACTCTCTCCTCCACTGCATATAACTGCTACAGAAATGGAGCTGGGATTCAAACCCAGAGCCTCTGAGATTCAAGTGTCTTTAATTCAGATAACATGCTAACAATATTTTTGGAAGAACAAATGTTTGAAGGTCATATTTTTTTTTGGTACCAGGTGTGATGTCAAGTACATTGTATCTTGGAGGCAGAAGGAATTTAGACACCATCTGGTGCAAACTTTTTATCTTCCAGATGAAGGAACTGAGGCTAAAAGGAATTCAGAGAATAAAGGCCAAAGTCAGAATTAAAATCTAAGTCTTCTGACTCAAGTACTCTCTCTACTATAGTGTGTGCCAACTTGCTTTGTTTTTCTTGAAAGTCACTTTATCATGGTGCTGGGCACATAGCAAATATTTAATAAGGCACTTGTTTGTTGATTGACTAATTGGTCAATCTTTCTAGGCCTTATTTTTCTCATATGCAAAAAAGAGTATATTGGGGCAGCCAGGTGGCTCAGCGAGTAAGAGCACCAGCTCCAGTGTCGGGATGACCTGGGGATCGAATCTGGGCTCAGATACTTAGCACCACACACAGAAATAACTGGCTGTGTAACCTTGAGCAAGTTACTTAACCCCGATTGCTTAAAAAAAAAGAGTACATTAATCTCCATCCAATCTAATTGAAAGGCCAATCTAATATCAAATGGCTTAATGGATTGAAAGCATGTTGAGGAGTAAAAACACCATGTCAAACAATGTATTATGATTAGAAAATAAACAATGATGTGACTTATCATTCCTTGAAAAGTCTGTTGTTAATGTTGATTATCAATGATCAATATTCTTACTTCAATTTAATTTATAATTTAATATTTATAATACATTTAAAATTCCAGCATCTCTATAAGGTAAGTAGATACATAACTTAGGGTGGAGGGTTGGATAGGTGTGAAGAAACACCTGATGATTAGAGAATTTAAGTGATTTGTCCAAGATCTCAAAGTAGTAGTGTCAGAATTTGAACATGGGTCATTTAACTGCAAATTAAGATCTGTTTTCATTACAGCCACTGTACACCAAAGTACATGCAGCTAGTAGATAGATGACTAGAACTCCCTCAGTAGTAGCCTCTCGTCAGAAAAAGATAAGGAGGAAATCCTGACCTGATCAAACATGCAATATAGGCTGCACAATGAATATGGGTATGGATTTTTCACATATCAGAAGGATACAGTGGCCACAGTGCCAAGGAAAAAGCTAAACACCAGGAAATATATAACACAGGCTTGAGATGACATCTTTGACAACATAAGGTTGCTCCTCCTTTAAAACATCATCATCAGAATTCTCCAAATAGATCTTGATTTAGAATGTATTTCAAAAGACTTTCAGTGACTGGGGTTAAAAGTACTTTAGGGAAATGAATACCAGGGCACGTGGGGTGGAGGAGGGGAAACAGTTGAGGCAGGTGCATTTTATTTAGTAAGTGACTGCTCAGCACCACAATAGAGTTACAAGAAAAAAAAAACACAGACATGCACAGAGAAGTAGGAAAAAAAGTTAGTTTTGTCAGCTGGTGAAGAGGGATTCAAATAGAGAAAGGAGTGTCAAAATGGATTCACCTTTTAGCAGAAGGTGCGAAGCAAGGGAAAATATTATGAAAACCCTGTCAAAATATGGTGGGTTAGGGACCTGAAACGTTTGTCATTCAGCCTGTTTGGGCTTCCTAAATGGCAGGGAGATAAATGAGTCTGGTCTCTGGGTAAAGGGGGGAAAGGGAGAGATGCTGAATAAGAGGCATTTCAACAATCTAGAAGTAAGCAAACACTGCCAGTGCCAGAGGACATAAGGTGTACAGCATGCCCTAATGCATCTTAGATGTTAAGAATCATCTTAAATAAAAGATGAGGGCCCTGACTTAACTTAGAAAGAATGGGACTTAGTTTCAACGTGGCTGAAATAGTAAGAGTGGAGCATATCATAATCTCAGCTGTTGTGTCAGAATAAGGAATAAAGGCATTTCTTCCCTACAATAAAAAGTAGGTCCTTCTAAAAATCATGTCAGTTTGGAGTAAATAACTCACAGGTCATCCTTCTCAGAACCAGTTTCTGACTTTTGATCTAATGCAAACCAATTCTAATGCAATTTTCATCTCTTTTCCTTTCCTCTCCCACCCCCCCCCATTTCTCCTGTCCTTCTCTCTCCTCCTCTCCCCTCCCACTCTTTCCCCCTTCTCTTCTCATCCTTTCTCCTCTTCTCTTTTCCTCTTTTCCCCTTATTTCTATCCTCTTCCCTTATTTACTTCCTTTTTCTTTTCTTTCTTCTCCTTCTTTTTCTTCCTCCTGTAGCCAGATAGATAGAAGAGATTGCCTTTTACTGTACACTCATGATCAAATGAAATATTGTCCGTAACCCATAACAGTACTTAGAGCCACCCTAAATACTTCTCACAAATCACTCTCTTTGGCCCTTGCTCCATCAACCAACCCAGGGTTTCCTCCCAGAAACATTGAAATATTGTTTATTTCTAGATTTCTACAGAAACAATAAACATACCTCAACCTCCGAAAGAATTTGAGTTAATTACAAAGATAAATAATGGATAGATAGATAGATAGATAGATAAAATAATAGGTGATAATTTGATAGAAATTATATTTCATCCCACAGGAAAATGAAAAAAAAACATAAAAAAGACTCGCATATATCTGTAAACAGGTCAGATAAGTTCCCTTCCCTTTGGTGAGTGTCAAATAGCCCCAAGAACCTAAACAGTCCTCAAGACTCTAATGTCAACCTATTCTTGCAGACCCCTCAGAAGAAAAACATACTTAAAGTTCACAGACAATCAATACTATTTCCAGTTTACCTACATAATTTGTATGACTCAGTAGAAGTGAAGAGAAAGTCATGAGATAGTTCTTCATATAGTTCTTTTGTCTTTTATAGAGTCAGCATGACATAGTGGTTGGAGTCAAGAAATACATGGGTTCAAATACCAGCTCTACCACTTACTACTTATATAATGTTGGACAAATCACTGAACCTCTCTAATCTTCATATTCTTCTGTAAAATAAGGAAGTTGAATAAAATGGCATTTAAGGTTCCATTAGGCTTTCAATGTATAATTCTATGATCTTGTTGGAAGCAGCAATTCCTCTCCTTTCTCTAGGAGTATTGTTCTAGATATTCAGTTTTTTTTAGCAACTCCCCTCTCCAGGAATTTGTGTCCAATATGGCCCCTGGTTACTACTATTTCTTGGGATAGGATGTTTCCTCGTCTTTTTCAATCACATGGTTCCCACTCTGGAAACTCTTGTCGTCTATCACTGCTCCTGCAATGATGCTATTTCTAGAACATGAAGGATTCACTCAGAGACACCTAGTTTCCAGTTCTCTGACATCATGAAAAGAACTGACAAATATTTCTATATAGATCAAGTACTTTTCCTCTCTTTGGGGCATTGCTTGATCAAAAGGGATATACACTTTAATAAGTTTTAGTCAGAGTTCCAAATTGTTTTCCAAAATGACTGAACCATTTCAAAACTCTACCATCAAGAAAATAATGTTCCTATTTTCATGAATCCCCTCTAGCTTTTTCCCCAAGGGTTTTTGCTTTTATTTCTCTTTTTTTTCCTTAGTAAAGGAAATTAAAGTGAGGAGGAGAGAAAATAATAATAATTAGAAAAAATGAAATATAATGAAGATAAGTGACTCCTTCTCCCTGGAGACCAAAAGTTCATTCTCTTCTCAGAGTCTCCCTCTTGGTTCTGATACATTTTACATAACTCTGTTTCTCAGCCCAGATCTACCTCTCTGCTCTCTGATCCTTTCTGTTGGTAAACTTGAAAAGTGGAACTTAGGTCCACACTACGCAGGACTCCATCAATCATCTTCATTGTTCTGACAATCGTGAAGTATAAGGATTATCTTCACAGTACAGTACAAGGATCTAATCAGAGTCCCAAAGGTGGTGTCAGTGGGGTTGCCTATACCGCCATAGGGAGTTATCTTCAAATTCAGAACAAAAAGAAACAGGGAACTGATCTTGACACCTCAACAACAAGAAAAAAAATCAGTCAAAGCAGGAAGCTTGTAGAGGTTTGTCTTCCTCTATTCCTGTACTGCCAGGGCCATTATGACAAATCAGAAGCTCCAGGAGCTCTCTCCATAGACAATGGTGTCCCAGGGTATTTGTCTCCCCTTTATGTGGTGGTATCCTGAGGTTCTGTGTTTCATTATCACGGGTCACTCACTCAACTGGTTTAATCTGTCTTAACTGACTCAATTAAATTTAACAGCTATTTTAAAGTACCTCATCTTTAAGAAGCACTGTGACAGATGCTGGAAGAGATGCAAATTATATCTGTGATGCAGACCTTGCCTTCCTATAGCTTAGAATTTTACAGGGAGACATGCATAAATAGAAAATAACATAAAATAATATCAAAGATCATTATTAAATATAAGGATAGCATTTATACATTTTAAAACTTGAAAGCTCATTTGATCCTCATAACCATTGTGGGATACAGATGATATTATTATCAAGATTTTGTAGATGAGGAAACCAAAGTTGAGAAACTTTAAGTGATTGCTGCTCAGAATCACATAGCTAGTAAGTGTCTAAATCTAGATTTGAACTTTGGACTTCCAGACTCGATGTCCATTTCTCTCTGTCCAATATTCCACCTAGCTGTCTCAGATTATGAGAAGCATATAAAAAGTAGTGTCATCAAAAACTATCCACAGTTTGAGGGAAGGTCGTAACCTACAATGGGGATGATGAAAGGCTTCCTCAAACAAATATTGCCTTATTTTGCTTGACAGAATAGATAAAAATTCAAAAGTTGGGTAGGATATTTCAGTCATAGCAAACATCATGAGCAAAAGAATGAATGTAGGAAAGCTATAGGTATACAGAGGGTAGAGTAAGAACCCTATTTAGTGAAGAGTAAAATATATGGAAAAAAATAACTTTAGTAAAATGTGTAAAGGTAGGGGGACAGATTGTGGATGGCCTTGACTCCATCTAAGAATGTAGAATTTATTTATATTTTTGGGGGGGATTGTAGGCTTAATTTATTAATCATTAGTACATCACTGGAAGATGGACCCCAGACAGCACCACAATTCTCCTTGACTTGTTCAGCTGCTCCTGTGAATTCTTTCCCCTTTGTAGAGAGCATGGACACTATTAAGATTCCACTCAGAAATGGCATGATGAATACCATTCCAGTACATGGAATGGAGATGTAAATTTGAATTTCTGCTAATTCTCCAAGCTGTGCTTGGGGCCTGCAGGCATCTGCCTGGTACTTTGTCCTTTCTTGGTTAGAGTTTCATGGTCTAAGAAGGAGTTTAGAAGACATCTACTTTAGTTGGGGGTCCAAATTTAGTTGGACTCCTCATGTGCCTCCTCCACCCACGATCTCTGGCTCTTGCTCTGGTCTTTAATTGGGCTGCATTCCCCTTTCTGAAGAAACATCCTTCCAACTTCCCTCTCCCCTTCCTTCCTTCCTTCCTTCCTTCCTTCCTTCCTTCCTTCCTTCCTTCCTTCCTTCCTTCCTTCCTTCCTTCCTTCCTGCCTGCCTGCCTTCCTGCCTTCCTTCCTGCCTTTCTTCTTTATCTCATTTTTCAAATGCTTTATTAACTTCTTATTTACATAATTCATTTCCACCACATTTTGAGTTACAAATTTTCTCCCCATTTTTCACCTACACACCACCCCAAAATAACAGCCCCACAGGATATCCCCTCATCCAATCTGCTTTCTCCCATATCTTCTCCCATACCCCCTTCGACTTTTCCAGTAGGTCATGGTGAATCTCTATGCACCAGTGCCTGTATAACTTATTTCCCAATTACAGGTAAAATAGAATTAATAATACTAAACATATATATTTAAAAATTTTATTTCAAAATTTGAATTACCGATACATTCCCTTCCTCCCTTGTCACCCAACCTTATTGGGAAGATAAGCAATTCAGTATAGGTTGTACATGTGTAGCTAATGCAAAACATTACCATAGTAGATATATTGTAAAAAACTGACTATATTTCCCTCACTCCTATGCCACCCCCCACTTTTTATATACTCTACTTTGATCCTTTCCCTTTTCAAAAGTGGGTGCTTCCAACTTCCCTCCACCCTTCCAGCATTCCCTCCCTTCCATCATCCCCCCTCTCATTTCCTTCCTCCCTACTCTCTTATAGGATGAGATACCCGATTTAGTGTGTATGTCATTCCCTCTCTGAGCCAAATTCAATGAGAATAAAGTTGACCCATTCCCTTTTGCCTTCCTATTTACCCCCTCCATTGAAACCATTTTCCCTTGCCTCTTCTATATGAGATAGTTTACACCATTCTGTATTTCACCATCTCTTCTCATTATATTCCTCTCTCACCTGTTATTTCACCTTTTTAGTATCATCCCTTCCTATTAAATTGGTCCTATGCCCTGTATCTATGTATACCCACAAACATATATGCACACATTTAAATATGTATTCATATGCGCGTGTACCCTCCTATATGGAAATATGTGTATATATATATATATATATATATATGTGTGTGTGTGTGTGTGTGTATATCTGTGTGTGTGCGTGTATATATATATATACACACATATATATTTCTATTCCCTTCAAATATTTTCATACTGAGAAATGTTTCATCAATTACAATTATCATTTTTCCATGTAGGAATATAAATAGTTAAATTTTGATAAGTTCCTTATGATTTCTTTTCCCTGTTTACCTTCTCATGCTTCTCTTGCTTCTTGTATCTGAATGTGAAATTTTCTATTCAACTCTGTTTTTTTCATCAAGAATGTTTGAAAGTTCTCTATTCCACTGAATGACCATATTTTCCCCTGAAACATGATACTCAGTTTTTCTGGGTAAGTGATTCTTAGTTTTACTCCCAGATCCTTTGACCTCCAGAATATCATATTCCAAGCCGTTGATCCCACAGTGTAGAAGCTGCCATATTCTGAGTTATCCTGATTGTGTTTCCACAATAGTCAAATTGTTTTTTCCTGGCTCCTTGTAATATTCTCTCCTCGATCTGGTAATTCCAGTATGTGGCTATAATATTCCTAGCAATTTTCTTTTTGGGATCTTTTTTAGGAGTGATCTGTGTATTCTTTCAACCTCTATTTTGCCCTCTGGTTCTAAAACATCAGGGCAGTTTTTGTTGAGAATTTCTTGGAGGATGATTTTTAGGTTCTTTTTTTCATCATGTCTTTCAGGTAGTCCAATAACTTTAAAATTATCTCTCCTGCATCTATTTTCCAGGTCAGTGGTTTTTCCCATGAGATATTTCACATTGCATTCTATTCTTTAATTTGTTTGGATCTGTTTAAGAGCAGCTTGATTTCTCATAAAGTCATGAGCTTCCATTTGCTCCAATCTAATTCTGAAGGAATGATTCTCCTCAGTGAGGTTTTGAGATTCTTTTTTCATCTGGCAAATTTGGATTTTTAAGGTATTCTTATCCTCATTGCCTTTTTGAGCCTCTTTTGCCATTTGAGTTAGTCTGTTTTTTAAAGTGTTATTTTCCTCTGTCAGGCTGTTGAGTCTCATTTCATAATTTTCTTGCATCGTTCTCATTTCTCTTCCCAATATTTCCTCCATGTCTCTTATCTTCTGCTTAGGATCCTCTATGCCCTGTAACCAGCTCATATTTTTTTGGAAGCTTTTGCTGCAGCAGTTTTGACTTCACTGTCTTCCTCCTGTTCCATGCTTTCATCGTTTTTGTCCCCAAAATAAGAATCTAATGTTGGATTGCTTTGCTTGGTTTGTTTCCTTTGCCTGCTCATTTTGACACTCAATTACTTGAACTTTGGCCTTTTTGCCACAGTAGGACACTGCCACCAGATGGGGGAGCTTCATTCTAAATGCTGGGGTTTTCTCAGCTGTTGGAGGTATTAGTTGGGTGCCCTCTCTCAAGCCTCCATACACTCTGGCAAGCTGGTCACACACCCAAGGACCTCCATTCTAGACCAAAATCCAGATCCAAGCACGTTAAAGCAAGAGCAATTACCCCTCAGACTGGTCGCTTGTTCCCCCTAGACTCTGCAGGCCAGGAGCTGAAGCAGCTACATGGCAGCTTCTCGCTGCAGGGGCAAGAGCCAAAGCACTCCCAATTACTGTGTCCCAAAGTCCACACTGAATTCACCTTTCACTTTGTCTTTAGCATCTATGTGTTGATAATTCTGGATCACCACAGCTGCTGGTGATCTGGAGTCCCTCCAGGTGGTGGTTTGTCAGGCCTGCCCTTTAGCTAAAACCTTGGAGTGGGGGCTGGGCTTGGCTTCCAGAGCACTGTGCTGGCCAATTCCTGCCAGCCTGCCAGGCTGTCCTCAGAGGGAGGTTAGATTCTTTGTGTCATTTTGTGGGTTCTGTAGCTCCATGGTTTGTTTAGAGACCCCTTTACATGAATTAGAGGCGGTGGGAGCTGGAGCCACATGGAGGTCCTGTTTCATTTCTGCCATATTGACTTGCCCCAAAAGAAAACCTTCCTTTCTTCCTTTCTTCCTTCCTTCCTTCCTTGCTTTTTGGAGGGCAGTTGGGGTTAAGTGACTTGCCCAAAGTCACATGGCTAGTTTTTCTGTTAAGTAACTGAGGCCGGATTTGAACTCAGGTCCTCCTGATTCCAGGGCCAATGCTCTATTTCAGAATGTAGTACTTTGGTTTAAGAAAAGGGGAGAATTATAAAGCCATTGCTGAATCCTCCCTTTCTTATCAAAATAAAATATAAAGTTTTCATGGATCTTTCAAATCCCTACCCAATGTAGTTTCCAACCTACTTCCATATCATATTGTGTCATATACTACAATTTCTTCTATATTGTAGTTAAAATAGGTTACTCACCATCCCTCAATATTCCCTTGCTTTTTTCTCTTCTCCATATCTTTGGGCACACTCTCCCCTATTCCTGGAACAGTTTGCCCTGAAATCTCCACTTCCTGAAATCCTTCCCTTCCTTAAATATCTGGCTAAGGTGTTTATTATCTATTTTGAAAACCTTTCCTATATCTTGTCAGGTAGACGTGATTTGCTGGTTCTTGAGCATCTTAATTCACTACTTGAACCTTTTCTACACACTTGTATTATTCACTCCGAGAAATGTATAAAGGATTTAGTTAGAAGGTAGTTGTAGAGTGGTTAAAGGGTTAGCATGGAGTCAGGAAGAACTGAATTAACCTTTGTGAAAAAAATTATTAATATTACTTCTGATTTATTTAGTATTATTATCCAATGCATTGATTCTACAATGTAATTGGTTTTATGCTATGTTAATTTTATAATTGGATCTACATCCAATTGGTTTGAGTTAAGCTCAGCAATTAAGTTGGAACTGTATCCACCTGGCTTATGTTGAGCTCAGGAATCCAGTTGAGTAAGCTTAAAGTTAGTTTAAAAGAATGGTTGTTATCTTTCTTGCCAGTGAAATAGGATGCTTCATGGATTTTTTTTCTTTTGTTTCACCCTACAAAATTATCATGCTCAAAAGGTAGATTGTCTATCCTTCCATCTCCTTGAGTATTATCTCCCTGAAAAATCTTTCTGGGTGCAAGATAGTCTGCAAACTCAGGTCTGTAAGATGCTGATGGATACCATAAATCAATTAGCATTTCTTAATTTTCAGACGGGGTGATCAACTAGCCCCACAAAAACGTGCTAGCCCATTTTCTTTAAAATAACCAATTATGTTGTACTCACCTCCATGATGCTGCTCATCCTCTCCAATTATATTGTCTTCCCCATCTACCCATCTCTATCCTCCCCAAAACTATACTAAGGCTGCTGAGTCCTACCTTGGAGTCTTTTGGTTATTAAGAGAGGTCATTGACCCAAGTTGTTGATTACTGCTAGCCCAAGTAGTACATTGAACATTCTCAGATCATTGTCCCTCGGTTTGCCTTGATTTTCAAATATAACATCTCAGAAACTTTTTGCCTATGCAGAACAAGTCACTTAACCTCTTTGTGCTATTATTTCTTCATCTATAAAATGGGGGTAATGATAGTTTATAACTTGTAGGGTTGTGATGAGGATCAAATTAAGTAATACAGCCAAAGTGCTTTATATGTCCTAAAGCTTTCTCTCTCTCTCTCTCTCTCTCTCTCTCTCTCTCTCTCTCTCTCTCTTGGGCTTTAGGCTTATAGAAGAATGCCTTATCCTGTGTAAAGTGTGAGTTACACTTGACAGAAGAGCAGAAGAATTCCAGCCTTCTTCAGGTGCCATAAAGTCTCCATTTGGGACTCTTCAAGAGCCAGTCCCATTCAGGACTCATCAAGTTTCTACTTGAACTGTTTCAGACACTTCGGACTTCCAGCTTTGACATGGAAGATATCAACCCCATTTCAGGTTGCTGAAGAAAAAGGATCTAAGAAGATATGAAAGAAGCTGACAATCTCCATCTTGTCTCTATTCCCAGCTTGCTAGTCTAGAGATGTCAAGGAAGTTTTCCATTGGGTGTAATAAGGACACTCTCTTTGTTGCACTGAGTTATCTCCCTCTCAATGGGAGAGTTCCTTTACTTTGTATTGCATAGTATATATTTTCCTATGTATACCTTCTTTCATTTCTGTTTTGCTTTGATTTGCATAAATATACTTCTTTGCTATTAGCTATGTATGTTCATGGTAGAACTGGTAGTTAGTCAGAAAGGAGTTAAGCCTTGGGGACCTTCTTCCTCCAATAAAAACAGTGACAAAGCTATTAGTAGTTAAATGCCCACAAAAGGGAAGCAAATAGCAGAATAGATTAAAAACATAATGTTAGAACATGTTGTTTATAAGAAACACATTTGACACAAGGGGATATATACAGGGTTAAGGTAAAAGGCTGGAGTAGAATATATTATGCTACATCTATAGTACAAAAAGCAGGGGTAACAATCCTCACCTCAGACAAACCAAAAGCAAAAATAGAACTAATCAAAAAAGATAAGGAGGGAACCTAGATTCTGCTAAAAGGCACAACAGAATATGAATATTACTCAACATATATGCAACAAGTGGTATAGCATTCAAATCCTTAGAGGAGAAGTTAGAGGAATTACAGGAAGAAAAAGACAGCAAAACTAAACTAGTGGGGGACCTCAACCTCCCCCTCTCTGAACTTGATAAATCTAACCTTAGAATAAACAATAACGGAGTTAAGGAGATGAAGAGAATTTTAGAAAAGGTAGACATTGTTGACCTCTGAAAAAAACTGATTGGGGATATAAAAGAATACACTTTTTTTTTCCTCAGTGGTACATGGTACATACTAAAAAACTGACCACTAGGGCATAAAAAAAAAGAAAACAAAACAAAAACTCACAATCAATCAAGTGCAGAAAGGCAGAAATATTAAATGTATCCTTTTCAGATCATGATTCAATAAAAGGTTTATGTAATAAACAGCCATGCAAAGACAGACTAAAAATTATTTAGAAACTAAATACTCTAATCCTAAAGAATGAGTCGGTCAAACAACAAATCATAGAAACAATCAATAACTTCATTCAAGAGAATGACAATAATGAAACAAGATACCAAAACTTATGGGATACAGCAAAAGTGGTTCTTAGGGGAAGTTTCATATCTCTGAATGCTTACATGAATTAAACAAAGAAAGAGGAAATTGGTCATGGAATTGAAAAAAGCTAAAAAAGAACAAATTGAAAATCCCCAATTAAATACCAATTTATAAATACTGAAAACCAAAGGAGAGATAAATAAAATTGAAATTGAGAAAAGTTTTGAACTAATCAATAAAAGTAAAAGCTGGTTTTGTGAAAAAAAAAAAGAAAGAACAAAGAAAACCAAATTACCAGTATCACAAATGAAAAGAGTGAATTTGCAACCAATAAAGAGGAAATTAAAACAATAACTAGGAAGTATTTTGCCCAACTGTATGCCCATACATTTGACAATATGAATGAAATGGATGAATAATTTTTGGTTTTTTAATTGTTTATTTATTTTTTGTTAGTTTTCAACATTCATTTCCTCAATATTTTTACAAATTTTCTCCCCATCTTTCCCCTACCCCCACCCTAAAATAGTGATCCTATTGAATACCCATTCTCCCAATCTGCTCTATCTTATATCTTCCCCCATCCCCCTTGTAATTTTCTAGTATGGCAAGAAGGATTTCTATACTCCAGTGCCTGTATTTCTTATTTCCCAGTTGCATAAAAAAACAATTTTTTAAACATTTCTTTTTAAAACTTTGATTGTCAGATTCTCTCCCTTCTACCCTCCTCACCCACCCCCACTGGGAAGATAAGCAATTCAATATAGGTTGTACATGTGTACTTAAGCAAAATGTTTCCATAGTAGATATAATGTGAAAAACTAACTATATTTCCCTCCATCCTCTCCCACCCCCCACTTATTTTATTTTCTACTTTGTATCCCTATTGAAAATTATGTACCTCTAATCTGCACTCCCTTCTATCATCCCTTCTCTTATCCCCTTCTCCTCTACTTTCCTGTAGGGTAAGATATGCAATTGTGTATGTTATTCCCTCCTTAAGCCAAATTCAATGAGAATAAAGTTGACCCACTCCCTTTCACCTTCATTTTCTTCCCCTCCATTGTAACAGTTTTCTCTTGCCTCTTTTATATGAGATCATTTACCCTATTCTATCTCTCCCTTTCTCCTTCTCTTATTATATTCCTCTCTCACATCTTAATTTTATTTTTTAGATATCAACCCTTCCTATTCAACTGATCCTGTGCCCTCTGTCTATGTATGAGTGTATGATATGTACACACATATACATGAAGACTCACATGTGTATTTATACACACATACACCTGCTTATACCTACATATATGTGTGTGTGTGTATACACACATACCCATATATTCCCTTCAGCCATCCTCATACTGAGAAAAGTCTCATGAGTTACAATTGTCATTTTTTTTCCATGTAGGAAGGTAAATAATTCCACTTTAATAAGTTCCTTATGACTTTTTTCCTATTTACCTTCTCATGCTTATCTTGTTTCTTGTATTTGAAAGTCAAATTTTCTGTTTAGCTCAATTCTTTTTCATCAAGAATGTAGAAAATCCTCTGTTTCATTGAATGAACATATTTTCTCCTGATACATTATACTCAGTTTTTTGGGGTAGGTGATTCTTGGTTTTAATATTAGTTCCTTTGACCTCACAAATATCATATTACAAGTCCATCGATTCCTTTATGTAGAAGCTTCTAGATATTGTGTTATCCTGATTTTATTTCCACAATACTCAAATTGTTTCTTCCTGACAGTTTGTAATATTTTTCTCCTTGACCTGGGAAATCTGGAATTTTGCTATGATTTTCCTAGGAGTTTTCTTTTAGGGATCTTTTTCAAGAGGTGATTGGTTCTAGAATATCAGGGAAATTTTCCATGAGAATTTCTTGAAGGATGCTTTCTAAATTATTTTTGGATCATGATTTTCAGGTATTTTATCTTTGGTGTTTATGGGTTGTAAAATCTGGAAACTGCCACAGCTGCTGGTGATTCACTCTCCTGAAGTCTACTCCAACCAGACTGTGCCACTGGTCAGGGCCATGCTGGGTCCAGACCTGCATGGCTCACATGGGACTGTGTTTGGCTCCCAACTCAGTGTGATACACTCTTCCTGTCTCCCTGTTGGGGGTGCTTTCAGTAGGAGATTTGTCTCTCTCTGTAACTTCATGGGTTCTGTAGCTGTAAAATGTGTTTAGAATCATATTTTACAAGTATTGGAGGTGGTTGGTGCAGGAGCTCCTACAAGTTCCTGCTTCTACTCAGTCATCTTGGCTCTGCCCCCGCCAATTGATGAATATTTACAAAAATATAAATTTACCAGATTAACAGAAGAGGAAATAACATCTTTAAATAATCTCATATCAGAAAAAAATAAATGGAAGAAGCTCTCAATGAAGTCCCTAGGAAAAAGTCTCCAGGGCCAGATAGATTTATAAGTGAATTCTATCAAACATTTAAAGAACAATTAATTCCAATGCTGTATAGACTTTGAGAAAATTGACAAAGAAGGAATCCTACCGAATTCATTTTATGATACAATATGGTACTGATACCTAAACCATAAAGAGCCAAAAGAGAGAAAGAAAATTATAGAACAATATCCCTCATGGATATAGTTAAAAAATTTTTGAATAAAATATTAGCAAAAGAGATTTACAGCAATTTATCATGAGAGTAATACATTTTGATCAAGTAAGTTTTATATCAGGAATGCAGAACTAGTTCGATATTATGAAAACTGTCAACATAAGTGATCATATCAACAACAAAACTAACAGAAACCTTATGATTATTTCAATAGATGCAGAAAAATCTTTTGACAAAATACAACACCTTTTCCCATTAAAAACATTAGAGAGCATAGGAATAAATGGAACCTTCCTTAAAATGATAAGTAGCATCTACCTACAACCATGAGCAAGCATTATATGTATTAGGGATAAGCTAGATGCATTTCCAATAACATTTGGGGTGAAACAAGGATATCCATTATCACTACTGTTATTCAACATGGTAGTAGAAACATTTAATAATAAGAGAAGAAAAAAACTGAAGGAATTATAATAGGCAAAGAAGAAACTAAGTCATCAGTCTTTGTAGAGAATTAGCCCATTTCAGCAATGCAAGGATCCAAAACATTTCCAAAGGACTCATGATGGAAGATGCCTTCCACATCCAGAGAAAGAACTATGGAGTCTGAATGCATAGTGAAGCACACTATTTTCTTTTTTCTTTAGTTTTGTTTTTACTTTCTCAGGGTTTCTCCAATTTTTTTGGTAATTCTTCTATACAACATTACTAATGTAAATATATGTTTAATAAGAATGCATATGTAAAGCCTTTATCAAATTGTAGACTATCTTCGGGAGGGAGGGGGAAACTTAAAACTTATGGAAGCAAATGTTTAAAACTAAAAATATTTTTTAAAGAAGTTCAATGGATATACTATCTCCTAGACTAACAATATTAAAGGGAACAGATAAACATATTTCTATCCTGGCACCCCTTCTGTTTGAGGAGACCATTATTTTATTTTTATTATTACTTAAGAATATGTAAGATACCCAAAACTAATTTTCATGTTCTGTCCTCACAAATCTTCTCAATTCTAATTATCCCTAGGTTTTTTTTTTCTCTCAAATCATCTTTTTGTGCTGGGGTCTCAGTGTATTTTTTGGATACACTCCAGCATGTAAATATCATACCTACAATGTAGTATCCAAGTAGAGATAGTATCAAGACCTGAGATGTCATTTGTATGGAGAACACCTAGGTGAAGAAATTCCATCTATTAATGCCTTCTCTGAAAATTCTAGTGTGACAATATCACTTAGAACACTAGGAGGTTAAGTGACTTCTCCAAGATCTCATATTCAGGTTGTTTTAGAGGCAGGATTTGATTTATGTTTTCTTAACTTCAAGGTTAGCTCTCTATTTGAACACAATACCTCAAATGGAGTTTAAGCAGGGTAGATTACAATGTAGAGTATATCAATCCCGAGTTCCCTACCTCTGTATACCCTTAATCCAGTCTGAGACAGCATTACTTTTTTTTCACTATTTTGTTGTATTACTTGTCAGTCAGTTAATAAATATTTATTAAGCTCCTACTATGCTTAGTAAAATGTACTGGTGATACAAAAAGAGACAAAAGACAGTCTCTGCCCTCAAGAAGCTTATAATCTAGTGATCTGTGTTACATATTGATCTAATGATTTTGGGTAGTGAGTTTGCAATTCACAAAAATACATCTTATCATTTTTTTTCAGATGAACTTTTCCAATCATATTTCTCCCAAGCTGTACCTGTGAATCCAATTTTCTAAACCCAAGTGTACTACTTTACATTTCTCTTCTAAATTTCATTTTATTCCATTTGGCCTATGATGATAGCCTGATGTCGTCTCTATGGATCCAAATTCTGTCATCTAACAAGGCAGCTGACCTTCCCATTTTTGTGTTTTCTGAAAATTGTTTAGATACAGTTATGTCTTCACCTAAATCACTGATAAAATCTTAAAACAATTCAGGGCCACAAACAAGATTTCTGGGGCTCTTTACTATAGACTTCATTTTAATTTAACATTAAATCTTTTAATGAATATTTTGGGACATATAAATGACATTCGCCTTCTTTCAAACCCACCTACCTTTTCTCTCAAGTTACAGTGGTTCCCAATATATGAGCCACAGACTGCTAAGGAAACAAAAAGTCATTTAAATGGAGCCTGTAATTTATATAAGCACCAGTCATTGTTATTTTAAAACTTGCTTTAATTCAATAAAACAGACCGCAGGACTGTACAACAGTAAGCCGAATATATCTTTTTTAGATTGAATAAATTATGTCATGCACATATATTTTCAAATGTATGAAGATGATAATCTGATTGCTAAAATACAAATTTACTTAAAGGTATTACTGAATTCATAGAATCTTTTTTACTATCATACATTCTTTCTCTGTTATTCTCTGTCTCCATCCCTCTCTTATTTTCTGTGTCTCTCTTTCTGTCTCTGTGTGTTTTTCTGTCACTTTGTCTATTTCTCTCATTTTAGTTTAATCATTTTAGAGAATCCCTGATGAATAAACTACTCAGCTGCCTCTACTAATGCAGATTGTTTCTAATTCTGCATCTTATAATCACATAGATTTCCCATACGACACTCAAGGGTTAAGTTATATGGCAGAGTCATATACCCAATATGCATCAGAGGTAGTAACAGATAGTAAGTGTGCAACTACTATCATATATAGATTAATGAAACATGGAAATTAAAACAATTCCTAGTGATTCAGATACTTGGAAGCTCTATGTAGGAATCAGTAATATGTGTTGATATGAGTCTACTAACAACTTTGAAATTTTTTTTCTTTTTAGGATATAAATCTATGTACACTTCAAAAATGAATTTGGGACATAGAAACTACAATAATATTTGAGACAGAGAAAACAAAACACAGGTATATCCCCACCTAATTGTATTAATTGAGTCTTTAAAGATGGTTTTAAATAGAAAAAAAAACAAGGGATTTGGTTACCGTTATTTCCATAACAACTTAATAATGAAAATATATATTCCAGGGCAGCCTAAATTTGGATTATGAAATTCAATTCTAACAGAGATCTGATACTAGAATTCAACTTCTGAGAACACAAAAGTTTTTGGTTAGCTAATACAACCATGTTTTGGATACTTGACCAGTTCAAGCCTATTCAATCTAATCCAATCCAATTTAACAAATATTTAAGAATCTTATTTATGTAAAGTGTGTAGGAAACTCAACAAGTTGTCATAGAGTACTTCAAGGAAGACCTGTACAACTTGGAAGTTAGATAGGGGCCAGAATTAAAATAGGCTAAACTCCTTTAGGTCGCAGATAGGTTAGACTAGAGACAAACTGACAATGGTTGGTTGCTGTGGTTCATGTGTCCAACAGGATAGTGCTCAATGGCGACCCCACATTTTTTGTGGGTCATCTGAGATCCTTTGGCTGGCCACAAATGGCCTGCTCCAAGGTGTTCATTTTGTAGCCAAAAGAATGGGGGATAGTGGAGTGGGGGGGGGGATAGAGAAGACTAGCTGGTTCCAGAACAACAGGTCAAGAATCTAGACATGATTTTAAAGGAAAGAGAGAAAGGGATAATACTTTCCTGAGAATTCACTAACTTCCAATTAAAGATGAACCTAGAAATGATAATGTATTTATGATGGATAACTAAAATGGGAGAAAGAGTCAATATTTAAAAAGACAAGTAAGTGTAAGAGAGTATAGAAGGCCAATATCTGTTGTAAAGTAGAATACTGCTTGCGCTCTGTCCTCAATTCACTGCAAATCTACCTTGTAAGGTGGATTGTAAGTAATACTTGTAAGACTAGGAGACTGTATGACTATAAGACTGATGAAGATTAATGAACTTTTTTAATTAACTCTCCCTCTTCCCTAAGCGAGAGGAAAGGTAGGAACCATTGATAAAAGTGTATGTCAAAGGGAAACACCAACTTAGAAGTACAGGACCCCAGTTTGAGAAGTGGAGGCATCTGTCTTAGCATTATCACCCAATCTGCTCAAGAGACCAAATGGAACTCTCAGGATATTTTAAAGAGAGGCCATAGGCTATAAAGCTTGGGCTGTGGACTCTAGAACAGCGACTGTAGGATTAAGTCATAAATACAGATGGAGAGAAGATTCTGGCTTTGCTGAAACAGTTAGAAATGCTGAGAAGGCTGGCGATTCCTCATACTTTATGACTTCCTTGTATTCTCCTTCCTTTCTCCAGAGAGGTGTGCTTTTTTCTGCAAATCTCTATTTCTTAGAAATTATTTTGGGGCAGCCAGGTGGCTCAGTGAGTAAGAGCACAGGCTCCAGTGTCGGGATGACCTGGCTCAGATACTCAGAACCACACCCAGAAATAACTGGCCATGTAACCTTGAGCAAGTTCTTAACCCCAATTGCTTAAAAAAAAAAGAAATTATTTTGCTTTGTTTCTTTTTGTCTTTTTAAGTATGATAAATGTGGTTAACCATTTCAATATTGATCTATGTGTTTCATTGTTCAACAGCAATAGAGAAGACAGCAAAATTTTTTTAACATGAGATATATGTTAGTGTGAGTGTGTGTGTGTGTGTGTGTGTGTGTGTGTGTATAATGTATTTTTAGTTGCTTATTTTCATGGCAATTTCACTTTCCTAGCCCAGGGAACAGCTGAACAAAAGATAATTATTAATTCAATTATACCATTCCTCAGAGCAAAAGAGCAGACTTTGATGTGTATATTGGTAAGCAAAAAGCAACAACAGTTTTGTTATTGTTGTCATTGTTTTATAAGGGGACTGAGTGTCATGAGCTACAAATGTGGAGAGCTGGCACCTTTAACAATCTTCCTTTAAATTGTCTTCATGCATGGCTGGTTTGAAGGGAAAAGTGTTCCTCCTTAGAGGAGAAACTGAAGGAGTAACTAGAGAGAAAGGCATTGCTGAGAGGAGAAACTAGAAAATAAAAGTACTACCACCAAACATAGGAGTCAATAAGGAGGAGTAACAATTCCTTCCCACTGTTCCAGTGCACTAGTCTACCTAGTTGTCTCATATGCTGGGCAAAGTATAATAAGATAAAATTTTATAAGAATGCACATGAAGTTCTATTCTTGGATGTAAAAAAAAATAGACAATTCCAGTACTATGCAATAGTTCTTGTGATAAAAGATCTTGGCTTTTCCTAGATTGAAAACCTAGTATGGTTCCGTGTGATATGCTATATTAAAAAGCTTTAGCATACAGAATGAAAAGACCAGCAGTTCTGCACTGTGACTAGTTCTGATGACAACTCAATTATTGTGTTTGGTATTGGGTGCCAGACTTCACAAATGAACCATGTAAAATGGATTGTACCAAATGAGGACAGTTAGAATGGTCAAGGATTTCAAGACTGTGTTATGTGAGGATGGGTGGAAAGACGTTCTAGAAAAAAATATGGGGCAGAAGCGGGAAAGGATGATTGCAGTTTTAAGTATTTTGAAAATTGTCATATTGAAGTCCAGAAGATAGAACTAGGAACAATGAGTTGGAGTCAGGAGGAGCCAAATTTAGAATATAAATAAAGGGGAAAAATAACTAATAACAACACTAATGACTACTATCAATACTACTACATTTCCATTTAGAAGTACTTCTTATGACTTGCAGTATGCTTTCCTTACAACCTCCCTTAAGTAGAGTTGTACAATATTATTATCATCACTTTATAGACAAGAGAGCAACGATTTGGGGGTGGAGCCATGATGATAGAGAAGCACAAACTTGGAGTGGTTTCCTGCTCCAATCACTTCCAATTTATGTAAAAAGTGACTCTATCGGGGGCAGAGCCAAGATGGCGGAGTAGAAGCACGACCCTCCCGTGGCTCCGGCTTCCACCCTCCCCAATCCATGTAAAAAGGGGACTCTAAACAAACTTTGGAGCTGTAGAACCCACAAAATGACACAGAGAAGCTAACCTCCCTCTGAGGACAGCCCTGCAGGCTGGCAGGAATTCAGTACAGCGCTCTGGGAGCCCAGGCTAGCCCCACACCAAGGTTTTAGCACCAGGGTGTGCCTGACCAGCCACCAGACAGAGGGACTCCAGATCAGCAGCAGCTGTGGCCATTTCCAGATTTATCAACACACAGATGTGAAGGACAAAGTGAGAGGTCAGTGCAGTATGGACTTTGGGACCCAGTAAGTGGAAGTGCCTGGCTTTTACCCCCGGGGCGAGAAACTGCTGAGACACCAGCACAGCCTGCCAGCACCACGTGGCTGCTTCGGCTCCTGGCCTGCAGAGTGTAGGGGGACCAAGCACCAGTCTGAGGGGTAATCGCTCTTGCTTTAAACTGCTTGGATCTGGATTGCCGTCTAGGGTGGAGGTCCTGGGGTGTGTGTCCAGCTTGCCAGAGCATGTGGAGACCTCAGAGAGGGCACCCATCTAATACCTCCAGCAGCTGAGAAAACCCCAGCGTTTGAGACGAAAACTCCCCTGTCTGGTGGCAGAGTCCTACTGTGGCAAAAAGACCAAAAGTCAAATCATTGAGTGGCAAAACGAGCAGGCAAAGGAAACAAAGCAAACAGAAGATTCCAACATGACACTCCTATTTTGGGGATAAGAAGGAGCAAGGCATGGAACAGGAGGAAATCAGTGAAGTCAGAATTCCTGCACCAAAAGCTTCAAAGGAAAATACAAGCTGGTTACAGGCCATAGAGGACCTTAAGAAGCAGATAAGAGAAGTGGAGGAAAAATTGGGAAGAGAAATGAGAACAATGCAAGAAAATTATGAAATGAGAGTCAACAGCCTGACTGAAGAAAATAATACCTTAAAAAACAGACTGACTCAAATGGCAAAGGAGGCTCAAAAAGGCAATGAGGAGAAGAATGCCTTAAAAAGTCGAATTTGCCAGATGGAAAAAGAATCTCAAAAGCACACTGAGGAGAATCATTGCTTCAGAATTAGATTGGAGCAAATGGAAGCTAATGACTTTATGAGAAATCAAGAGGCTGTTAAACAGATCCAAACAAATGAAAGAATAGAAGGCAATGTGAAATATCTCATGGGAAAAACCACTGACCTGGAAAATAGATCCAGGAGAGAGAATTTAAAAATTATTGGACTGCCTGAGAGCCATGACCAAAGTAAGAGCCTGGAAAGCATCCTCCAGGAAGTTCTCAAAGAAAACTGCCCTGATGTTTTAGAACGAGAGGGAAAAATAGAGGTTGAAAGAATCCACCGATCACCTCCTGAAAAAGATCCCAAAAAGAAAACTCCTAGGAATATTATAGCCAGGTTCTGGAATTCCCAGATTAAGGAGAGAATATTACAAGCAGCCAGGAAGAAACAATTTGAATATTGTGGAAACACAATCAGGATAACACAGGATCTGGCAGCTTCTACACTGAG